>NC_048894.1:11293209-11599532 GCF_011077185.1 Oxyura jamaicensis | reverse complement strand
AAAAAAAAAAAAAAAAAAAAAAAAAAAAAAAAAAAAAAAAAAGGGAATTCAGCATATGGTCCTCTTTGGAAAATGATGGCATAATGTCTGGATGAAATAATGATGGAATAACGAGAATTTAGAATTATCAGTGACATTAAATTTATGCTGAATTACAAGTGACATTAAATCTATGCTGAAGTACCTAATGTCACACCCAGTAACTACACAGAAGGGAATGCATCTAATAAGGACATGTGGAAAGGCAAAAGCCTGTCATTTCATTTATTATTTTTATTTTTGCTTTTGGAAAGAAATAATTCCTTGACAGGGGTTTTGATTCTTGAAGCAATCTCTAATAACAAAGGAGCTATGGGTTTTAAAAATGAAAGTGTAGGATTTTATTTTTCATTTGGTACCTTCAAAAGTCTGCATAGGTTTTTACGTGTTCTGATTACAGTGTTTTACCACCCTCTGTCTCCGTTGAATGATCTTTTCCCTTTTTATATATTTACAGTCTCTTAAAACCAAAGCCCAGTCTTGAAACGAACTCAAAAATACCAATTCTCTCCATGATTCAAATACCATAAGTATAACTATTACAGAGTTTATTAAAGATAAGTGAAAATCAAACATGCTGTCCAACTCACTTTCTACCTGAAGGCCACAAATACAGATCTCCTTCCAAATTTTTCTAAATGGTGACAGCTTCACTTTAAATTGTAGGGATAATTGGGAAATCAGGCTTGAGTCCTAGAGCCCCACTCTAAGTACATATGTGCTCTGACACACCATTCCCAGCAAGTTTCTTATTTCTGTGCTGAGCAGTAGTGTTTGTGATTGGAACAGAATTTTATTTCTTCAAAAAGAAAGCATATTTAAATTATGTGTATAACTGAAGAATCTAAAGATGGAAATGATTCAGTCAGTGCAACAGGTTTAGAAACAACTGTGGCAGAGGAAAAAAAAAAGTGTGGATAGCTATCATAGGTCAATGTAGTTTTCAGTAAGTAAAACTGTAGAGGGAAAACTGAGACTTTCTTTTAAAATACAAGATGCTTGTGTTTTCTTTTTTTTCCTTCATTTTATTAAAATTTTCATAAGGAAGAGATTCCAGGGATGCAAACATACATGCCCATGTTTGTCCATGTTTGCTCACATTGCACATACCAACATTAAGTTCTAATACATCCCACTGAGCAATTTCAAAATGTATAATGAAAGTATATATAGAACATTTCCATTAAAATCTCATCTCCTGGAACAGAAAAATCTCTGATGGAAATCTATGAAATTCTTTTGCAGAGGCAAGGTACTGATTTAAAGCATGAACTGTCTATTTACCCTCATTTAGTTACAGTGCACCATGAAGTAATTCATATTTAGCACTTTAACTCAAGCTAAGGGGAAAAGGGAAAGTTGAAAGTCAGCATAAGATATGAATATATGTGATAAAATTCTGTAGCAATGATCATTGCCTCCTAATAGAGTAGCTGAAGGTTAAGGTAAAGGTTGTCAAAAAAAGAAAAGTTCCCCATCATTTAATGTTCTGCTGATGAAATGACAAAGTGATAATTTCACTTGGGGTTGTGAAATTGGTACAAAGTTGGAGAATGACATGATATGGAAGAAGTTGTTGAAGAGAATAAAATACCTGAGTCTTTTAGCTCAAAGGATGTGGGACTGAGGTAGGCTCTAAGCATGAACCCAGTAAGGAATGCCAACAAAAATAAATAAATAAATAAACAGTATGCCAACAAATGCTGAGAAATCACATGAAATCCTTGAACTGAGCATGGACAGGACAAGTGGATGAGTTTAACTGAATGTAAGTGTGAGAGAACTGGGTATGGAAAGGCAGTATTTACAAAAGGAAAATAGGTAAGTTTCAAGGGTGAGGTGAATTTTGCTTCTACAGTGATAACCTGCAAAGCAAAGTCATATTATCTGCAGATTTGAATTTGAAGTGGACCAAGTAAATAAAACTGTGAGAGCAATTCTGTTAAAAATATAGGCCATACTCTGTGCTTAGGTTAATATCTCTATATAGCAGAGTATGCTTAGTAATATTAAAGCTTCTAAGTAAATACATGGGTAAATAATTTATAGTTCCATTTGTTTCTTTTATATCTTAACACAGTTTCCCTCAGCAAATCATTAATGGACATAGCTTGTTTAATCAAAGAAGCTTGTACATCTTGTCAGGAGTTTATAAACACTTTTGTTCCTCGGGGGAAAAAAAGGCAAGTTACTGGGCTGTTGTACATCTTGTTTCAGACAGCGAATGTTGCTTAATTCCTCCCCACAGGCTTTGCACGAGAAGAGAGTTTGCTCTGAGGGAGGCTAAGCCCAGCTGGGACAGGGTTCTTCTCTCACACCCTCACTGCTGGAGAGAGCTCTCATTGGAGAGCTCTCATTGCTTGTGGTAGCCAGTATAGAAGATAATTAACAAGATGTTTTTTAAAAAACAAAATCAAAGCATATTGTAAAGCAGGGAAATTGTAATGCCATAGAGATTGTTTGCTCTGTAAAGCTGCTAGGGTTGTTGCAGCCAAGAGGATCTAGGATATGAATTTGATGTTTTTATGGGTTTGGATGTTTGTTTGTTTGTTTTTTTAAGCTGAAAAATCTGTTTACATCCCTAAGTCCTCAAAGTAAACCTTTCTTCCTGAACTGTTTTTCAGAACACTAGAAATTCAATGCTATAGCGCAGTATGGGGATTACAGAAGTCAAATAAATTTCTTTTCAGTCTCCAAACATAAATTACATTAACTTTCTGTGCATCCATTTTACTCCTCTTTTTTATTAAATATAGTGCTGTGATTCATTTAGCAATCCCAGCTGTTCTGTAAGGAAATCATGTGAGGTACTAGCTCTCTAGTGAGGGCAGTCTCGGTGGTGCTGAGCTGCTAGAATATGAAAGATTTTGCTTGGTTACAATACCAGACTGAACAGGTACTTGTTGGATAAAGTCCATTCCAACTCTAGATAATGATTCTGAGGAAAAAGTAATTTTATAGTTTAAAGATAAAAAGGAAACAAATGCAACCAAAAGACTGTGTTTACTTCAGAAATGTTCAATATTATCACTTCCAATATTGTCATATTGTATCTGGAAATGGGAATAGGAGTTAAGCTAGATAATGAGGTTTTGTTTAAAAAGTGAGGTAGTTTGCTAATGCAGTCTGATGTGATTACAACAGGAGAATCGATAATGGCCACCAATAAAGATGTGGGATAACTAAATGCAAGAGAAAAATTCATTATAAAGACCCAGAACATGACATAAATAGTGCTAGTGCTTATTGGTTTTGGACCATTATGCTTATACAGAAAATATAGCAGAGAAATTAATCTAGGGTTTTCCTTTTTTCTATTCTTTTTATTTATTTATTTATTTAAATTTTTAAAGCAGTTATGACACTTAATTATGCACTGTTTTCTCTCTTCACCACCGTCATAAATATTGCTGTTTGTCCTGTAGGATGACATGGTTGTGCATTGTTAAGCAATTTCTTGACATTTATGGAAGGAAACTAAATAAATATATAGGTTGCATGGAAGGACATGCATATGTAATCATGCAACCAATGACAATCCTTCTTAACAAAAATATCTTGAGACCATTGTTCTATACTTCAGTGCAGCAGTCATCTTCCACTAATTTGGAGTCCCATTCTCTAGTTACTTATGTTTACTAGTGTGTTTTTGTACATAGAAAGCCCACTGAATTCAGAAAAGTTTCTCTGAGTAAATGTTAAAGCACTGGAATCTTGCAGAACTATATTTGCTTCTGTGGAAAATTATACTTCAGTGCATGGAATCTAAGACCAAGACTTTCTGCAGAAGTGTCTGCTTGTGGACAAATACCGAGGATGTTATTCATGTCTGTTGCTGTGTAACAGCTCAGATGGTGATATTCCTCTGTAATGCACAAGTTTTTGCCTGTTCAGTCCATGTTAAATTAAGGTGAGAGTTCAGTCCTCGTCAGTTTCTGATGCACAAATCCTTTCCCTTCATGTGTCTTTTGAGTGCTCAGCAGCTAGGATGAGATGAAAACCTGACTTCTTCTGTACGCAGGGCACATATAGGAGAGCCACAAGGCTCAAAGTAAGTAGCTGTATAAATTCGTGGGTCTCCTACTGGAATTCACCTTTCTGTTTCCATTAAGATATGGGCAACGGCCCAGCAGTAAATACTGCTGCACACACGACCTTAGTCTAATCAAATGCTTGGAGAAGTAAGTGGCTTTCTGTGGACTTTGACTCAGGATAGTGCTTTTATTGCATATGAGCCATCTTGGGCTCTGGAACTGGTTTTGCTTTAAAATCTTAATATAGCCTCTCAGCTAGCTCCTTCATCTCTTAGACAGGTCTGTAATGCTGAGGTATTAACTTGTAGAAAAGATGCAGTGACTGCTCTTCTCTCAGCCTGTTTCTTCAATGAAAGTTTTTCCTATTGAAATGTAACTGGATACACCATGAGCTCCTAAGTTCTATCACATCACAGAATCTTGACGTGATGTCAGATGCTTTGTAGTTCCTCCTCTATTGAACCACTGCTGATGCATTCTTTATATATCAGAAAACATACACTTTTGGAAATCGAACTACCTGACATGATAATCCTATCTCTAAATAGTGAGATGGCTATAAAATTCGTAAAACCACTCATTAAGAAGTCTTCAGAGTTGTGCAACCTTGAAAAAGACAGAAAACTCATAAGAGGGGAAAAATAACAAAGAAAATCATTCCCTAACTTACAATATTTTTTGACCCTGTGGTATTCATTCATCCTTTTCAACTGGGTGAATTTCCCCTCTAGTGGAAAATTGCATGGCCTATGGGAACAAGAATGATTTCTACTCAAAATCTAGCTAGACATCTGTATGTCAGAACAAACACAAACCAGTGTGTAATCTTGAAGACTGGCAAGGTCAGTTAAATGCACTTAACTTGATTCTAGCTGTCTCGGAGTTTGATGAACTGTCCCCTAATAAGAATGGATTTTGTAAACAACCAAATGCATAGGGTGCATAATATTATCTTGAAAAGCAAGACAATCTGCACCAACCCTGTATTAGACAAACTTTAATGTGTTTCTTTAAAATGAGAATCTGGCCTTTATCTTTCCTGCCATAGCATATATTGTCCCTATTTATGGGACAATGTGTTGGAAAGACACATATATAAATAAGTCTGTAAGCAACAGAGATATTGAATTGGATTGGTTGCATTAACAAAAATAGTGAAAAAAAACTGTTCAATGTTATCATTATCAATTGAATATATGTAACACATATATATTATATAGTTACATAAGACATGTAACAAGATAAGGTTTATTAAAGAAAAAAATGTAATACAGCTATCTAAATTTTTGTTCTGTGTGATGACTATAAATGAAGAATCTATAATAATCATCAATAAAGATCTGGAAAAGTTGAAATGTAATGGTGGGTTTTCAATGTAGGAGCACACTGTGTGACACCTGTAATCCTTACTGATTTTGGACCATTGTGCAAACACATCAAACAGTAAAAATCTGATTTCCTATGGGTCTGTGACTTATGGTCACACATATACTGTGCCATGTAATAAAGGGCTCATATTACTGCCTGTCTCTTTTAAGCCCATTAATAAGGTCTTTGATCTGTAGTGATCACCTTTTTCCATAAAGTATGTACGTATACAATATCTTTAAAATTTCTGCCTATTAGCTTTGGCTGAAATTGGCCAAAGAATCCCAGAAGCTGTAAAGGTGACTGTTAGAGAAGTAAATATGTACATAATTCTCAGGAAACTGGATGGAAGAAATAGATTGCCCAAAATAGGCTGGGTCATACAAGAATGAGATGAAGCTTGCGCCAGTGTCAATTACTACATAAATTTGCTGATATGATTCACACTGACACATTTTATATTTGTACTGGTGATTTTCACTGACATTTAACTCAAATGTGTAGCTCCATAGAGGCAAAGAAAGCTTGTGTGTGAAGAATAGCAAAATCCCGATTATTTTTTAAATACTGGGTGTTAAGTCTGAACTACTTATTTTACTGTAAAGGATTTGGCATAATCAAATTGTATGTGATAAATCTATCTCCCAGACAAAATCTGTCACTGGGCCAAATTCCTCTTTACTTTGAACACATAGTTTTATTTATGACTATAATTTGATCAATGCTTTGAATAGGAGGCTTTATACTTTACTTCTGCTATGCCAAAAAACAGAACACAATTTTCAGTATGACGCATGTGAGGAACTAACATCAAATTCTGTCATTTACTACACAAATACAACCCTGCTCACTGAAATGGGTAAGTGTAAATTTAGTGTGCAATTTCATTTTACATCTGGTGTACTGCTGCCAAAAGGGGCTGCTCTACTCTCTGCTAAGCGTGCAGTCTTGCTTTGCATTCAGTAATTAGAAGACCACAGGGTAGGACTGAAACATATTCTAGTTTCTTGGTCATGGATTACTTTGTCACATAAGCCAATCAACCTGTCCTACATAGTACTAAATGTTGCTTTCTGGCTGGCTGTCAATACTCCTTAATAGTTAGATGAAAGCAACATGTAATTATCAGATAGAAATTAAGTAATTCTTTCTGTTCCTGTTTTGGGAAGATAAAGAAAAGGGGATGGTTGAATAGGACACCCATCTTTTTAAACTGCCCAAACCCAAGAAAATTACCTGCCTGAGCTCAAAGGTATTTTCAGCTTATCCTATCAGACATCTACGTCTTTACAGAATATATTTTCCTGGTGGGGCTCTGTCGGTCTCTGTCCATCTGGAGATGTGGCTGGCTTTATATATAAGCAAAATGAGTCTGAGGCTGCAGACTCTTTGGTCAAAATGATAAACCATAGCTTCAAATAAGTTTCTAGAAACCTTTTTAAAGGATTATGATCTCCAGAATTTTAATGAGGTTATCAAACATAATCCAGAATAATCACGTGTTGTTGAGTTTTAAAGAAATGTACCTGCATGGTGATACCTTGGAGAACATGTAATTCTCTACACAGGCTTGTTAACTCCTGGATTCAAAAGCAGTTTGTACATTATTCACCTTTGTAACTGAGATGGAAGTGGAATAATGACATGCAAATTGGCTCAGAATCCATCTAAGATTCAGGGTTATGGGAGCAGGGCCAAGAAGGTGCTGCCCTGTGTCTGTCCAGTTCTGATCTTCTTCTTCTAAGCATCTTTATTGGAGAATATATAGAAAGAGTTGGAGGTATCCTATGCTGAATAACAAAGAGCCCTTGGAAAGGGGCTGGGGCTTGGAACTAAGGGTTGAAATGAATATGCACACCAACAAATGAAGAAAGAGACAGAAGGGATGTTCAGAAGGAGGAAACAGCTGGGATATTGAGCAGAAAATCTCCAACTAGCACTCTCTGAGAGCATCAAGGGACCTGAGGGGGAACCCAACAGGGCTGTGCATAGATGTGCATAGCTGTTACTAATTAAACTGAAGCTTCTACTTTAAGTTATAGCTTTTGTTTTCTGGGGTAGTCTGTAAGCGGAAAGATGCAGGAAGAAGTTCAGCCAGAATATCAGGAGGAAGATCCAGAGGAGCTGCAGGCTGGCACAGACATTACATAAATAAGAGGATTTTCCTCTTGCTATATTGGATCCAAAAAGTGTAATGAATTTTCACTGCTCCATGGGAAATATTTTCAGTGGAAGAATGTAAAAATGAAGTGGGATAAAGTCTACATAAGGACGATTTTTGAGCTTTCTTTGGTGATAAGATACCTTGTTGTTCGGTGTTTAGGTTGTTCACAAAGCTGTGGAAATCAGGAGTGTAGATGATGTATTCAAAATGCAGTCTGGAGGTATCTGGCTGGAAAATATTTCTTTTTCCACTGGTATACTGATGTGACCTTATAACATCACCTAAGTGAGCTCCATCAGACTAGGAACCAGGAGCAAGTGAGGGCTTGTCTTCCTCAGAAGGGAATCATCTGCCAGTCAGACACAGGACACAGAATTGCACTTTGCAGGTGACATGCTATGACAGATCCTCTGTTAAGCAAAAGAAAAACTTAGAATGTATGACCATTTGCCTGCTGGGCTATTCATATCACAGTACAAATCATGGAAGCATCCAAGAATGCATTGCAGCTTTCTAAATACAGGTTAAATAAAACCGTCATAGCTACATCTCCTGTTAAAAGCAAGCCTTGGGTTGAAACTTTTGTTCCTGGCAAGTTCTCATTTTCTGACATTTGATAGAAAGTTCAGTATGTGATGATGCTTTTTTTTTTTTTTTTCTTTTGCTCTTTTTTCTTTGCCTTTTTTTTTGCTTTTTTTAAAACAACTCTCTTACAGAGAGTTGAGTGGTTGAAGCTGCAGATCCCTAAGGGAATAAGTCAGAAGAATGTCAAGTCAGCAGAGGCAAAGCCACATTTGAAGGATGCCATAGCTCAGGCTTCACTCACCAGTGAAACTTATCAGAAGTCAAAGTAACGTCTTTACAGTTATGAAGGTATTTAAGTCTACCATAAAGCTCGGGTGTGCTAGCTAGTAAAAGCACAGTTTTTCACTCTTTGAAACATTATCTGAATGTACTAAATAACATATTTTTTATCTATAAATGAAACTATTTTATTAATAGACTGATAATTAAAAATAATAATAACACTATAATTCCTTTATAGTTATAAAATTCATCATTTGTTTACTTCTTATTAATTTCCGTAGATGTTTCAGCAAGGGACTTGTTTGTTGAACCCTAGAATAGATGACCTTGAAGTGAAAACTGTCCATAATGTCTAGTACAACTTTTTCTTTTTGCAATTCCAAACAGCGATCATAGAATCATAAAGTCATAAAATGGTTTGGGTTGGAAGGGACCTTAAAGATCATCTAATTCCAACTGCCTGCCATGGGCAGGGAGACCTCCCACCATCCAACCTGGCCTTGAACACTTCCAGGGAATAGGCATCCACAGTTTCTCTGTACAACCTATTCCTGTGCCACATCACCCTCATAGTAAAGAATTTCTTCTTTATATCTAACTTAAACCTACCTTCTTTTAGTTTAAAGCCATTACTCCTTCACTACACTCCCTGAAAAAGAGTCCCTCCCCAGCTTTCCTGTAGGCCCCCTTTAGGTACTATATGGCTGCTATAAAGTCTCCCTGGAGCCTTCTCTTCTCCAGGCTGAACATCTCCAGCCTTTTTTTTTTCTTTTCATATGAGAAGTGCTCCAGCCCTTTTATCGTCCTCATAGCCTTCCTCTGGTCTTGTTCTAATACGTTATGGTTTGAGAATGAAAACAACTTTACCTGAAATTCACTGATAATGCAACAATGAGGATCTGCCTTCTTCATGATGCACGTAAAATGAAAAATGCTATTCAAATTTTTGACCTCAGTTTAAAACTAACTTTCTGTGCAAAGGTGCTTTCAGTGGCCTTTTTCATTTCTTTTCCTTTCCAAGATTTTACCCGTAATTTATAAAGAAGATGACTTGTAAAATGAATTTCTCTTAAATAAAGTAATGCCTTCTGTTTGTGATGCAGTGCATTGAGAGCCTGTGTGCATGCACATTGCTAAGCATGCATTGTGACAAGAGCACTCTGCAGCACACCCATTTCCTAGGTCTTGTGTCAGCCGTGTGATACACTGTCACACTCTAGGAAAAACAGTTGTATAATTTTGTTCAGAAAAATTCTTCAGGGGTATTTCACATAAAGGGATTGTATTCACTGACTATGATATGAGTCAAAATCTCTTAGACTTGTTACCATAGCTATTCTTCACTGCTACTGCTGATATTTTCTATACATATAAAATGTACTTTCCTTCAGAATTCAGGGATGAATTCCTGTAAAAAGCTTCAATAAATGATAGAAATACATTTCCTGCCTTTACATATAATTATGTAAAATAAGGATCTTCAATTTTAAACTAATCGTGCTCTTCATTCTAGCAGAGAAAATATGCTCTAAGAAAGGGTAGATGATACCATCAGTTGGAGTACTGCTGTATAACTAAGGATAAAAATTGGGGTTTCGGAAGATATCTATCACTTATTGAAAAAGCGGGGATGTACAGAGACTCAGTCTATTAAAAACTTCCATAGATAGCATTATTCTACACTTGTAGTGAACTCAAGTTTTTGCTGCCACTCCCACATGCACAAACCACAAGCGGGCTGGGATATGGAGAGATTCCACTGATGGGCCAGCAAGAGGAGGAAGCACTGCCCAGAATTTGCAGCTTCCCAAACGGTTTGCAGTGGAAGCTGCTCCATAAAGTCTTTGCATATCGAGCTTAAAATGAGTAGATAGCAGGATAAAATATCTGCAATGTGAAAGAGAAAACTTGAGTATTGAAAAGGGAGCTTGAGTTTAATTTGTGCAAGAGTGAAAGTGGGTTAGAAAAGCATATATGTTAGAGCAAATGCAAGAATCCATTAAGTCAGTTAATATTGTCCCTAAGGTTCCCACTGCAGAGATTCAGTCTGAAAGGTTACTGTTATTGTTCAACAAATCTCTGAACAAGCTTCCCCAGGTACTTTGTATAAACAAACATTGGTGCAAACGTATGTTTTAGAATGAGTGCTAATGTCTCTCTCATGATTGCTGCCAATATTTTCACTGAAAAACAAGATTCATCCATTATGTAAATGAGATACCCAAGAGTTAAATGAGGAGCTTTGCTTTTCATTGAACATTATAGAAATGTTTCCGGTTGTTTAAATCATAGCAGTTCTCTCTATTTAAATAGAAGTGTGGAGAGGACACAAGAAAACATCCCTGATGGAAAAAGTGCTGAAATGAAAGCAGGGCCAATTGTTTCAGGAAGCTTCAGGAAAAGCTGTTCCTGCAAAAGTAAAGGGGGAATTTTGTCTTTGGTGAAGCTTCCTTTTTTCCTTTTCCACCTGTTTAACAGAAAACTGTCTGTGGTGTGAGCCTCTGGCTGCTGAGATTGTTGTAACTCACCCAGGTGTGCCCCTTTCTGCATTGTTTTAAGCACTAAAGGGAAGCCTACACCACTAAACCCTTTCCCCTGCCCATTTGCCTCTGTATTCTGACCTCATCCAATATTTTTTTAGCCCTTTGGCCAATTTTGACCTACTTGAAGATAGAGGTTGGAGAAAATTAAGCTCCTGAATGTACTGCAAAAAGCAATGACAATATGAGACTTTTGAAACTGCTGCCACACAGTTCTGAGAAAACCCTGCTTTCTAGGAAGCTTTATCTGATTTTTTACTAGACAAAATAAAAGTATATAAAAAAATAAATAAATAAAGCTTGTTTCAGATTCTGATGTGTAATTTGCTGGAGAGGATATCGGTACACATCTCTGTACTGCTCTGCTGTCTGCTCCTCCTCATATGATCATGTTAGAGATTGTAATCTCCTTGGCGGGAGAATTGCTGTTAATATAAACAGAACTGGGGCCTCAATTTGCTTTAATACAGAATGAAAAACTCCCTTACATGAAGGCAAGAAACAACTCTGAGCAAGTGGCATAGAGCCAACGGGTCTCATGCCCAGCTAAATAGCTCTTTAAAACAAAATATGATGAGCATCCAGCAGTCTGCTTGGTAATGCAACCATTTATTTCCAACTTCATAAAGCAAAAGAAAGGCTGTTAATATCAGCAGCTAATTACAGGGCCTCCTTCTCTCTCTCCAGGCACATAAAAGAAGCTGTGAAGTGCAGAAGGGAGAGACTGCAGCAGTGGCAGATTGAGGCTCTTCTTGTTAAATTAAATCTGGCTGAAGATTTAATGTGTTAGAGTGGACAGCAGTGATAATGGGTACTGTTTCTTTAGTGTGCCTGTGTATAAATTAACTACCTTTAAGTGCTATTTGGACAATAAAGCTTCAGCAGTTTTGCTTCTAGTTCCACATATGCTGCAGTAATTACAAGCATAACTTTATTTACTTCTGGCAGTAAAAGTATGAATAAATGATGTCTCATTGCTTTGGTCATGTTCTCTCTTTGGCCCCTTCTCTCATTCTGCTGAATCTTGAGTCATGTCCTCTGCTCTGGTAGTGCTATGAAACACCAAGCTGGCAGATGTCTTGCTGTGTGACATATTTCCCTTTCACCCAGGTCTTTAAACATTCACTCTCTATTTTCTGAAAGAAAGGTGAAGATCTGTTAGAAAAACAGAATGCCTGTAGGGCTTATGCAATACAGGAGTGCTGTGTTATGTACTAAATTATTTCTAGAAAATTTAAAACACTGATGATTATTACCTCTTTCTTACTTTATCAGGCTCTCCTTTCAAATCATTGTACCTTGCCATCAGTACTGAAACTAATTCAGCTGTGGCCCTTAAGCTCAGTGACTACATTGATTTTTCTTTTCCTAATTCTTCTTTTCTCTTCCGTTACAAAGTACCACCAGGATTCCCACATGGGTAATGCATCAGATTTTTTAGACAACTGGGTAAAAAATAAATAAATAAATAAATAAATAAAAATCCTGTATTCTCGTGACTTGCAAAAAAAGTGGTCTAAAAATAACAAAATTAAACAGAAGAAAAAGTAGCCTAGTCGTAAAATAAATATAGACTGTATTCTTAATTTTACACAGAAATTTCAGAAAGCTGGTTGCATTTTTGTTTTATTCTGGAATGCCTGAATTATGTTTTCAGTTTGCTTGTAAGATTCTCATTTAAAAAGTACATTAGGCCAGTATTTGCAAATAAATGAATTTTGACTTGAATAGACACAATACAGGGGGGGAAAAAAAAAAAAAAAAAAAAAAAAAAAGATACTGTAATGTCAGCAAAGTTGTAAAGCCATCTTTATCTGGAATATTCAGGTGATAAAAAAATTAGATAAAGTCATTCCAATTACAGGCAGGGCTTGTGTTTATGTGTATGTTGCATTTTCTGCTTTTAATTCAGACTTCCTAAGCTCAGCATTTAAAGATAGACACGGAAATATTTTGGCAGCAGCAAACACTTGATTTTCAGACATCCTCCATATTCACAGCTTGCAGTAATTTTATTTTTCTCTAAAATCAAATTAAGGTTCCTAACTATGTGGTTTTGCTCCTAATTGTATATGTTGAAGCAGTAGCTGATTGGAGTTTACTGTTGAATTTAAATTAAATTTCACAATATAGACTTGTTTGTGTGTTTTCCCCCTAGTGCACAAATACTCAAAAACTGATGGAAGTTTATGTTAAGATGCAAGAATGCTAGCATTTGAAGGAACAAATTCATGAACAACTCCCCACATCTTGTATTAAAAGACTCTTTGGACCCAATGTTACACTTTTATGAGAAGACTGTATTTTATATTGTTTTTAAACATCTTCAGCTAGAGAACCATAGCACATGGGAAGTGCTGTGGCCACAGCAGAGGGCTCTGGGAACCACACAGACAGTGCAGAGAGGGAGGCCACATGTTTTGCCACTTGTCCTGCTCTCCAGTCAGGCGTGCTGTGATAGTGTGGCATGTTGTGGGTAGATGTACCCATTTCAGGCTTAGATAGTGCAAAATAGGCATCTAAATGCAGAACTTCATTTTAGGCTGAGAGGCTGGGCTCTGTCCTTAACCCTGCCACTGACCTATATGATCTTATAGCAGCCATTTCACCTCTCTGTTGTTGCTTCCCTCCTGCCTTCTCAGATGCCCTTATTTTGTTTTCTAGTTTGTCTGAATACACAACCACCTTTTCCTCTTTCTACAAAGTACCTCAACCAAACACCTCCCTTTCTTTCATTTCCATGCTTCTCCAAAGACAAATAGGCAGTACTTCGTTGGTGTTCATAGACAGGTCTCAAGAGGGCTTGATTTTGGCCTGTAGGAGCTATGCAGAGGTAGGAAGAAAACAGTCCTGCAGTGGGTTTTAGTTTCCAAGATTGAGATTCCCAAGATTTCAAAGATGGGAGAAGTGGAATATACCAGAGCTTTTGTTTGGCACTATTAGTTCACCACCAATGTGAGCTTGAGAAAGCTGGTGCTTGAAAATAAATTAGTATATGATGCACTGTATTATTTGCAAAATGAACTTGCAGTGAATAGAGGTGATTAGCACAAGTATTAATGGTCAGTGGACCTGGTCATCTTGCAGCATCCAATGTTAAATTACTTTCTTTAGTCTGTTCAAAACCAAATGTTCAAAATTTCATAATTAGAGATGATGACACTTGAATCTGCACACCAAAGGTTGTCCAGGTCCAGGGTTTTATTCAGATTTGTCAGGACAGAGCTGCCAACTGCAGTCCTCTGCTGTGAGGCCAAACCTGAACCCAACAAGGAAAGAAATTTGATTCATATTCGTTTCAAATTGGTGATTTCTAATACTT
The DNA here is from genome assembly GCF_011077185.1 of Oxyura jamaicensis. Taxonomy (NCBI): domain Eukaryota; kingdom Metazoa; phylum Chordata; class Aves; order Anseriformes; family Anatidae; genus Oxyura; species Oxyura jamaicensis. Next base: position 11,585,258 of record NC_048894.1, on the reverse strand, counting down.
AATGTTTTTTATAGGTAAGTGCATTCAGGAATGTTTCCAAAAGAAAGACAGGTTTGGGATTTGTTCCAGGCAAAGTTTTATAAGAAGAAACCTATTTTTGAAATAAACACAAAAGTCTTCATTTTTACTCTCCGCCGGACATCTCAGTGGGGGATATATTTTATCTTGCTTGACAGCAGCTCAGTCCACAAAGCCTCGCATGATACCTCATTGCTCCTGATTGCAGGACCTCATGACAGAAAGTGGCCTTGGATCCTGTCCCACGCTGCCTCAGCTGTGTAGGAACCGTTTCCCACACAGATGGAGCTCTGCTAAGTCATCAGGAGATGAATGTGAGATTCTTGATTTTTAACTCCAATCTTGAAGTCCCCTCAGCAGCGCTGTGCATCTCTCATGTAAACAGCAGAGTGCTTTTGCCTCTTCTTCCCCGATGCACTGGGGCAGCTAGCTGGCAGGTTCATGACTAATGCTGGGACATGGGTGAGAAGAAAGTAACACTGCTGATCAGAGGCACTTGGACCTGCTGGAGGAATAGGCCAACAGGAGCCACACAAAATGCAGCCAGGGCCTAGGCCCAGACCTGCAGTGGGAAAGGAGGAGCCCCCCTAGCAGTGACACAGGCTGGGGCCAGAGCAGCCCAGGGGCTAGGGGCAGCGTGTAGACACAAACATCACTTCATGGGCAGATAACTGCCAATTTTATACCCAGCACCCACCTGCCTCACCCTCTTTGGTCTATAAACATTATGTTTCAGGTGCCTACAGATTTTATGCAATAAAGGCTTGCTGTTGTGACTGCAGTCTAGAGACCTTTCTCCTTTCCAGGGAGGCTGAAGAAGCTGCTGAGCAAAGGAATTCATTTTTCCCTTGCCTCTGTCCAGAAGGGATTATGAGCATAGGTATGCTCAAGTATTTTTGTTTCAGTAGAAATAATAGATTGAAGATACACTGGGAATTTGGGAAATATTTTTTTCTTTGAAAGAGGTGACACTGACCTAAAGATCATCTAGACCAAGAGAACATCTTGTCAACTAACACAAAGCCAGAAAGAAAGGGTAGCCTGCAATTTCCTGAAGGTGTAAAAAGAGTCTACTTCTTCCATCCGGGCACAGAATAACATCATATCAGTGACAGTGACAGATATTTGGGCCTAAACCTCTTTGTATCTTAATTTCTTCCTAGTCAAAATAAGTTTTCTGCTAGTTTTATAGCACATTCTGTGGTTCTTTGATGAAAGAAATTTCACTAGTGCAAATTATTATTTTATTACTTTTGGCAGACAGAATGTTTAACAAGTCATTTGAAATGTATGCTTTTTCAAAACCTGCTAACTGTATTGGGAATCTTTACATAGAATCTTAATTTATCCCTTTATACTTCAGTTGTTTTTTGAATTCTTCTTTTGAACCACTGAGCGATTTTCAATCTGAAAAGAGAATCTGAGAAGCAATATGCAATTGTCACACACATCAGGCTCCAAAAAAATTGGTTTTATGCCTTTGATGTAGTCTAGACAAATGAACATATTTCAGAAACATCGCACATCTTAAGCTACTGTCTCACTGATGAAAGGACTGCCTAATTTTTAAATAATTAGCTCTTCTAGTTTTTCAGATATGAGCATCTGCAAGTGAGGACTTTACCCAGCAAGTAAAGTCAGCATCCACATGCACCTTCAAAGCACACAAGCAGATGTTGCTCACCATCCCCTCCCCGCTCTGCAGTTGGGAACAGCTCAGCTAAGTGCTCAGCTCCTACTCCATTCAATGATATAGGTGAGCAAAACAGGAAGAATGACAGAGTGAAAAATTCTGTATGAACGGGGCTCTCCATGCAAAAATCTCTCCTTAACACACAAATGTACTCATGTGTTTATAATATATATATTTGTATGAGTGCAAGTGCGTTTTCTACTGCAATGATCTTTTGGCAGCTAGGGATTACTTTTTATCCTTTTCTGTATCATAAGGCTAATGAAACAATCAATTAAATTAATCCTCTGCAAATTTAAAGTGGATGAGAAATGAGCACAGCTATAAGCTGTAGAATTCACAGCCAACATATATTGACAGGGAAACAGGTTAGTGCAGTCTGATAAAGAATGAGGTCCTTAGCCCAAACTGTAGACTGTGGAGGAGCATGGAGTTTCTCTTGATGTCAGTGAGGACAGTAATGCCAATGGTTGCAATTCTTTACAAATCTTAATTTACTTGGCAAAATCTGTTGTTTATCTTTCAATTGATACCTCTTTTGCAGGAATGACTTTTTCCTTAAATCAAAGCTGATTATTTCTAGATTGGAAAAAAATAAATATAAGATTGTTCTCTCAATCTGCACACCTTTATGTTCCTAGCTTTTCTGAGTCTAATGTTATCCTTACCTCTAAGAGGTGTCTCCTTTTGGAAGAAACCATTGTGCTGGAGCATAAATAAGCATAAGGAATTGCCAGAGCAAACCTCCTTAATCCTTTAACAGAACAACCTTCATGACTGGATTTTGAAATAGGAAATGCAATGTTGCTTCCATTATTAATTAGTTGGTGGAATCAATTGATTGCTAACTACTAACTAAATAGCCTGTCCTACAAACCCTTAAGCATCTGCGCATATTTAGCCACAAGAGTAATCCTGTTTACATCAATGAGAGAATTGTATGATTAAAATTAAAACAGAGTGTAACTGTTAGTGAAACAGGGGTGTTAATTACAATATACTCTGTAGAAAGCCTGTGTTGTTTTCTAACTTGTAAAGCAGTGGTGCTTGTATTTACCTGTAACTGTACTAACCTCTTTAACTCAAGAAAGTCCTATTCAAAATAAGAAAGTACATGAGTCAAGACTGAAAAGTACAACAATCTTCTATATTGCATTTTCTCAGCAATTCAAAAATAATGGGGGGAAAAGGGGAGTATATATTGTTTTTTCATATGTTACTGTTCCACTCATTTTTCAAGCTCTGTGCTTTTTCCTAAGCTTTCCCTTCAGTTTCAGTTCTTAAAGCTGTTTATAGACACCTGTAAGTGTCTACAATGGTCATTGCTCTACCTCAGGACAGATGAATTTTCTTTATCATAATAGATCCAAAAATCTGGGCACTCTGTAGCTTGTCGGTGTGCTAACCATTGCCAGCAAGATGGTTATTATCACCTTACTGAATATATTTACCTTGAAAGTTCAAGAAAGATTACTAGTGCAGCTCCAGGTATGTCATGGTGAGTATTTGAGGCTTTGTACAAGGAATCAACAGTGAACAATGACCTGCACCTACCTTGCTCAGATTATTTTGTGCAAGTGGAGCAAATACAGAAGTGGCAACTGTACTCTGACACCACTCTTTGGGAAAGAACTCTGAGGATTTGATTCAGAAAAAAAGAAAGTAAACTACAGAAAGCCCCCTTTTTCTTACAACTCTTAGAAGGATGTTCCTTAGAAAGAACACCATGAAGCTGTATCAGGGGTTGTTCAGGCTGTCTGTTAGGAAAAGGTTCTTCACCAAGAGGGTGGTTGGGCACTGGAACAGGCTCCCCAGGGCAGTGGTCACAGCACCAAGCCTGACAGAGTTCAAGAAGCATTTGGACAATGCTCTCAGACATGGAGTCCAATTTTTGGGTGGTCCTGTGTGGAGCCAGGAGTTGGACTCGATGATCCTTGTGGGTCCCTTCCATCTTGGGATATTCTGTGATTTTGTGATTCCTCGGCTGTATACTTTAAGCCACAAAGCCATGGCTACTGTATGCAATACATAACATGCCAAGGCTGCTAGTTGTTCCTGAGATGAGCTTGATTTTTCTTCATAGTGTTCCAAGATTTTCTTTTAAAGAACTTCAAATGTTACAAATTTTATTATGTAATCATTTGAGATGTATCATTTTGCACCAGCACAAAATGTACAAGTCACGTCAATGAAGTAAGTTTGCTCTGTGCTTAATGAGAAGAGGTTGTCTTCTGTAAGATGTCAGTTGGATGAAGAACATTTGGCATGAAAAGGCAAATGAGCAAACACTGCCAAAGTGTCATTGCTGTGAACCAGTTGTTCAGTGTTTGATGACAAACTTACTGAAGACACTTAATGTACATCAATTTTCTCTGAAAATGTGTCCATGATGCTGTGGAGTCCAAGACAGCAGTTGTGGTGACATAACACATTTCTTATATGCTGTACTAAGTTGCAAAAATATTTCATAGCCTAGAAAATTGTGCTCCAACAGTGTCCCTCAGATTTTATGCAGTAACTATGATTTTCTTGTGTAAGTCTGGCTACCTGTGGTCTGTCTTTCTTCATGCTCAGCCTTAACCTTGGAAAAATGTGCTCCCTGTAACAGAAATAGACATGTGGTAGCTTAATGTGAAGAAGAATAAACTGTGCTGTTATTGGGATTTTGTTCGTTCTTTTTTTTTCATGTCTATCACAAGAGACTGTGAGCCAAAATATGTAGAACATAATAAACAACACTGAAAGAGGCTACAAACTGTATTTTGCAACTTTGAACTTAATATTCTTCTAATGCCCAAACAATGGTACATCTTAGGAACAAGATAAAAGCAGCAAAAGTGTATCAAATTCCTGTGAAAAGATTCTCCTACTTTGCATGGTATAACATCACCTATTGAGGAATGCATTTGTTTAAGATGCTTCTACATCTGATTATAAGATTAAATTTAAGAAGATAATATATACTTTACCACTTATGTAGTGCTGAAGTATAATCCTGTTCTATGTAAATGGCTAGAATACAAAATAGATCTGCCTTGACTTAATGAAGGGAACTTTCTCCTTTCAGTTTATATGCTTCTACAGATATGTGCTTTTTTGAGTTATAAATGCCTCCTTCTAGAGTTCTTCCTCTTTGCACCCTGAAGGGGCAAAAAGTAGATAAGGATTTTTTGGGTTTTGTTTGTTGTTCAAAAAAAAAAAAAAGTTTTTCATGAATACTAAAGTAAGTACTGTAGCATGAAGAATAACTTAAATGGCTTTGTAGCATTGTACAAACAAACCATGAAAACTTGAGATAAATGAAAAATATTGAACTATGGAATTGAGACTCTGGATGAAATTAGTCACAGTATGAATTTAATATCCAGGACACATCATCTGTGTGGGATTACAAAGGTCACCTATTAAAAAGTCAACATTTACCAATAGTTATATCCTGTTCTGTGTGCACATTTATGTGCATAGTTCACATGTTAAGGAATTGTAACTGATACAGAGATTATTATTTTTTCTATAGTAAATAATTTGTATTTTGTGTTGTGCTTACAGATTTATAAAATCATTGGATTTGGGAGGGAGCTTGCTACCTATTTAAGCACTGAAAACTCAGACTTCAAGGTTTAAAACCTATACTTTAATGAGGGGGCTGCTGGAGTTAGCAATGTGAGATGGAAAGACACATTGTGCTGATTCAGAACTAATTTTTGTTTTGTCTTGTTTTTTATTCTATCCGTATTTGAGTTCCCACAGACTGATACTCCTTTAACCCTAATTTTCTCCTCTCCTTTCAGCTTGTTGCGCCCTCTCAAGGAAATAATATTCTTATAGGTACACTATCCTAAAACCATATAGCTATCCCCTGGCAGGCACTTTACTTATGTCAAAACCTACTTACATCTAGAAGGTATAAAATAATAAAGAGTACTTTGTAAAGGTGCTATATATATACACCCTGCCTTGCTCCTCTGGGCCAGCTCCCTCAGCCATGCTTTCCAAAAGCTCTGCTTTCTCCTGGGGAAAATTTCTGCTGGTTGTGGCAAAGTGTCTGACAGCTGGGAAATACAGAAGTATTTTTCCAGCCTGAAGCAATGGTAGGACATTTTCCAGCTGGGTCTGAAGGAGCATTATGGATGGATCTGTGTGAGAAATGATGCAGACAGATCATCTCCTCCTCCTCCTTTGCAAAAGGCTCCTCTGGAAGCTCTGTGCCATACAACAGCTCTGAATCTGCCCTGAGCTCTCTGCTGTCACATGTGCAAATTCAGTACTTGAACTACTTTTCTAGGTAGGCTAGGTGTGCTCTAAGATGATCTGCAATAGTCAAATGCTGACTGTGTTGTAATTCCAAGTCCTGTAGCTGTGAACTTCAGTAATATGGCCTCCCTTCCTCTCATTTCCATGTGCTCAACCCACAATTTGAAATTGCTCTCATAGGCTCACCCAACTTCAAGCAGAGCTAAGTTATATCTATCCTTAAGCTTCTTTATTAAAAGCAAAAGCTCCCATTTCTTTTGGTTGGTGTGTTTATGCTTGTTTATGCCTGTCTCAACTACAAAAGGACACTTAGCCCTATTGCTGCCTTCAGCTGGCAGAGGGGAATCAAAGCAGGTGAGGTGATTTACCTGTGCAAGAGGATGCTTGATCCGTCTTTGCCATTTTTCCTGGGGGCTCGCCTTTCCAAGCAAGGTAAATTTGACAAGGCCTATTGCAATGTGAGTACCAGTTGCTAACAGACCAGTTTATCCTTGTTATGAGATCACATCCCAGAGTGATGTAATAGGGCATTGGTTTGCCATTTGTACTGGTCAGGATCAACTGAAGAAACAAGTTTAACTGTGTGGATTGGTTGACTTCTTCACGCTTCACAGTTCGATAAGAAGCAAAGCTTTATATACCATAATAAAAGTTCTTCATGTGAGAGACTTCCTCCAAAATATCGTGCATAGGTAATCAATATTTTATTTTATTTTATTTTATTTTTCCCACAGGATGAGAAAATGCTAGAAACATATACATGGCAAGTACATTCACTGACCTTGCCTCATTTACTGACCTTGCTAGCACTCTGTATCAACCACCTCTTTGAGCAGGGCAGTGCTGAGCGGGGCATGTACTCCTGGCAGAAGAGGAAGAGGTTTTTGTTTCTTTAGTATAAGAATGTCAGCTTTAGTTTGTCCCTGTGTATGATAGTTTTATACTTCTGAGTAGTGAGTGATAATTGTAATACCAAGGAGCTAAACCTGTGCAAATCCTCATGTTTCTGCAGTTAGGATCTGTGGTAAAATAAGACTGGGTACAGAACAAGGAGAAAAGCTTGGCTGACTTACTAGTGTTTAGGACTTCTTTTCATAAGACATTGTTAAAGAACTAACAAGTAGCTCTGGTCCCGCTGCTAATATAACTGTACTCCAAATTAGATTTGTTAATAATTCTACCTTTGTTTTATTACTTCAATTTATTTTCTGAGGAATGGTGAATTTTTCTCTTCCTGACTTTTCATGATAAGTTTATGTGCTAAAAAATACAATGAGACTATTGGTGCAATTTGCTGAGCAGATAATGTATGACATTGAGGTCAGTCTTTGCAATGAGGAAGGTAACTACTTTCCACATTTAAGCAGAAGATTACTCAAATATTCTTGGTCAGGCATAAAATATAAAATTATGAATATAGTTATAAATCCTATTTCATAATATATTTACTTTGCTGTTAATGAAGTTGTGGAGAAATAGGTAAAGGTGTCTGACAGATTTAAAATTATTGTTAGATATTTTCTTTCTTATTGATCATATGACATTGCATGATGGGGAAAAATATACACAAGATATCAATTTTTCTTGTTATATGGACATCAAGTAAGTAATATTCCCTTTTCTCCCCAAAGAACTTTGAGAAAAGCTTTGGAAGTGCTTTATTTTGAGTGGACAGCAACTGTTTGGACATAGACTGTTTTACCTTTAAACAGTTTTTCACTTCTGTTTCCATGTACATGCAGCACACAAAAGGATGAAGTTCTTATATCATTTGGCTTTTTCATAGCCAGCATTAAAGAAAACTATTTTGTTGAAAGCTTATGTCTAAAAATACCTTAACCTATCTGCAGTGGTTGTACCACTGCTTTAGAGGTTTTAGAAGGCTATTGCAGAAGCATCAGTGCTTTCTTCCCCTCCAAGATAGAAAATAGCCACATATAATTGCAATCTGATTTTTCACCAAGATGACAAATTAGACCTGGACAAATCCTGTTTAAATTAAAATATTGGTGTGAATGACACCCACTGTGGTTCAGAGATTTTTTTGTGAAATAGAACAGACTAAAATGTTAAATCTGAGGTCCTGTTCCTCTAGAATATGCATCTCTGTCTCACTGGGCCATATTCCTTACAAGAAATTCCCTACAAGTTCATGTGTATGATTTTAGGCTTATTTCCAGGCCTTCAGGTTTCCTATGTATAGACTGAAAAAAAGACTGTCTCTGTGAAATAAGTTCTAAAATCTTAACTCTGAGAAGTGTTAAGCCTTATTAGAGTATAGAGCTGTTGGTGACATGGATAGTCCGAAGTCATGGGCAGAATGGGTCTTTCTTATAGTGACAAATTATAAGGAGGGGTGAGAAATTGATGTAGATTCTCCAAAATTTCAGCTTTTTTAATTATATCAGGAATTAGTAAGACTGAGAGTTAGTAATTTCTTTCCCAATAGTCAACTGTCCTTTCCTGTTCCCCAGCTCTGGCCCTAAGGGCTGGTGCAGATTGATTAATGAGCTCTACATTCTCATAGTTACAGTTTTATTATATTAGTGCTGTAGGGTTTGCACACACACACACACCCCACAACAGGAGCAGATCAAGAATTATATATGACTGGTTATAGATTCTGCAGACAATCTTTTCCTGTTACCAGAATCCCCTCCATCATTTGTAGATTTCATTTTAAATAATTGTTCTTCACCAAATTTACATGTAGAAAGAATTAATTTACCCGCAGATGCTATTCTATACTGTGCCAATTCTTTCCTTAAAGAGTGAGATCTCAGTGTGTGAGATCTGAACTGTCTGAGTTCTGAAATGATAGTTCTGTATAAACATGGTATATGAATACATTTCTGAGGGGAAAAAAAAAAAAAAAAAAAAAAAAAAAAAAAAAAAAGAGAAATGGGGGAAAATTAACTAGTTCATTTATCCAAGCTTTGCTTCATCCTGAAAGTTGCTTTCAAGGATTCTCTTACTAAGGTCATTGATTTTGCAAACCTTGGATGACATTTCTCTATATCTTTAAAGGAGCCTATTAAGATTTTCTTGAAAGACATCTTACTTTTATATAATGCATTATTTTTTCATAAATACTATTGACTACTTAGGAAATACAGAGTTCTCTCTGGCCTCAGTAGCCTGTGTTGCAGTTCCGTGTTTCAAATTTTGTCATGCCACTGAAGCAAGAGGAAAGAAATTAACTCTGCTAACCTATTCTCTTTGCCTGCAAGAATACTAAAACTGAGTTACACAGAATTATGTATTCTTAGCTGCGTTGTAATCACTTGCAGCATATTCTTTTTATTTATGGCACACATCTAGGAAAAATAAGTAAAAAGAATACAGAAGCTTTCAATGGTCTCAGAACAGTTTTCTTCTATTATTACAATAATATGGTAGACGCCTGTTGTTAAATGCTGTATAGATCCAAGGTATTTCTAAATTTAATTAATATTTAAGTTTAGTAATATAATGCACAAAATCACTATTTTTTTTACTTTAATGAAGCCTATTTTCTAGCACAATTTGAATAGGCAGCACTAAAATAGCACTAAAATACATTAACATTAGGTCATCTGCTTTGCATTTACAACAATAAGCTCACATTTTCAGAAAGGATAATCTTAAACAACATTTTTGCAGTACTGACTGTACAGCTTTATCTTAAAATTCCAAATGTTTCAACAATAGAAAATGATTAAGAACTAGACAATTATTCTTCATCTCTCAATGATTTATGACACAGAGGGAGACCTTTTCTTGAGAGTTTGAGGTGCTAAGCAGGAGAGTATATTTAAGTTGGCAGCTTCCTTGTTTACTAGGTACAGAAATTACTTCATTGTAGCCACCTTACTAGAAAATGAGGCTATTGACTTGATTACATGTTTGGCCCTAGGTATGGACATGTATAGAGAGATGGGTTCTTCAGTTTTTATATAAGCACTTGTAGAAAATGAAAATAAAGCACACACATTCCCGGAGCAGGTGAAATACACACACACACACATACACAAAAGAAAAAAGAAAAAAGAAAAAAGAAAAAAAGAAAAAAAAAAGAAAAAAAAAAACAGGCCTCATGTTCCTATAATGGTCTTTAGTATTTTTTTGCAATAATCTACACGATGTGTTACATGCTTTCCAGTCACTGAAAAGTATTTTGCTCATTTCAAGGGTTCACTGTTTAATCACTGTTTAACAGCCCGTTTTAAAAAAATAAAATAAAATTTGAGAATGTTTACAAAAAACATCTGTTCTTTTGAATGTGTGCATGTAATTTATAGTTCATTTTTCTTTAAATTTTGAGCATAGTTAACAGTAATCTGTACAGCCACTGGTTTTAGGGCTTTACTAAATCTGTGATCAGCATTAATAAAATAAGTGGTACATTTGAGTGCTACTCTTTTGTTCCTATTGAAATCAGTGAAAGTTTATCACTTACTCAAAAACGGGTAATACTTCACCCAAAACTGTAATTGGGAAAAAAATAAAAGAAAAATTTCATAGGAGTAAATAATCAACCCACTCTCAAATGACTACCAGCAAACTGAGAATATTTTAAAAATAGAATTAATATTCTGTGTCTTTCCTCCACCTACTTTGTTTCCTCTTGTTTCTTTTCACATGTCATTACTAACTCAATAATCTCCCACAGTGATTGTCATACTGCAGCAAGTAGTTAACAATGACTGAAATCGTGCCTGTAGCTGTTAAGTTACCTGTTAATAAGATGACATATGAGCTGGGTACAATGTGTGAGGCCAAAACATAACACCTGCATTGCTTTGAGTGATGCAAGACAGCTCCATAGCACTCGTATGTGTACTGGCTGCTAAATAGTGGCATAGAACAGTTGCATTCAGGTTTATTCCAACTTAGTGCTACATTATCACCTTATTGTGTTGGAGCAGAACACACACACACACAGGACTTTAAAATTCTCATTTATTTAACCCAGATGTTAAGGATAAAACTTAACATATCATTGCTGAGTTTTCAGTGGTAATTGGCAAATTAAAAAGCAGTGAAAGAAATACTGTTGTGTATACTCTGTGGGGTTAGTTAGGAGAGAGTGTTAGAGCAATTCCTCTCATTTTTCCTCTACTATTTCCACCTGTAAGGAGACTGTGACTCTTTTATACATTTCTGTTATTTCCTTTGCCTTCTTGCCATGAACACAATGTTTTATTTACATGTCTTTGTTCTCTCTGTTCTGTCCTAAACCCACATCTACCCAGCTCCTAGGACTACATTACTGTAGTGATCAATAAATGAGCACTCATTTTTATACCATGAAGATCCAAGTTATCGTCCTGGCTTGTACACTCAAGACCTCTATTTTCATCATATATTTTCCTTTTGGGGGCTGCACGTTTGCTACACACTTAGCTAACCTGTTTTTTTGTTTGTTTGTTTGTTTTCAGGACTTACCTGCACTTTATGATATTGAATACATAAGGACCACCACCTTGCACAAAGCTCCTGTGAAAAGTTTTAGATGATACTGCAGAGGTAATCTCAAGGTGAAAGAGGCATGATCCATGATCATCAATTTATTGAGAATCTTTCTACTGACTGAGTTAGGTGGAAGAGCTTTGTGGTCCATAATCTATTGCTGCTAATATTCTCTGACAGATATAGCAAGTACTTCCATGTGTTTCATCTGGCAGGTTTGGTACATTGTTGGTTTGGGGGTGTTTTTTTGTTTTTGTTTTTTGTTTTCTTTTTTTTTTCTTTTCTTTTTTTGGTTTGGTTTGGTTTGGGTTTGGTTGGGTTGGGTTGCATTTGTTTGTTTGCTTTTGTTTGTTTGTTTGTTTTCTTTTATTTCTTCACATCTCATAAATGTGACTCACATGAGATCCTAAAGCGGATTGTTATGGACACGTATTCCTAGGTGATTTGTAATCAGTATGTGTCTTGTATTTATAGCTGACATCAAGGATAGAAGTACAAAAAGAATTCTTAAATTGTATTAAATGGACTAAGAGTTATCATTATTATTATGAAAAAGATTTTGTACTATTTTTGTTCTATTTTTAAACCCTGTGTAATTCTATGATGCTTCTCCATTTAATTAATGTGCCAGTACAATAAAATAACACACAAAATCATTATTTTGTGACATTAATGAAGTCTACTTTTCGAGCACAATTTGAATAGGCAATTGAACAACAGTGCACTAAAACACATTAAAACCAGGTCATCTGCTTTGCATTTCTAACAATAAGCCCACATTTCCATGAAGGGTAATCTTAAACCACATTTTTTTTCAGAGCAGCCAGTACATCTTTATCTTAAAATTCCAAATGTTTTAACAATAGAAGATTGTTAAGAAGTAGACAATTATTTTTCAGCACCCATTGATTAATGACTTAGTCTATGACACACAGAGAAAGTGTAGAACAAAGGAGTGCATTATAATAATGCACAGGCATTAAACCATCTTCATTAATAGGGTCTTTTTGGATTCCGCTTAGCATAAAACAAAATATGCCATAAAGAAAGTGAAGTATTAGTTTTAAATATCTCTTTAAACTCACCTGATAAAAAGAAAGCCTGTGTTATGCCCCTAGTCTTAAAAAATATTTTGTTTTCTGTGATTCACACATTCTCCAAACTAGGAGAAAGTTGCAGGCAGCTTTCTGAGCTATAATTTCAGCTCACATTCTTCATATTTAATTTTTTACATTAGGGCTTTGCATTGAGATGTGACTGTGTCATCCTTATTCCAATTCCCTGCAATAGCAGAGTTTAAGGTATTGCTCAACACTACTAGCATTATCAAAATCTGAATATTTTAAAGTAGTTAACCTGTTGAGATTTAGTAATGCAAAAATGTTAAATGAACTTGAAGAACATAAGAAAAAAGAAAGAACACAGTGAAAGTATGAACAGCTTTAATTATAAAAGATTCAACTGTGTTTATTTTTCAACTTTCACATCCCCACAAGTGTTTTAATGTTTCAATCCTTGACAGATTTTGGCTCCTCCTTTTATAAATATATTTTTAATTCTGGCACCATGCCTCTTTCCATTGATCTTACCAGGTTTGCTACTGATTAAGTACATGCCCATATGTGCAAGACAGGACTTTAGATATGTTGAATGTACTTTCTACTTCAGTACAGACATTTGTACTTTCTTTTTTTTATAGTTATTATGTTAAGTTTAGATACAATAATTTATTTATTTATTTATTTTTGCCCAATGTTGTCATGATTCTTTGCTCCATGTTTTTATTCTGCTTCACACACACAGGTCAAAGAACTTCAATAAAAAGATTAAGTTCAAAGCTGCAATATGAACTAGGTATAGACCGTGTTCATAGCACTTGGGATGGACAGAAGACGGATTATAGAGAGGTTGTTGGAGTTAAGTGAATAATTCACAGTGAATAATTCATTTGACAAATTTAGCCTCTTTGTACATACAGACCAGATAACAGTCTCTTCTAGTTCATCCATTATTCAGATTTATTCTGTGAGTATGTCTTGAAGAGGGCACAGCACAGAGTAGCTAAGGCATCTCATCATGGGTCCTAAAGCATGAACTAAAATATCTCCCTGGATTCATATTTCATTTAATTCCTCTGCAAATCAGGACCTCCTCATCTGGGCCAGGAAGACAGAGTCAGAGGTATTGCTGTGATGTGGGCCAAAAGCCCATTTAGCCCAGTATGACATCTAGAAAGTTACATTTGTCTCCAAGCAGTAGTAGAATAGAAAAGACTTATATTTTCCACTTCTGTGAGAGAATTGTGTAGGATGGGGCTGGCCTCTGTGGAGGATCGCCGTTCCCCCTGTCTGCCTGTTTTAAAGAGTGGCAGGCTGACAGGAGAAGGAAATGGATTGCTTCCAGCACTTCATTGGAGTAAGGTAAAAGGGACATTTTCCTTTTAAATTTGTAATGGATTGACAGGAAAGAAGAATGAAGCCCATTCATGTGTAGAGCATGCACTATCCTGGCTGTATTTTGCTGCACATTTACCCCAAAAACCTAGAGCATAGTTAATTTGGTTGATGGTTTACAGGAAAATCTGATCTTGGCTTGAGACTCCTGACATTTAATGGTAAGCAAAAGATACCAGGAATCACCAGCTGAGGTACCCAAATGTTTGGTGGTTGACAATAAACACCATAATTGTTACTGACTATACACTTTTCAGTTTCATTCAGAAGCACACAATAAAGGGTTTCTGCCCCTAAAGCTTATAGACAGAGAAGATAAGAGATGTATAGGTAAAAAAAGTGAATGATGTAGCAGAAATTGTGCCAGGCAGACTGGCTTTAATTTTATTCACTTGCATAAGAACCCTCCACACAGAATTTTATTGCTGATTTGAATTCCATTTGGTGTAATGTCGTATACTGTATGCTATATCTAACAATGGTAATTACTGTTAGTGTTGTTTTCTAACCAGATGTAACAATGCTTTGATGAACTGTTCTTTAATTTAATTGCATTAATTTACATATGTGTATCTGATAATATATTTACTGACAGCTTATCTGGCAAGGACATCCATGGTTCAATAAACATGAATCACACTGTTGTTTGTACATATTTTATAACATTAATTTGTTGGTCAATGTTTAACAGCTTAATGCTAGAGCCATTTCATCAAGCATTCTATTAGTTTATCAATAAATACTCATGTTATATCTTTTAAATGGTAAGCCATAAAAAGAAAAAAAGAATAATCCTCCCCATCTCTATTAGCATGTGACAGGTAAATAATACAATTAATATTAATTTAAATGTATTGATATCACAAAGCAATCATGATTTTCAACTTGTATATGAAAGAAAAGGTATTTTTCTGGAAAAAAATATATATATTTTATAGAATTAATTAATTCAATTGAGGGAGAAGTCTATTGTCATGGGTACTGCTTTTTCATCAACTATTTTGAAGAAAAAGAAAGCTAGAATCAATAATTTACTTTTTTGGACTTCTGGGCTTCACTTTGACATTTTTATTTTGTGTTATGTCAATGACAAACGCTTAAGCACTGCCACAACTTTGCTTTTCTATGAATCCCCTTCATGTCCCACATGAAGCAAAATTACTGATAGCCTATGGTCCTCAAGGGCAGAACCTTACTGTGATCAGATAACAGAAGAAAGCTTTGGATATTTCTTTCAGCTCTCAAAACTGCTCAAAGCAAAATGGAGCTGGATGATTTTCAGGATTTTAAGTAGTCACTTTAGATTGTTTAGGTCGTCACTAGAATTAGGGCTTTTCTCATCTGAATACTGACTGTCTTTTAAACCTTTTCTTTCCAGGTCCAGAGCATGCTGGAATCACACCCAAACTAGATATTTATTATCAAGGATTTGAAGGACATTTAGCTGGATGCTTGGTCAAGGCTGGTATTTCTGTTTCTCTGCAGGATATCCCAAGTCTCATGGCAAGCAGGAGTTTGCCTGCACTGCAGCAAAGTGCTGTGACTATTTCAACAACCACATAATTATTCGATGTCATAAACCCCAGTCTCTCAAGTAACTTTGATGCTTGGTTTCTGGCATGCCTATGATTTCAGTGTTCTCAGCACACAAATTAGTTCTATTGCTTAAGCTTTCTGTCATATATTTCTTCCTAAATCATCATCCAACTTGAGTTTATTTCTCCAGTGATGGTGGTAGAAGCTTAGAATATTTTCCATAAGAGAAAATGGCTTTAGGAGTTGACCAAAACTATTTAGTTGCCATGCCACTAGTGCCATAGTTTGCCCAGAAAGAGACCATTAGCAATCAGCCAAGAGTCATGACTTATCTAAATGTTCCTCAAATTAGGCTTATTGATTTTTTTTTGTTGTTGTTGTTGGTGGTGGTGGTTTGTTGTTGTTGTTGTTGTTTTCTTCAGAAGAAATTTGAAGCTTTGGTATAGCAGATAGACCAGGCTGACGGTTGGACTTGATGATCCTAACTGTCTTTTCCAACCTAAATGGTTCTATGATTTTACAGTTTTTACTGTAATTGAACTGTTCTGCTGTAATGTTTCAGTACTGTACACATATTTCAGTGATCTGTTGGGACAGAAAATAAATGAGTGTGGTTTCTCACATAATCCTTGGGCAGGAGCAGTTTAGGTAGAAATGGCTTTGAAAGTGAGGCCGAAATTCCTGCATGTGTTTAGAGGATATTACCTGCAGCTTGAAATATAGAGCAGACTCTTGCACATCAATATCTTGGCTGACCCTTTGCTGGTCTGTAACCAGTTTAATCCCCCAAGTCCTACACTTATTTTTTGTTTTATTTTAAAGGCATTTTTAAAATGCTTGTATGAGCATAATATCCATGAAAAGTGATCGAGTGGCCACTTTGAAGACTGAAACCCATTCTCACTCTCTCCACAAGTTGAGTGCCTCCTGCACATAAGCAATAGATGCTTTCAGGTAGCATTTGACTTTAACTTTGGGAAGATAGAGACAATCAGTATGAGCTATAATCAGCATGGTCAGATTTTGCCATGACTTCTTTCCATACTGTCCCCTGCTGGAAGAAAACACTTTTATCCTACACCATAACATTTGGTCACTCTTTGTAATATTACTGGTTATACAAGATGGGTGATCAAATAATGAGATACCAAAGCCTCATGCTGCAGTTTTAAGTCCTGGGAATTTCATGAAAAGTCATCCTGTTTTAATATTGGAGTTTGGGATATATTTTTTCTTTCATTAAGCTATAAGTGTTGCTTCTCTTTTAAGCATTTGCAATCAAAATTCCTTTTAATTGATATGGCCTGTTCCTGAATATCCCCTTTCCCCCCTATATTTTTTGAACATACTGTGCACAAAAACACATATGCTACCTGAGGAATTAGCAGTGCTAAGCAGGTCAGAAAGATTGCTGTCTGAGCCCAGTAGATGGTAGTCCTGTTTAGATAGTTCAGTACAATATCTGCAGGTTTTGCAGCAGGGTGATTTTGCTAACAAACACAGGCTGACTGAGGCAAAACACAGGCAATATACCACAGGAAACAATCCTACAGTGGGTGAAAGAGATGACCTAGACAAACTCATTGATATTCTCCATATTTTGTTTCTGTATTATGAATTATTCTATATTCCGTATTATTTCTAATCCTATTCACACTGAGGTTTTGCAATAAACCCCTATTGACTTTAACATAATGGGAATGGTTTTGTCATTTCTGTTGATTATGTACAAGCATGTAGGTATACTTTTCTTTTTTATAGTGTATTTGAAATGAACCATAGATGCATCCATATAAGATGATAACAAGGTATCAGACTCGCTACTTCCAATGCCAAAACTATGTTTATGCTCTCTCAACGAAGCAGAATATTCTTAGTAGAAATTAACAGTCTAAAGATGCCCATGCACCACAGGGAGGTGCAATCCATGTCTTTGCAGACAGCATATCTTGGGATACTTATTTTTTAAAATGACCTTAAAAAGTAAATACAAGAAGTCAGAATGTATTTTATGAATTTGGAAGTCTTATTTCACTATTGTATATATGCTTCAATGGAATGAGAAAGGCTTTTGCTTTCTAATTTGACCCCCACCCCACCTTTCCAGATGGCTAGATAAAGCTTCAATGCAATCTGATTCTTTGAGATTAAAAGGCTGATTTATCATTTTCTAACAAGAAGAATCTTGCTGTCATAGGAGGGTAGTGGGCTGATTTGGAATACCTGTCAACCAGAAAGGAAACCCCAGAAAACAAATAAAACAACCAAGAAAACTGCAAGCTTACTTACAAATTCCTTATCATTTTGCCTATATTCTAATGCAGTAAATATTGTTGACCCCAGCAGCTTTAACCAGCACAGGCAAACAAGCTTTGAATTATTGCTCTGCTGCAATGTAACAATTCCATTGCTCTGACCCTTGGTGTCTTGCAAAATACAGTAGAACAATAATTGTCAATCCTTCCTATACAATGTGCTATATTTGACAGAGGTCAGCATTAGCTACAAGACCTTTGGCTGGTGCTCAAAGAGGTAATATCTCTTCTCTAGTTCAGCTGATAAAATGTTAAATAGAATCAGTGTTGGCCATGCTTTTGCACAGACAGAGATAAAAACAGTTTTTACACTGTAACATGTTATTAATAGACAGAAAATAGATGACAGTATTTCGTGGAGTGCTTTGGTAAATATACTATTTAAATGTCAAAAGTTTTAATTTTTCTGAAGAGAAATGACATGATTCTTCTTTCCAATTTGCAGTATGATTAATTTAACAAGGCTTCACAGTGGGCAGAAAATAGAGGACTTTGTTATGGATCTTACGTGAGTAACGCATGAAGGAAAAAGACTGACTCATAGACATTTTGTGTCAGCGTGTGATTTGTATAAAGCAAGAACATAATCAGATATGGAAATAAAATGCACAAGCATGGGGAAATGCTCCTCTTTGGCACTCTGCAGGAGCTAGTAGCAAGTAGTTGCAGCTTCTGCATTCCTCACATTGTAAGCAATTGGTAGTTAACATTTAGCTTCGGTCGTACAGCACACATCTTCTGTCCGTCATCCCTGAACATTTTGATTGAAAAAAAGACAGATATGGCATGAGTCATATCTAAGAAGAAATCAGACTTTTAGACCAGAAAGAAGAACTAGCATGTGAGAGGAAAGCATTTATTTTTGTAACTCAGTTTAATAAAATTATTCCTACTGGTATATTTATAGGCTGTGCACATAAAAATGTATAATGTTGAAATTAACATCAACAACAAAAGGCTCCTCATGGTTGATTTAAGTGTACTCCCTGGTCTCTATCCATACAAACAAATTGCATACCATACAAGCCTTTGCGTCCCACCTCTGCTGAATGCTGCTGAATATGCTATTTTGAATATGTTGTCGGCTCAGGTGTCTGAAGACTGGGGTAAAGAGAAGCCATAACATTCGTCAAGAAGCTGCCTGTAAAAACAGCCATTTCAAAAAACAGTAATTCAGCATTGAGCTTGAGTGCCTGCTGTGATCTTCACGATAGATAAAATGAGGATATATTTGAATCCCAGAAATCCAAACCTTTGAAAGATTTTCCTGCAGAGCATTTTGGAATTTTCTATATGCTGTGACACTGAAGGTTCCGAGCAGTTTGTCATTACACAGTGAAGGCTTGCACATCTTCAGGGCACTGAGTACATGAACAAGGGGAACATGGTGGAAAACAATGGTCTTTGATGACCATTTGTGTTTATACATACAGAAAAAATACCTCAGTTGGCAAGCTGTGCTACTGGTTGTATTGGGGATGTTGGTGGAGTAAAGCATTGTTTGTGTTGAGCCCATGTAGCAGGATTTAGGCATCTTTGCTCCTCCCATCTTTCCCCATCCCTGTCCCTGTCCCTGCTACCTTCCTCTTCACTTTTGGTAAATCCACCAGTGACTGAGGCTCTGTCTCTGCTCATACAAAAGTCTGGTTCTACAGCAAGATAACAAAGGAGATAGTTATCTAAATGCAAAATGTGATGGAGACAAAAGAACCTGGCAGTGCTTACCGGCAAATAATTGTTGGAGTCAGCTGTCTACATACTTCACTCCTCCATCTCCTCCCCTTGCCCAAAGGCTGAGTTCACCTGGTTCACCTTGCAGTAAACCCCTAGTGCCTTCAGTATGTTGTTGGTGGTGTTTATTTATTTTTTTTAATGTGGGATAACTAAAACACTTTAATTATGAATTTCCCAGAAAGTAAATGCTGACCTGTGGCTCATGGGCTGGAAGAGCAGTATTACATTGCCCAGCCTCCATGTGTAAAGGGAAGGATTTGTGTTTCAGAGGTTCATGCTTCAAACAGCAACAATAGCCATTAAATTTCTCACAAACAAGATGGGGTGCAAACAACATAGTTACTCCTAAGAAATTCAGTCTCATTTGATAAAGGGGAGGACCAGGAAGGTCACTGTCAGCAGAGGCACATTATAAGCAAAAAGGATCAGTAAGAAAATACGGGAGAAAGCATCACGGGAGAAAGCATCCAGAAAGGCAAGCAAAGGGAAAACTGAATGAACATTTTCCCTGGAAATAAATAAATAATTTTTTAATTTTTTTTTTTTAAAAAAAGCAACAACAACAACAACAACAACAAAAGCCAGCCCCACGAAGGTTTTTAAATATGTTGTGTGGAAAGAGGTAACTGTAAGCATGAACATTTCAGACTGTAGAGGAAAGAGGTTTATGGAGCAGAGAAATCTGTTACCAGTCCTTTTTTTCTCCCTCCTACATTTGAAAAGATAGCCCAGTGCCAAAACAGCCCATCCATTCTCCTCCCTCTCAAACAGGCACCTGACAATTAGGGCTCTGCAAAGATGCTGCACTCCCTTTGCGGCTATATGAGAAAAAAAAAAAAAAAAAAGGGAAAAAAAAAAACACATACACAAATACCCACTTTCATCTTTGCATCTAGTGCATTTATACTACAGGCATACAGGGGATTTTTCTGTAAAGACAAGGAGGCAAGGGCTGTATCTCATCATGTGTTTAAAAGTGAATTCTCACAGTGGGCCCAAAGCTTTGTGAGCATGTGAGCAGCTGCACCCCTGCTCTTGACTTCAGTTTTGTTTCTGAAGAAGCCGAGTGCACTGAGCAAAGATGCACAGTTTGGTACTAAGGCAACCAGAGTGTGTATGCTGATGGTTGTAAGCATATATTTGTGCATTTACCAACAATGTGGCTGGGAGGGAGGGCAAAGAAACATTGAAGAAAAAAAAAAAAAAAAAAAAAAAAGTCTATTACCAGGAAGGATAAAAATTTAGTGACACAATTTAGTAAACTGTATGAAGCATAGCGTTCTGTGCTCAGGAAAACGCCCAGATATTCAGCTTCTTATCTAAAGCATGTCCAAACTATCTGCACTTCTCGAGTCTGCAAAGCTGAACTGGAAATTGGACAAGACAGGCTTTTCTGGTATTGCCTGTTTCTGGCTTAGACAGATAGAGGCTGATACCATCTTTCTTCACACACTTTTGCAGCGCAGTTAGCCGGCCCAGGCCAGCCACAAAGCACAGTGATGTGCAGGAGTGATAACGAAGCCCAGGATTAATTCTGGCAGACCTTCATTTTGTTCCCAGTGGAGGTCTGGTCCCATGCACCCAGGGCAGGATCCTGCCCCTTGCTGTGAGGAGTGCAGCCAGCCCCTGCTCCTGCGATGGCAGTGAGGTACCGGGGGGCTGAACACTCTGTGGATGGCTGCGTGGTCTTCCTTGGTGTCTGCATCTGCAGAAGGTGGACAGCCAAGTTGTTTCCTTGGTGACTTATACATAACCAGGACAATAAAAACAATGAAAAATAAAAGCAATGGATTTTACAGATACCAAATGTATCATCACTTGTCTTCTTGATTCCTGAGGCACCTTCTTGTGTCAGCAAATGTGGGCATCTGCCAAGCTGGGTTTTTGTGGTATACTGGAGGATACAAATCCTGCTGGGGAGTCCTTGGAGCCTGGGAAGTGCACTCAGCCTGATTCAGCTGCCCAACCTCAAGAAACCAGAAGAAAAAGCGGGCAGGATTTGCTCACTGTATTGAAAAAATAATAATAAATAAAATAAAACATAATAGGACAAAAAAAAAATAAAGAGCTTGAATTTGTTTGCCTTGAATTCATTTTCATTTGTAGGTAGACACATTTATAAGAAATGAATTGTTTCTCATAACAGCAAAAGCAAGCAGACACATTTAAATGACAGGAAACAAGGTTACAGAATAAATACCGATCTATGTTTAAATGCGTTAGTAAAGAAATAGAACAAGTGCTTTGTTTAACGTAGGTCTTACTTTAACCATAAGAATGGATATTCTCAGGGCTAAAGTGAAAAAAGCATAAATAAAATTGCCTGGCATTATGAAGAGGAGGAAAGGGATGTACAGAGTGATCATAAACAGCAGAAAGTATCGATCAGTGATGGTGAAATATCAGGGAACTCTGCAGAGCACTTTCAGTTACCTCCTTGTCTTTGATTAGGTACAAATGTTACATTTAATCTGTAAACCTTTAAATGGGAATCAGACCAAAGAGTCTGAGTCTTGAAGACCCGAGGTTCTAGAAAACAACCACTATGTTTGATCCGAATGTCAGAACAAAATTGCAGAGAAGTACTTCATATCACTGGACTTGGAAATTAAATTAAAAATCAATAAACAGTTCTTATCCATTCTTTCTCTCCTTGAATATTAAAGAGTGGGTAAGAAGCATTGTAGCAGCTGGAGAATTTGCTGTATTTAAACTGTGTTTAGTCAAAGCCTCTGTTCTGAGTTTAAAACAAAAATATTTTAATAATAGATATTTCTTTAAACCTAACAAAAACAAATTAGTGTGTTTTTTTGATCCTTTTCTTTCTGTAGGAAAAATCGTGTTTCTTTTTGGGGAAAGCAGTTTTTATTAAAACAAAGCATAGAGGTCTCATCCTGTCCCCTACAGGACCAGCCCCGATGTTAACAGCCCCATTTAAATGACAGACTTCCTAATTCCTCAGTGAATGGAGTTTTCACCGGTGTCTTGGTCCACTTGGGAGGTGGGCACTGACACTCCGGATCAGCTGCTGGCGGCGAGGGCTGCATTGTAATGCAGAACAAATGAGGGTTGGATACATGCCCTCATCGCATTCAGCCGCCACTGCTGCCACTTACAATTACAAAGGACAAGAGCAGGAGACACTTCAGCAGCGGGGAAGCATGACCTGCGAGCCGCAGCTCATTTTGCACTGCACTTATTCAATACAGCACTGCCCTATAATTTCCTATAGCATTGTTATCTGTTAGCCGTTTACACAGTCACACCTTCATTATGTCCCTGGTTGCCAGCGCTGGCTGCTTGTCACATCTATTGATTGCACTCAAGCTGCAATTTGCATGGATCACTCATGGCAGTCCTCAGACAGGTTGATGTCCCTTACAGGGGCTGAGAGACCTTGTAGGGGCTGATCCCCCTTGCAGGGGCAGATACCCTTTGCAAGAACTGATACACCTGCTGGGGACTGAAACCCCTTACAGGGACTGATGTCTCTTACAGAGACAGATGCCCCTTGTGGGGACTGAAACCCCTTTTAGGAACTAACACCCCTACCAGGGACCAATACCCCTGCCAGGTACTCACACGTCTTGCAGGGACTGATAACCCTGCTGTGAACTGATGCCCCTTAGAGGGACTGATACCCTTATAGGGGCTGGTATTTCTTGTAGGGTACTTCTTGTAGCCCCTCTTCTGGACTGAAACCTCTTCCAGGGAATGATGTCCCTTTGGAGGGTGCAGCAGCCAGCAGCCAGGGAAAATCAGGCCCCAAGCACCCCATTGGCACCAAACCATTGGAGCTGTAAACCCAGTAAAACCTATTGCTCTCCTTCACTAGATGGAGACCTTAATCACAAAACTGCTGAAAGCCAAAGTGGGACACCAGAGCTAAGAGAGTTTTTTGGTCTGTCATCACCTTACCAGCTGTAGCACCTCACTGTGGTCAGGAAGGGCAGGGGCTGGGGGCTCTGGGCTGCTCCCCTCAACAGCTGGCAGCCTGTGGCAAGGATCCCAAATCTCCCATCCATGAGGATCCCAGACATTGCCCTTGCCCTGCAGCATGCACAGTAATGGGTACGTGCAAGTAAGTCACTGTGATAGCCACAAAGAGCTCAATACTCAAATGCCTCTGTTAGTTATTTGGCATTAACTGCTACAGTTATTGGGTGAGTGTTTTAGAGCAGAGACTTGAGGAAAGGCTGAGACACAGGGAACAGGAAGGAAAAATTGGATGAGACATCTCAGCATTGTTTGTGCTGCAGTAGGCTTTCTCTTTTCCGGCCATAATGAAAGACAAACTAAGTTGGCCTGTGAGCCTGAGGCTGTCTCCCACAAATGCAAGCTGATGTCAGCAAACACCACTGCACATGCAAGGATGAGAATGTCCCACGGCTGGGGTGCAGTATGTCCTGAACCTGGGATACTGTGCTCTGAACACAAGTGAACGTGTGAACCTGGCTCTTGCTGGAATTTTGCTGGATCCAAAGAGATGTGATTCTCAGTTCTGCCTGTGCTGAAGTCAGTAGTAACTGGTCTGCTGCCTCTGGTTAAAGCAGGACTGGGTGTGATAACAGAAGCAACTGAAGATCTCTGCCCAAAAATTGTTTAAATGGGTACACAGGCAGAGGACAACAAGGTGATCAGGCGGGGCTGAGAGAAGCGTTAATTGCTACGTTCCAGGAGGAATATCAATAGTCTCTTGAAAGGTTTGGTGATTCATTTGCCCTTTCTCTCCTATGCCTTTGTGTTTCAGTGAGAGGTTTTGTGAGATTTTGGCTGCAGAAGGAAAGAATCCAAGCTATCTGGACCAACTATGGTAGCTCAGCTGGATAACAAAACCCTCACATTACTGCAGAGCAGGCAACTACGCAAACCTTTTCAAATCCTCTCCACAAGTAGAGTGCAGATAAAAGCAGGCAGCAAAATGTTTCTGAAATTATCTGTGATGAAGTAAAATCATGCATCATTTCATGAGGGATGCTGAATCAATGCTTATTACTAACAAGTAAGGTGTTTAAATCTTTCAGTGGGTATAGGAAGAATAGAAGGGAGCGACTGAGATGAGCACAGTAAATTGTAACATGAAGTTAAAATAAATCCATCCTAATTATTAGTATTTTAAATTGTAACCTATATATTCCTGATCACTCTCTAGCTCATCCTTTTAGTTTATGACATTGGTTAGCTTACTGATCTGTACACCTCATTTGTGTTTTGTCTTCCCCCTTTATCTCGTTGTCATACGCAGTGTTTTAAAGAAATGACACTAGTGCATCCAAAAGCCACAGCTAGTAGAAAAAAAAATAAAATCTAATCCTGATAAAATGGTGGTAATTGAGAATTTTGTCACTGTCTTAAAGGGATGAAAGTCAGATAGCTAAACCTAAAACAAGAACAAGCATTTGAAAATTAATTCTGAAAAAAAAAAAAAAAAAGCCAACGATGCCTCAGTTTGGTGTTAATTATGTCATAGTTTCAACATTAAATAATATGTAACAATTCTCATTTCAGAAATTTTCAGTATCTGCACTGATTTTCAGTATCTCCACTATTTCAGTATCTGCACTAATCTGCATTAGTGTAAAATATTATCATTTTATTTATTATTCTATCAAAGTAGATGATATTAAACTACTGGCTTCCTACCTACAGCTGATCCTGCAGTTGTTTTGGTTGGTTTTCTTCAGTAAAGTACTACTACACCTCTATTCCCAGCCAGAAGGTCATGAAAGTCATAACAGAACCAGGACACCTACCTTTCACTGTTCCTGCAATACAGAGCAACACAGTGTTGCTTTAAAAATTTACACTCAGGTCATGGTCAGGGAACCAAATAAACCCATGCAAGTGGTGGAGTCCAGGGGTCTGTGGTGACAGGTTATCCATACGGCAGTGGTACTGCGCAGTGCTGCCAACAGAGACAGCGTGAGCCATTTCAAGACCCCACATAGCTAACGTGTCGCATGGCTTCTGACCTCGGATAGTAACGGGTAATTAAATTTTTGAAAGGACTTTGAAAATAGCTAGCTCAAAAGTAAGACATGACTGACAGGTGTGCTAGACTTGAGGAGAGGGGTGCTTCTCAGGCAAAGCTCATCCTGGTAGAAATCAAGCCGCAACATCGGTCTTTCTGGGTGAGCTGAGGCACTGAGGCTGATGAGGGGAAAGAGAGGAAGAATCCTGCTAAAACTTCTTAAATTCCTGATGTGCTCTAGGTCAGGCTATCAGCATGAAACACGTTTTCTATCCACATTGTCCTCTGAGCTCAAGGAAACTATATTCTCAGCCTTCTATCTCAGTATGATTAAGGAGGCATCCTGTACAATAAACGCTGCTCTAAATTATGATTTTTCAATATTTGCAGTTTTACCCAAAAGTTTTTATGTGAGTTGTTTAAATCTGAGAACAATGGTGAAGATAAAAGACCAAGAAAGCTTTCTTGTGCTATTTCAGTATTTGCTGAAACTAATAATTCAGTGTCGTATGTGATGATGTAGTGAGTCAGCAAACGTGAAATATCTCAAGGGAGCTCTTTGTTCTGCTATTTTTTTTCCAGCCAATGCTTCTGGTTGTCAACAGAAAAACATAAAATAAATTTTCAGATTCTAAATAAAGCATCTTATGTATGATCCTAATACTTCTTGCTGATTTTTTTTTTTTAAAAAAAAAAAAAAGGAAAGAAAACTAAGTCAAGAACTGATGTAGAATTTTCTTTAACTGCTTTCCCCTTTGTAAAAGATTTAATAGGAATCTTGAGCATTTGAAAAGAAGGATATTTATGAAACTGATTCTAAAAATGGGGGAAAAAAACAACTAAGATAATATTTTATAACCCAGGATACTATTTTGTATTTTACATTGATGATGCTTCAACTTTCCTCTCTTTTCTTTCTCTTTTATTTTCACACTGGATTTAGTTTCTAATAAATTCTAGGGAGAAATGAGCCACAGCCATCTAGTTTTTCCCATTTTTAAGACAAAGTCTACTATTACCAATCTTGACTACGTTTAGGGTTAAAAGTAACTCTGTTTATGTTGCCCACAATTCACTCAATATTCATCTTACCTGTGGAAAAAAAGAAAGGTATTTCTGAAATGTACTAGTTTCTACCATCTGGAGGCCTGTATTTCTCCAGCATGTGCAAAGAAGCACAGGGTGACAAGATTCTTCACTTAGGTCTTCACCTGTGCTAAATGTCTAAATTAGGCGGGATGAATCCAGACTTAGGTTTCCCATCTTGTGACTGAACAACAGCTTTAAAGTTGTTTTTCCACTGAATCTTTCCCAACCTCTAAGCTTGGCAGAGTTCACATCTGCCAATTTCAGTCAGCAACTGCCCAGCAGTAAAGAGAAGTTCATTATTTTAAAATAAATCATGTCAGTTTGGCTAAGCTTTTATTTGATACAGCACTTGTGTTTTAAGGCTTCAGTGGCTGACTGTCATTGTCATCCTGATGTAAAGATGATCTTTACTGGTATGACACATAGAAAGTAATGCCTGAATGCAGATTCTGTGAGAAAAACTCAGAGAAGGTCTTCAGTGAAGGGCAGAGGCAAAAACTTCAGGTTGAAGGACTCCGTAGCTACTATTAATTAGAACAGTAATTGGCAGAACCACTGTGTCCCTAGGGAACCATGTACAATGAGTTTACCTACTTCTTATATGAATGAACGGTTCAGGATTCATCACTGAGATGGACATGTTGTGCTTCAATAGTTTTACCTGGTGTATTAAAAAAAACTTCTCCCGCCTCCATCAGTTTGTTGAACTTGGACTGAGATTTGGGTCTGCTTAATCATCCAGAGATATCAGGTTGTTTGCTGGGGTTTCTGGAGTAAGGTACACACTTACAAGTACAAATTAATTACTGTTGTTGCTGCCTCTCTTGATGCCACTGCTTCTCTATCAGGAGATATATTCTTCTATATCAGGGTTTGGATGAAGGAAAATCAGTGGTAGTGCAGGGAAATTAAGGGGAAATTGTTGTTAGAGATATAGGATAAACCTGTAATACTATTGACTGCACTGGATTATACCTTCTTCGTATTCAAGATAATACAAGGAGTTTATTTTTTGACTCAGGAGCTGCTACTGTTTTCTCAGTGGTGCTGGTAGATATTAGTTTAGGGCTGTGATTGCAGTTATATCTCATTGACATTTCTTTCTTCACATTACAATATCATCTAGACATCTCAAGTAAGAGTTGGGGTCCATATTTGTAAGAGATGCACATAGCCACAAGAAAAAGACAGCATTTATCTCAATAATTTATAGACAAACCAATGAAACAAATATTACAAGGAGCAATGTGGCTCATAGTCATTTAGTAGAACTTATAGATGACTTACCTCAGATCATCTGCAATGTCTGCTAGAGTTGAGACCTGACTTCACACTGGGGATGTTCCAATCTTGCACCAGTTCCATGAAGATATTGTAATACAGGGTAGATGTCTATGAGAGGAGTCTTCAGCAAAGTGATACCCACCTCCATTTAGCAATATGTCGTCATTTACAACATAGTGAAGAAACGGACCCACAAGCTGATGAGGGTGGCAATGAAGAGAAAACTAACCAGAATTTCAAGCTAAATGTAAACTATTCTACATCAGTTATCTATCATATTGGAAATAAAATGCACAATATTGTTTGGTAGTACTAGGAAGCCATTACGTTTTTCTTTTTTTTTTTTTTTTCTGTTGGCATTATGTATCCTCTTGGATTCTAACTTCTGAATCATACTATGCAATACAGACAACCTTCCCCGGGCAAATCACTGCATCAGAAGGTTTATTAGGAGGATGTGCAGAGACAAAGAACTATTCTTAAGCTCTTAACTAGAGAGTTTCTAAGCTAGCTCATTCAGAAAAATATATATATATATATTTATATATAGGCCTCATTCTGTCTGTCTGTTGTAGGATGCTCAGTATAAGCTGTAGGGCTTTAAAAATCTTAAAAAGTTGTGGTTGACTGGTACTGCTGGCCAAGTATTGAAAAGCACATGTAAATATAGAGGTGCTCTTTTATTTTCATGCATTTTTCTGCATTTACATGCTGAACCGTTGCTTTTGGCTATGCCATGATTATATGTCATCTTAATCAGAATGCCTTTTCAAAAAAATATGTTTAAAAGTAAGGTGACAAAACTGCAGTGAAATACCTTTTGTAAAGCAATAGGATATCGCTGAAGACTGATGAATCTGCTAGGGAATCTAACCAGAGGTTAATGTCATTTACCACACTACTCTTATACTAACTGTTATTGCACCTTAGCTTCAGCCACTGTCATTAACAAGGTCAATGACTGGTGCTGGAGGTCTAAAAGAACAGGCTATAAGACTAAACAAATAAATGCCTGCAAATGCAAACTTTAGTCAAATTATACTTCTGTAATAACTTTTTTGAACTCTAGCACATTGAATTACAGAAATAATGCTGTACAATAACTATGCTATAGTATTTTTCAGTACTGCCTTATTTCTCTACAATGCAGTTACTGCATGATTACTCCATAAAGCATTTTTAGAGTCCCAGAGAAGTTGGTTATGGTTTCTCATGACATAGGCAAGCAGCATTCGTTTTAGGTGGTTGATTCTTTCATCAAAAACTTTGCAAGTCTTTGCAAGCCACCCAGCTGCAAGGAGGAGAATTTATTCATAACGTAATTTCTGCAAGATTTCCAAACTGGAAAGATTAGGGTGAAAAGTATATTGTATGCAAACAGCCCCTGGTCATTTGAGATTTCCTTAATCCCCTGCGGAAAGCATTTGCATCCGTACTTTACTGATGAAAAAGCTGTCAGCACAGAGGAACGAAGGTCTTCATTTTTAAGTCTGGCCACTGTTTTAGACGCTTCTTGAGTGCCAGATTTCTCACGGTGAGGCCACTGCACCAGGAGGGTGATGCCATGCTTTGATCTCTCAGGAATTCCTTGCAGCCAGCCACCCACAGGTGAGCG
This sequence comes from Oxyura jamaicensis, assembly GCF_011077185.1. Taxonomy (NCBI): domain Eukaryota; kingdom Metazoa; phylum Chordata; class Aves; order Anseriformes; family Anatidae; genus Oxyura; species Oxyura jamaicensis. The sequence continues at coordinate 11,555,845 of NC_048894.1, read as the reverse complement.
CTGGGGACCCACCAGTGACACTGGCACTAGACCCACTGGTCCTACTCAAGGCTAATAATGTGCCCCTCTGCCAGTGCTGGGATGTGCACAGGGCAAACAAACAGGGCTGCAGTTCCTTGCTCTGGGCTGGCACACTGCAGCACAGGGAACATCCCCCCAGAAGATTCTGTGTTTCAGGTGGGTTATTCAAAGGATGTAGAGAGACAAAGATGATTTTTTCAGGATTTTGATATCAGAGAACAAATACTGCATAATTAAAATATAATAATGCTTAGCTGTTGTAGCACTGATCCATTTTCAAGTGCTTAAAGAAAGAGTGTACCTACTTACCTTTCCGTATATTGGGAAAGTGGCATGGAAAGAAACCCGATCGATGAAGGCTTACAGAAAGTCTGTGACCAAGTTAATGCCACATGAGCAAACCAGCAATGATCATGTTGAGCCAGGACTGCAATACCTGAAGACAAAATAAGGATTCAGACATCCCTGCTTTGAAAACACCTTCATTACATGTTTTGGTTTAGTTTATTACAAACACAGAAAGCACGATTAAAATCAAAAGCATTTCTAGTGATGAGGTGTATCTCTACTCCCCTCCAGAGTCAGAGCTGCTGAGTTATGTTTTAATATGCCAACACAAACATCTTTCAGAAAGTTTTGTTTCATCTCCAGAGGCTGCTGCTGTTTTGCATGGCATATACAGACGTACTAATTACAATGATTTGCAGCCTTTGACATCTAGGTATTTTTCCCATTAAAGAGAGCATTGTCTGAGCAGCTTTGAAATGTTTACCTTATGCTTATCAGGGAGTTTGACACAGCTTGCTGCTGGCATGCTGCACGGCGTGGTGAACCCGTCAGGCTGGAGGTGGGGCTCACCAGAAACGAGGAGAAGAGGGGGGACCTTCTCTTGCAGGAGCTGTCTCAGCTCCTGTGGCTTTTCCACAGCAGAGCATTGCAACTTCAACACCTTCGATTTTTCTGCAGTTTAATGAAGGGGCAAAATCCTTTTAGCATTTTCTTAACCTCCTGATATCCAAAACCACATCATCATCCAGTGTGGGCTATTTAGCATACAAGAAGGTGCAAAGCAGGCAGACGGGACCTGCCTGCAGTAAGGCATTTCACTGGTAAACTTGATGCATTGAATATGGATCCATATCCTCATTGCTTCATCACCACCCTGTGATGTTTGGCCCCAAAGCAAAAGTGGTTTTTGCTGCAAATAGCCACACTGACAGCTTCTTGTAAGTAGGGCAAGAGTGGATTAGTGCAGGCATTTTGCAGCAGAAGGCTCTGGAGTCTCACCTGCGCAGCCACACGATTGCGTTCACGTCCTGCTTTAATGCCCTTGAGCATGTTTTATCTTCCAAATTCTAAGGGACCTTACTTTTTTTCTCTACCTACACAGGCAGAAGGGAGCAAAAGCAAGCAGAAATGGGGTGGGGAAGACAGGAGAAAACTGGAGCATTGCTGCTACAACCCCTTCCCCCCCAGTGAGCCTGCAGGGCCCGTCTGCTCACAGGCAGCATGTCACAAAGGTCTCCGTGATGGCCTGCTGTGCTCAGTGTCCCCAGCTCCTTACGGAAGGGGTGGTGCAGCTGGAAATTGGGGAATAATGCAGCCAGGAGGCCTGTCCTGCAAGGACTTGTGCACATCCCAGGATGTGAACAGGCTGGAGCTTGCTTCTATTGCTGGCTGTGCTGCTCTGGGAGGAGCACCCACTGCAAGTACTGCAACCCTCCTGTGGAGCATCCCTGATGTGTCTTAGATGAGCAACCCCATTTTATAAACATTTTCATTTCTGTAGGTTCAGTGCAGCTTTTTTCTTCTCCAAAAAAGTTTGTTTCACACACAATTTTTGTAATATCATGTCTTTGAAAATTAAGTTACTTCAGATTTTAGAAAAAAAACACAGAAGGATAAAGAAATAATGGATTTCATATTTATTTTATCTAAATATTTTAAACAAAAAGTTCTGGCCATCCATAATACTGATGAAGTTAGTATTCAGATTTGGATAATTTTCCCAAAGCTGTGTTTTTAGAGTTGCTTATCTGAGCTATAAGTTGATGAAATGGGGTTGGCTGTTTTTTGTCTTCATACATTTTCTTTTTTTCTCCATTTCTGTTATTTATTAACTCTACCTTGCATTTTTTAGGTATGGCAATTTATGTGTCAATGTATAATTACGGTGTGCATTCTGGCTTCTGGTTTCATACTCTCTCCCCAACATATTCTCACAGTCCCAGTCAGTCTTCCAGTTAATAAACTTTTTTGCCTGTCTTTCAGCTCTCCATTTTTGAGAGAAGTTAACTGAAGTAGAAAACTGTCACAAGGCTGGCAAACTTGGACTCCTTGGTTGGGTATTTCCAGTGCTGAGAGACTTTTGTCACAGGAACAGGAATATTGGTTTTGACATTCGGGCTGGGATGGTTTGCGGTGGATCACAAGAGAAGTCACCCCTCCTCAGACCAGACAGAAAACAGTCTTTTATGTCACAAGTCATGCTGAAAGTCCCCTTACCTCTCTGATCCACCTAAGTCTGTGCAGGTAGCTACGCACTGGTGTGGTGTGACTCTGCAGGCTGTAACTCAAGGTGTGTAAAGTCACTACCTTTAGTAGCCTGAAACTCTTCGGCTAGAAGGTGATAAACCTTCCCAGTCCGAGGAGATGGGTGAAGTTCTGAGCTGCTTTACTCTACAGCAAGGAGCATGTAATACTGCTGATGATCATTACCAGGGCACGCAGGAATAGCCGTAATTTCTGTGGGGCACTGAGGCTATCGAGTGCATTGGCCACTAGTGGGCATGAGCACATAATGGAAAGCGAGGTGGTATTATTGTAGAAGTCAGTTTTTTTCTGAATCACTGATACTGCTTTTGTATTTCTTGGACTGAGTTTATGTCGCTGCCTTTACCATAGTGCTTGAAATCATATACATGCTCGCCTGGGAGGAGAGACAGACCCAGCTGCGTGGGATTGGTAACCTTGCACTGAAGATAAAAAAGGGTGTTGGAACAGGGGGTGTCACTGGGTGGAGAAGGTAACTCCTTCCACTGTGGAGAACAAGAGGAATAAACAGCACATTTAAGGAATCCTATTGACTTTGTTGCTGGATACTGCTGAAAGTGACTGCCCTTCACCTCAGCTCACATCTGAGGGGAGACCTTCCCCCAGCATGACTTCAGCTGTCTTCATGCCTTCACCACCCTGGTGCCTGGAACTGAAAGCATTTCATGAAATTGTTAGCACTGAGGGAGAGCTGCTGAGAATTGGTAAATTGTCACATTTTTCAGGTTGGCTTGGTAGCACACCTTATCTAGGGACTGGCAACACCACCTAGACAGTCTATCTTCTTACACTTTGGATTTCCTGTTCCAGTCTTTTTGAGAGAATAATTAAATGGTATCAGAAAGAAAATCTTCAGAAACTTTAAAGAATGTGTTGAGCTTGAAGCAAGTCCTAAGAATGGCTAAATGTTCTGGGACATTCATTTTGTTTCTAACTGGGCCTTGCTTCTCATTTAGATCCCTAATGGATAAAGCACGGATTGGTACTGAAGCACAGAAAGCACTGTTTTCAAATCTGGCTTCTAAATCGAGTGAGTTAAGTTCCAGGCTGGACGTGAGTTTGATATGCAGTTGAATGTGTGGCTGAGTTTTGCAGTAGCATTATTACCTCACATACAATACAAGTTTTCATTATATTAATAGACAAGAGTCAGCTGTGGTGAGAACAACAAAAAAACAGAAGGAAAAGAGGAGAAAGGCTAAAGGCTGAAGGCTCAAGCAAAAAAAAAAAAAAGAAAAAAAGAAAAAATAGTGATTGTCTCTCTTGCTTCCCACAGACATGTTTTTTTCCTGAAATAAATAGAAGCTTTTACAGAGATGTGTACTTAAGCTGTGGTTCAAAGGTCTGACTCTTTTGGGTGATGCATATGATATTTTGGGTATGATGTTGCAAAAAAACAGCAGCCATTAACCCGTGAAAGCTGTGCACCTAAAGACCTGCTTCCATACAGAGCATCCCAAATTTTATCTGACGCCCAAGGAATGCTGGTCAAAATTCTCAGGCTCTCTTACCTTAGGTTGTAAGGTATGGGGGCCAGTTCTCTTCTGTGCTTTGTGCTGTGCTGCATAGCTGAAACTGGGGGTACACAGGGCACGTTTGCCACAAGCAGCAACAGCAGACCTGCTCCTCAGAGGATGGGGTCCAAAAGGTAACATCATCTTGGTTCAAGAGTGTTATCCAAATCCTGAGTTAATTGAGCACTTTTTGAGATTTTCATGGAAATGTTTTTAACCTGAAGAATCTGCATTTCGCGTAGCTCTGCTTAATCCAAAACTGACAGAGGCCTAAAGCAGCCAAATGCAGAGAGTTTCTAATAGCTTGGAGAGTCGCAGTGGAAGTGCTGAGCAGCAGGCGCTGGGTAACCTACATTCCAACAGAGGAAGTTTTAGATTAAAGGAGTTCTGATAAACAGGGTTTTACAGTGCTCCTCCAGCCGACTACAAATAGAGTCGGCACTAATGATGACATTAATTATTTAGCATATTTTTTTCTTGATATTCTTCTGTTTTCCATTCACTGCCTATGATTCCGAATGCATATTTTTAACTTAGATAATAACTAAGGAGGGAAGAGTACAGAAGCAGCAAGTCCCTTGTAACTTAAAGCAGTATCTTATCTGTGGCATACGCTGGCTTTTTGTAATGAACGCGTAATGCTCTGTAGTCAAGCTTTTCAGAGGAATGCTGGTGTCATCTTCCTCTCGGTAAAAGCCCCTCTGCTCCCGGCACGTTAATTGCACAGTTGCCTAAATGAGGCACTGCAGAGTGTTAATGTATCAGCCTGAGCGACAACACACTCCTCTTTTCACAGGGCTTTTGCCCTTGATCGTGAATTTAGCAAAACGAGTACCTTAAAAATAAGCGAAGATTCAAGGGGAATCATTACACTTAGCCTCTTGCATAAGGCTTGTGGGTACAGGGATCCTTCGACAGTAACTCATGCTCTTTCCCTGGAAACAATAAGCAATTGGTGAAGTAGTTGGCAAGTGCTGGGTTAGGGAAGGATGCAGCGGCTGTTCGTGTGTGTCTGGAAGCAGAGTATTCAGCGTCCACATGGTTTATAGAGAAAAATAAATTGGAAAAAGAAAAAAATAAATAGGAAAAGTAATTAAAAATAGAAAACAAATAAAATAAAAAGGGAAAAAAAAAAGGAAAAAACAAAGAAAAACAAAAGAGGAAAAAAAAAGGAAAAAAAAAAGGGAGGGGGCGTGGGGGGAAGGGCTCAGGATAGTGCCTGCAGGAGCCCCCTGGCCAGCCGCCCCGGGCAGGATGCTTCTCCTGGCTCTGGGGCTTGATCGGGCTCCGGCCCGGGGGGAGCAGATTTTGGGGCGGCGGGCTGGCGGCGCTGATGTCAGCGCAGGGCGGCGGGAGCGATTGGGCTGCGGGAGACTTTGCAGCAGCAAATCCGCCCCCCTTTCCCCCCCACACGCCTCCCCCAGACTCCTCACCGTCGGTTCCAAAGCTCGGCCGGCTGCGGGCAACTGGCAGAGGTGCCAAAAAAAAAAAAAAAAAAAAAAAAAAAAAGGAAAAAAAAAGAAAAGTGGGCGAGGGGCCGGGCCGGCAGCCCCCAGCTCCCGGGCATCGCCCCGGCCCGTCGGGGCGGAGGAGCGACCCCTCGCCGCCACGCCGGGCAGCGCCGCCCTACACGGCGCCCTATAAAAGCCGCCTCCAGCGAGGGGGGAAGCTCGGCGTGAGGAGCAGGGAGCGGAGCAGGGCTGCTCCGGCCGGCTTCGGGCCATGACATCCGTCCTGGGCAGCGGCAGGGCGTCGGGGGGGCCGAGCGGCCAGCTGAAATGCAAGCCCAAGAGGAGGCGGAGGAGGAGATCCAAGAGGAAAGGTAAGGAAGATTTGTGGGGTTTTGCCGTGTTTGTTTGGGTTCTTGTTCTTGCCGACCGCCCCGCGGACACGCCGGTCATTGTCTGGGGATCGAGCCCACCGGCACCGACGGGACTCTCCGCGGGGGGACCCGGCCACAGGGGGGTCTCCGCACCCCCTTCTCTCCCTAGCCTTTATCTGGGGCCGCGGGGATCTCCCTGGGTGCATCAGCCACTGTGTCCCGCTGTGGAGGGGCAGAAAGCAGCGCCGAGCCTCCCGGCAGCAGGCAGGTGGCGAGCCCCACACCGTCCCTTCTTGGCTTTCTCCCCCCCTTTTTTTAATAAGGTCCGCCAAGTTTTGCTATTCTAGGGGCCGTTCTGCTTCCCCAAGCAAACCTTTGTTAGGAAAGCGCTAATTGTCATGAGCGTGAAAAGTAAAGCTACAGGGTGTCACTGCAAACAGGGAATGTGCCTTAGATAAAAGCTCTTCTGAAGTCCTGTTTTCTCCGTTAGAGAGGATGACACACTACTGCCTGATTTCTGATGTTTTTTTACCTGAAAAAGCCGAAGTTAACAGACTGAGCACTTTAAAGTGAAACGATACAGGAAGTGGGTCTGGAGATGGGCAGGTGCAGCATATCTGCTTGCACCGATGCCAACTCCAAGGGTGCTGCTAACCAGCAAATGTCACCCAGCCCATTGCTGTCACCAGTACCTGGGACTAGAACAAGTTCCACTCAGCCAGCTTCTCAAGCCGAGCGGGCACTTGGATACATTAGTTCTGCTGATTTCAGAAGCTCTCCTTTGGAGACATCATTAGCTAGGAGTCTTTTGGTTATTGATTATGTCGAAGCCAATAAGCGTGTTATTGGGGAACTTTTCAGAAGGGTGTCAAAGCAGGTTTTGTGCAGTAACAAGTGAAAACATGTCAAATGCTGCATGTTGAACTGTATTGTACAATTGTCACTGTTTCAACTTTCATGCCTGAACTCTCAATATCCATAACCTTAGTAACAAATGGTGACCTGAGCACAGGAGGGAACAGCAGGCATGCAGATGTGCTTGTGCTTCCAGTAGGTGTGTAATCTTGTCTTGCTAATCGGCATCTTCAGCATGCTGTAACAGCTGGTGATAAAGGCTGTGTTTTACACTATTGCCAAACAAATTTTGAAATATTAAGCAAAGGGAGAGCTGCCATTAAATCTGCTTCTATTTAAGTTGTGCTCTGCAGACTTCTGTTGTATTTGTTTGAGCAAAACAACTTTTCCAGGGGTTTACAAACTTTGCCTAGCCTTAGCTACTCTGAGTTTGGCCAAGGGAAATGAGTGGTCATTAATTCATGCAGTGGGGAAAAGATGCTTTGTTATAAAGGTAAATTATAAGTGTTGTTTCCCTTTCTAAGAAAGTGACAAAAGTGAGTCTTTCAGTAAGACTATTTTTTTGCTGCTTTCTTTGTTGCCAAATGCTCTGCTGAAATAATGTGGAAGTTGAATGTCTTAACAAAACACAAAAACTTGTTAAATAATAACTAGGGAAGTGCAGCTATTTGCAGAACGCACAGCTGGAGGTTGATGGCATTCTAGAAGCTACTTGTCTGACCAGTATCAATGAGAATGCATTTGAAGTATTCATTTTTTTTATTCTTTCAAACATGCTATTGTAACCACTTTCCAAACAGTTGGTTACTATACTAATTGTAGGGAGCAATGCCTGTGTTTGTATTATCTTGATTTTCTTTTGTATATAACCACCCTATATATTCATTAAAAATACACAATCCTGTGACTTTGTTAGCAAAAATGGCTGTAACTTATGGTAAGCCAAGTATAAAACCTGTTAGATTTGACTATTACTATAGTTTATTTATATATATATATTATATATATATTTTTGGTGGTAGCTAATACAAAGGTATTGCTTAACAAACTAGCTGTCCTGGAGACTTGTCAAGCCAATGTTTATTAGGCTCACAAATTACTACATGAGAATTAATGTGGGCTCCACTGTTTTGCAGATTTGATTTATTTAATAGCTTATGAAAATCTCTATATGTAGTCACACCTAAGGCATCTCCCTTAAACAGCTCTCCAGCATGTATTTTGTTATTTATAGTAAAAACACTTTCAGAAGATGCATTAGAGTATGTAACTATGTGCATACATTTACACATAGACACACAGAGATACCTATGGACACATGTATGCAAAGAAATTCATTGTAGTCTTAAATTTAAATGGAGTAGTAATCAGAGTAAGGAAATGATATTGCCTTTCTCTTCCCCACTCTTCAGGGAGGCGGGCTCAACAGATTTATACAATAATATATTAGAAGTGTTAAATGTGAACAGTGCTTAAAAACAGTTTGAAACATTGCCTCATAGAACATCTAGGAATGCATAGCAGTAGAAGCAAATACTATTCTCTATTTAATAACATTGTTTTTACCTCTATGGATTTAAACTCTGTGGTTTTAGTCATGTTTTTGTCCTGGGTAGTGTGAATTACAAATTAATGTATCTGGGTATAGCATTTTGCTCCATTCCTTCTAAACCAGAGCATCCAGGTGTAGGAGTTTTGGGACAGAAAGCAAGTTCAAGCAAGGAGAACAAATGTTCTTTCAATAGCTAAATTTCCACGTGTATTTATGTCAAAAACAATAAAACCCACGTGCTGTGCTGCAAGAGACAGAATTTCCCTATATGCAAATAGACCACTGAAGACCTCGAGTGTGATTCCTGTGTACAAAGACATAGTCCTGTAATTAATTTGTGTGCACCTTATTTTAAGCGTATGAAATCCAGCAAACTATTCAGCATAAATATTCTATCTTGATGAATTAACGCTAAATGTCTGTGCACAGAATATTGCATTGCAAGTGTGTATTTGCCCAGTGATTTCATTCAGTTTTACACTACTTGCGTGTTAAAAAGCTAAAATGGTTGGATATTTATAGCTTTTCGCTAAATTAGCGTAAGTAGGAATATTTTCATTGTCACTTAGAAAATCAGTATGTTAACTCCCAGGGGAGTTAATTTCTTAATTTCTCAGAGATATGTGAAATAAATACAGATGGTTGCCAGAATAGCTGAATACTAATTCCATGTAAAAGCAGAAATAGATAATTTGTTTCTATTTTCTTATCTGTGGTTATAAAATGACTATAAGTTAAACTCTCCTAATGATTTAAAGAAATCAGTTCTAAATTTGCAGATCCTTAAAGGAAATTGCTGAGTGTGTGGGTTCTTGTTGTGTTTTCTCCAAGGCTTTGGAACATGGCAGGGTATTGGCAGAATTCAGCTCAGTGGCCTCAGCACGTTTTATATGGACTTGCTAGCCTGCAGTACAGATTTTGGAAAGAAAGCTTGTGTTCTGAGAAATGATTAAAAGTAGACCGAACAAACGCAGAGCTGTATTTACTGGTAATACTAAAAAGGCTACACATCAGCAGCCTGCTGCAACTTCTTAGAAATCAATGTAGAGAAACAAAACATGAAATGGGTGATGGGGGATATGCCACTTAGTTATTTTCCAGTGTAAGACAACAAGTAAGCCACCTTAGTTGCAATACCTTTTTATAGAGCTGGCAATTAAATACAGGGAATGGGAGGGAATCAGGTATCCCTGATGTGGTGGAAAGCTGTCACTGGGGTTGCTACTGATAAAATGGGACATGAAATAAAAGTGGACAGAATAAAGTAAAGTGGACGGCAAGAGGGTGAGAGGCAAAAATGATTGTGAAACAAAATTTCATGAAAAATTAATGAAATAGAAAGTGTGCTCAGGACAGAGGGAGGAAACTAGCTTGGTCCTTCATCATTCTGCAATGCCAAAGTAATAAATGAGCGCGCTTCATCTTGGTGAGGTTCAGGGACACAACTCCTTCCCCACAACAGCATTGTGTCGTGCTTCAAGATGTGTTCTGCTTATCTCGTCCCCTGCTAGCTCGAGGGGAAGGGACTGGATTTGGTGATAAAATTAAATTGATAAAACCTTTTATCCATCATCTAATTTGGTACCTTTCTTTTCTTTTTTACTATTACCTCCAATTTCTAGTGATCCGTGTAATGACAGCAATTTGAGATAGCATCAAGGACATTAGCTACAATGACTGAACTTAAATTTAGAATAAAAATATGGGATTCATGAGTCCATATCTAAATAGCAGACAATTAGGTTATAGCAGTTCTGTCTTCCTAGCAACAGCATATAAGTGTGAGAACAATAAAATGGTGCATTTCTCTTTAAGAGAGAATAAAATATTTTGACTTTACCTCAAAGTGTTAATTATGTAAGCAGAAAAAGCAGTAATGTAAATGTTGACCATATCTTAAATGAACAATTTCAGATATAGCATTTTTGAACACATTGTCAGATGTTTTGCTTTCTTCAGTAGTGATGCAAAGGCATTTAAAGGCAGTGGCAAAATATCATGGTATTGGAAATAGCTTCATACTACTTAAAATTTTGCAGCTTCTCCTTTGTGATTTGGGTAGGGGAAATTCTCCCATAAGGTGATTTGTTACAGCTTTGCTTACAAATTCCAATTTAAGTGATATTAATGGAGTTTTTAAAACACTTAGCGGCAGCCCTTTCTGAAGTGATACCCTACAAATGGAAAACCCCGCACTAAAAATTAAAGGTCACATGAAATTGCCTTGTGAAATATCAAAGGTACTAAAGGTCTGTGCAAATGTTTTCTTAGGTTCTTTCAATGCCCTTTAGGTTAGCAAGTTGCATTAAAAGGCGAACGTTAGAATATCTGTCTGATCTCCATTAATTGTGTGACTTTTGAATTACCGCTGTCCAATATTGCCTAGGTTTTGCAAGTAGTAATGAACCTAAATTGATCCTTGTGTTCACGGCTAACTATCTCTACAACCTTTCAGGCAGTTTACCGCTCTTTCCCATGTAAACTATTAGTTATCCAGACAAAAAAGCTGATACGCATCAGTAGATAGATCATTCTCGAGGCATCTGTGATGAACTTGACATTTTTTGTGTAAAACAGCTTGGTTTGCCTGCAGATCATGTAAGTTCCAATAGGAAAAGAAAGTGCTTACATTTCTTTTCTAGCTGACCTTTGTTTCCCGTTGTATGAATTTTAAACAAAGCAGCCAACCCAGGGGTGTTTTAACAGCATGTTGTGATATGTAATATATTACAAAGACTACTTTGTTAACTCATGGAAGCAGCTTGCCAGCCCATACTAATAGGCGGCCCTCCCTGAGTCATAAAATAACCAAATTTAATGCTTTAACACCGAGCATTTAAATGGATGTTGTTATCATCATTGTTCAGTCGGTCTCAAATTTCTTGCTTCTTACGATGGGTTTGAAATATGAAGGCGTATTTTTGGGCCATGAGTTAATAATGTCTGCTCTGGTCTGAGGACTGGACGTTGCTGTGGGTAGCTTAATGAAAATCCCTGCTAACCAAAGCGTGATAACAAGGGAAGGAGAAAGGGCAGGGTGCGTAAAGAGCAGGATGCCCAATATTGAAGATATTATGGTGTCATTAGTGAATGAAAGGTATATTCCTGCGGAATGCTTTCTACTTCATTTTGGTTGTTCTGGCTCAAAAATGTATACTAGAAATAGTGAGGATTCAGAGACATATAGCAAAGGGATTAGAGATATGTAAAATTTCAGTAGAAGAAAATTGATGAGATTTATATTGTTTACTTTGGAGATAAACATAAGAAGGAATAGAGCAAAACCATATTAATGAAGGAAAGATTACAAAGAAAGTAAACAGGCTACTCCAGTTTATTCCTGATTTATTTACTTAAAGACAGAGGCTTTTAAGGAAACTGGATTTCTTCACATTTTGAAGGAGTGAGAGGACTTTCTTTAAAGACAGTATGTAGCCAGCCTGTAGGATGCATTGCTTCCAGATATGGAAAAACAAAGTGCAGATATGTGTAGGGAGAGGAGGTGCTTCATTAGCTCAGCTGAGACTAAAGCTAGAAAGTTTTCTGTTTGCTTTGGTAGGATGCGGTTGGAAGGATTTTCATTATTTTTTTTTTAATGAGATAGGAGCCTCCTTTCTCAGTGCCTGACTTGGATTTAGAGGAAAGGCGGTTTGTAGCCACTTTATTTGATCATGGTCACTGAGGCTGGCACTGCGTGGCTGCCTGTGTGCCTCCTGAAACTGGGAAGCACGGCTGGAGGAAAGTAGGTGTATTTCCTTGGTTTTCCTGATGACCTTGTTTAGTCCTTTATCCTCTGTTTCCACTCATCTCCCCATATGTAAAGTCAGGCTGAAATTGAGACTGATTCCCAATCTCCATGATGCTGTGGTGAGTTTAGAAGGATAACAAAAATTAATGCGTGTGTGTGTCCTCTGTTCCTTTTGGCAAAAGGAACAAAGTGGTGGGATATCATGGGGTGAAAATGAGCCATGTAAACATGAGGATTTCTTCAGCAGAAGAAAGCCAGTTACTGATGTGACTGCTAATGCATACTATGAGATGAACCGTGTGTAGTAGGTAACTCCCACAGACCTTTGTGCAGGTGTTGGGAATTGTTGCTAAAGCTGTACCAACCCTTACACTGATTCTGGAGTCAAGCTGCATGGAAGGGCTGTTTCCAAAACCTGCTGTGTGTGGCGGTGGTGCTTCATGTGTAGTTCAGGAAGGAGGAGTGAGAGATTGTGGAAGTGTTTTTTTCTCTATTCTCACATCTTTGTACCATATGAGGTGCTCAGAATTATTAGCAGAGCCACTTTTCTGTCCCTGCTAATGAAACATCACCATGAGAAGTTAAGGCTGCTGCGAAGTGTGGGAAAGAAATAAGTAGGTTTTGACAGACGTTTTATCTCCGTCTCCATAGAAAGAGATTTATACACAACTAATTTTATGCAATTGCCTGCTTCTTACCAAGTGAAATGGCTACTTATTCCTTAAATAGAGGGGTTTAGCAAATGTAAAATGATGGCTATCTAGCCAACTCTAATAATGTGTTACCTTTGTGTGAGACCTTACGCTGCTGCTCTTACTCACAGTAAAATTACAATTGAAAGTTCTTCTCAGCATGAGTCAGGGTGGCAGAGCTGTGCTGGTATGTACATGTCTGTGCTTAAACACTTTTGTATGAAATAGGGACGTTTGATTTCTGTTTAGCTGTGTAAAAAAAGTAACTGAATAAACACCAAGTCCTATTAGACGGTAGGTCTTAATTTTTTTTGAACTCTACAGGCTTTATTTTCATTAGGGATTCATCTTTGTACTAAGTTGAATAATTTTGTTCAGAGGTGTAAAGATAAAATAACTTCCAGCGTGTGTTTATACATGTGTGCTGTGTGAATTTGTAGTTTAAAATATGTAGGCATATGTAAACCTTTTTATAAGATTTCTGTATGATCTCCCTCTATGTAACAGGGTCTTACAGACAAATCACAAAGGCAGAACTACACAACAATTGTAAGCTTATTATGGTTTTAATTGAGAAATAAATTAAGGAAACTTACTATAATCCAGGTTTTGGGTATATCACAGAATTGAAGGGGTTGGAAGGGACCTTGAAAGATAATGGGGTCCAACTCCCCTGCCAAAGCATATATTTCTGTTCTAATTTACTACATATGTTTTCTGAATAGCTAAGTAATTCAGAATGGCAAAGACATGCTTGTGCATGAGCCTGTACTATTCCTGTCAGGGAACCCCAAACTTTCATCAAAAAGGCAGGGTGGATTTGGTCTGAAGTTTCTTAGTGTTCTGATCTTTCTCCAGCAGAATCGTATGGAAAAACTGACAACTGTGAAGAGCAACCCTGAGCTCGTGGTCTGTTTCACATCCATGCCAGCAGACCTGCCAGACAATGCCAGGCAAAAATGCCTATGGATCCTTGAACAATATTTAATGAAAATTAACTTTCATTAGCTGATGTCCAGGTTGTAATTTCACCTCCCTCATGCCAATCATGAATTGATATTTATGTGTTTGCATGAATGGCAGTTTAGGGAGGTAAGGGGCAGAGCCGCAGTGGTCTGTGTTGGCTCTATTGTTGAGCGGTGCAGACAGTAATTAAATTGGAGCTCAGCTCTTGCTGCTTGTGGATTTAGGAGTTTATAAGAAGCAGTACAGAAAGACTATTCTCTAATATCACTGACAGCGGGTCTCCTCGAGCTACAACTGCTGCAAAGATTATTGATTGATCCGTGTTTATAATTTATGCTAAAGCATCTGATGTGCTTCTGTAAAATCTGTTGTTTCTAAAATTGAGACATTTGACTCTTTTTCAGTTCACATTCATAATGACCAGTTTCTACAGATGCATGACAGAGGTTTGCTTTACCTTATGCTGTGCTCACATGGAACTCTTTTTTGTGCCTTCAGCTGAAATTCATGAGCACAAGTAATTTGATTTTTTTTAAAAAAAAAAGTTTCACTGTGCAAATTCTTTAGATTTTATACATGGGCAAGAAAAGGGAATATACAGTATTCAAGCATAAATGTGAAGCATTTTCATTCTGCAGAGTAAGTCAAAAGCAAGTCTTTCTAGGTTAACTTTTACTCTGCCAATAATTCTTTTTAAATAAGGTATTAGCTCTGCATTATTTTTATTTTTAAAGAGCTGAAGCATTTTGGAGTCTCTGCATGTTACAGCACGGTGTAAATTACAAGGTAAAAAAAACAGGCAGTGTAATGCTAACAGTCTCAGTTCCCAGAAGATACTTATTAGGTATCAAAAATGAATGGAAGGAATTTTTAAAAATGTACACTGGTTTTAATTAGAAATGAAACAGCCTTTTGCCGTTTTGCAGTGTGGTTTGTAGTACATACAGTTTAACAGGACACTGCTTTTAGATTAGTTACCAAGTTGGACTAGTAAGCATTTCAACATTTTGAAACAGTACCAGGCTGGAAACCATTGGCAAAGAAGTTCTGGCAGGCTTTCCTGAAGGCTACCAGTAAACCCCTTATTAAACTTACACTTAGGATGCAAGACACATTGGACTGTTTTTTTGTCCTTCCCTTCAGATAATTCCAACTCATCCTAGCCAGCAAGGACTCTCATTGTCCAAAAACATGTCAGTATAATCATGCTAGGTACATGCCCAAAGTACTTATAAAAAGTTGCTATTCAGTCTCAGAGAGGCCACATTCCCCCAGTTTAGAGAGGGAAACTGAGTTGGAGTAAAAAGTCTGGAGCACTAATTAGCAGGAAATGTGCATTCAGGTGTCCACAGGTGTAGCTTCAAACAGCAGCCTGTCTGTAGTTCATACACATTTTTTCTTCCATAGCTGCCTCACACACCCACGGTGGCAGCGCATTGCTTGGCTAGGCCGGAGCGAGACCCTGGTGTGGTGTGGCTCAGCACGGCCGCTGCTCCTGACCCAGCTGCGGGCCAGAGCTCCGTGCTGGCAGCAGCAGGCCCTGCCTGCTTGATTTATTTTATTTTTAAACATATGTGTGGGAGTGGATTACTTGTAAATGCTACCTAAATTTCATAACTTCTCCACTAAAAATCTTAGTGATGTTGCTTACAGTGCTTTTCCTGTAGATCATCAATTTTGTGCATGTGTGTGCTTCTTAGAAGACCAGGAGATTATTTCATTTTAGTTGAGACCAGTGTAAATTGATGGTACTCCTTAACCATAAGATAATTCTTTGACTAAAATGTGGCAGAAAATTCTAAGATGGAAAAAATAAAGAAAAAAAAAGGCCTAGTTTCTGAGTCTAGGAAAGAAAATCTGGAAATTGAAAACAATTATTAACAAATCTGTTCCCTATATTACTTCAATTTTGCCTAAAAAAAAAAAACTCAAAGTCTCTGAAATGAAAGCAAGAAGCAACAAATCAGAAATTATTTTGGGTCTTTTAGAGTGCTTTCTTTAAGGGTCTGTGGATTAAACACTGTAGAGGCCATCTCTGTCTATTATATTAATGACTAAGAAAACTACAAAGGCTGCAAAAAGCTACTCTGAGAGCAAAGCGTAGTGTATATAAACTCAAATCTGTGTGTTTATCCCATACTTGCACTTCGTAAATTTCTTTTTTTACCCAGACACCTCCTGTTCTTGTCATCATCTCAGTCTCCTTGTGTGTATCCTCCCCAGCTTCTATTCATACAAATTATAATAGTGCAAGTATATGTGAGATTGCTGACTGGATCAGACCAATATCTCATAAAAGGTCTTCAGGATAGTGTGTGGCCTTGATTCAGCCAAATCACTTCAGTCATTCCACCACTGCTCAGAAAACCAGTAAATAATGCGTAGCAAGATCTGCATACAGATATGCAGGTGCTTAAATTTACTGTGGAATCAGGAACTGAATAGGAAGCATTATTCTTTTCCTATTTTTTCCTATACATAAAGAAGTTTCTAATGCAGCTAGAGCTCCAGTCTCATTTTGTTTTACCTAATCTAAACTGATCCTCTTAACACTTCCTGGTCTGAAGAGTTGTTTCTTTGACACTGCCAGGTAAAGTTGGTTTCAGTGCTGTCTTAGACAGAAAAGGGAGAATGGCAAAAAAAAATACGGTAAGGAGCTAAGATATTCCTTCCAATAGCAATTAGAGAAAAAGCAGTGCGTGCATCGTATGTAGGCTTTAGGGTGGAAGCAGTATTTTGTTAACCTTGGTTCCAAATCATTTGATTTCTGTTGGTTTGTGTTGTTGTATATTGTTGCAGACCCTGGCATGGGGCACATACCTGCCTCCAGGCACAGCCTGTGCGGACGTCTCTGCAGCCAATACATAGCACACTGAATTTCCATCTGTCATTTCCCAGTGTTCCGGCAGGTATCCGTGAGTTTGTGCACTGGAGAGTAGATGAGGATGATTCACTGAAACCTGCATGGCAAAAAAAGCCTTTTCAGTAATCACCATCACAGTCAAGGCATAGACATGAAGCACAGGCAGCCAGCACAGCGAGATGGGATTCTGTCAGTGCATCTGTGACCAAAAGCATGGCGTGAGGTTAACAATAACATGGCTCCTGATTGAATATAGGAACCTGGTGTCCGTCAGTCCTAACAGCTCGTCTCTGCTGAATGTTGACAAGATATTACATAAATTTCCATGCAACAGCTTGTTTCACAAACTTTTCCCAGTAATGTAGATTAAGTTTGAATTTTGTGTTGACTGCTTTCATGCATATTCATTAGATAAAAGCCCAGACAATTACTGTGATAGTTTCACTAGCAGGTGGAGCATGTTTTAGGATTTGATAGGCATGGGATTTGTTGGAATAATCTCAGAGAAATTTGGGGGATTATTTTTATGACGGAGGTTTGTATGGAAAGTGAGAACATAAGGAGATTGAAAGGTGATTTCATTATGTTTTTACATTAGTTTGCTTTTACCATTTTAAATTTAGAATAAATTCATACTTTGAACAAATGAATGTCTCTTAGGGCAAGTGGAGAACCACACAAATAAATGCTATCTAAGTAATATAGTTTAAAATTGCATAAAGAGTATGCAGAAGTATTACTAAAGGGATATGATTTTGTGTTTGTTTTCCAAAAACAGTAAAAAGATCTAGGAAATATATTTTCACTTGTGTAATGATCACTGTCATCCATTATGTACATTAAGGTTATAGCTTAATTTTGGTTGAGTAGGTAATATGCATGCATCAACATTGCTTGTTGTGAATTTGTGAACAAAAGCACTATTTCCTTTTTTGTTTCCACTAGAAAAGAAAGATTGAAAGCAGAGTCAAGATGAAGAGAATAGGAGCCTGATCCTGCGCTGTCACGTGGGAATCTCTTTTTCAGGAGCACCGGGCACTACCGCTTATGGGGACCTTCATCCCATGGGTCATTCTCCCATGGGTGGTCATGTTGTCTGCTGTGCAGATTGACCTCAGTGGTAATCTTTATGCAGGTTACGGTCATGCTAACTGGCACTGTCAGTAATGCATCACTGCCAAATTAGAATTTCAAAAAGAAAGCAAGGAAGTTAAAATTGCATGCTCAGGAAAGCACTTTATTTCATTCCTACAGTAGAACATCAGAATTTAATGTTACAGGAGGTTTAAAAATACACTTGCATACCACAGAAGTTATCAGTCTAGACTCTCCATCTGTTGAATGCCTTGTTAGTAAGTAGCAGTTCAGTATTTGACTTAAACAGAAATCATCATGTAAAAATGCTAATAATTTCTCTACGCTGTTTTGTTACTAATGAAACTTCAAAGCTCTGAATGCATATGTTTATATTCAATTTCTATTTATATACTTAAACACAGACACTAGTACTATGAATATTAATGTGCCAATATGTGCTTCAGTAACGCGTACATTAACGTACATGCATATTCATATAAAGGGCTGAACTCATGGAAGTTTTGTCCCATGTTTCCTAAAGACTTTGAATCAAATATTTATTTTTTAATAAACATTGGGCCAAATTTCCAGGAATTGTTCTGGTTCATAACGTTGTCTTTTTGTTGTTATTGTAGTATCTCTTTTGTTCCTAAGCATGTTTTGCATGTGCTGCATCACTTGTACAAGCTTGTGTAGAGGTGAGTGCTGCTTCCACACTCTAGTCCATCCTCCTTTGTCTCTGTTTTCAGTGCATTTTGACCACACATTGTAATCCCCTATGCCATTATAATTGATTGATTATCAGCACCTCAGTTTCAGGTTCTGAATTTTTCTCTTAGGCTCAGGCCCTTTATAACCTCAGCTGAAAGGACAGTATTGAACGTCTGCCTCATAACTCATTTCTTTGCATCTTGTACCTATCATAATTATTGTTTATTCTTTATTATGAGTGGTTCTTTAAGCGTGAAATGTTAACTGTGTCATCTGGGCTCTTAGCTGAAAGAAATCCATGCAGGTGGGAAATAATGAAAAGTCAGGAAGTCCACCACTTTTGTAGATTGCTACCTTTGTAGACTATAGGCTTTGGGAACTCAAATATCCATTCATTTTTTTTCAAAAATCAACTTAAAGAAACTGACTGGGAGAGGGTAATTTTTTCGTTGCCGAGCTTTCATCAGCTTCTATTTTCAAATTTTCCACACAAATATGTGCAATAGAAGCATTCATATATTTGTATATACATGAAAAGTAAATACATCTAACACTTTCATCCAGCCATCCAACTTCTGAATACCAAGATCTGTGGTTTTCAGAAAAATCACACAGCAGGGCCTGCAGCTGCACCAGGAATTTTAGCTGTAGCAGTTGCAGCTTAAAGCCCAGGTGAGGTGTTCCTGCCCCAGGAGGACAGGCTGGGCAGGGGCTGGCAACTCCTTGATACCCAAGGGGATGCTGGCTCTCAACTTCAAGGGGAGCACAGGCACCCTTTGGCCTCATTTCTGCCACTCTGTGTCCTGTTGGGTGGTTGGTCCCAGCCTGGATCAGGACAAATGCTGGATGTAAGTTACCCTGGGCAACCTCAGGGCAGAGAGGGCAGTGGCAGTGAGGCTGAAACTTGGTTTATGGGTGAAGGGATTGCAGGTGGCAGAACTGCTGGTGGCAGTGAAAGGCTTGTCCCCTGTCAGAAGTTCACATCTAAGCTTCTCAGAACTGCTTGTCCGGATTTCCATGTGAAGACCATTTGCTCAGAGCTTGCTTAGGGAGCATTTTCTCCATTACACCTGCCATGCATATTTTTAGAAGCAGTTGGGATCAAGGTTTAAAGGGATTGAAAGCGGATCAAGTACCCATTTGCCATTACCTGTTTCCAGTAGGAAACCATGGGATTCACAGCATGAAGGGATAGTAGAGGACAAATTTTGCTAAGACACCATGTTTGTCAGGACAGATAAAAGAGTGACAAAATATTTCTTTACTTATCCCACCTACTGTCCTAGTTACCCTCTCAAGCACCAGCCAGCAGAATAAAGATTTATTTCTCCAAATGGAACTCACTTATCTCAGAATGTCACACAATTTATACAGTGATTGCTGGTTTAATTTCTACTGCACTTAATGCCCACATGGGGTTCTTTGTCCAAAAGACTGTGTTCTCTTCAGCCCAAACTGGGCCAAAGAGGGAATATAATTCCTTACAGCTGGCTGCTGGGTCCCTTGCAGCTCTGTTACTTGCACAGTCTGAGCCTCCCAGAATCTGTGGCAGTGTTCTCCTTAGTGAGAGCTCCAAATGTTTCTCAATAGGGTTACTGCAGGTTTGGGATTAATACTGTAAAATACTATAATTATGGGTATTTTTATTATGTAAATTTAAGAGGAATGGAAACAGCATATGATTTTTTTTTAATTATTTTTTTCACAGCTTGTATGTGGGTACCCATGAGCTTTTTAGATACTATATTAAAAATTAATTTCAAACATGAATAAGAAATAGCAGGTGTGGAAAGTTTTGTCTCAGCTAGAATGGGAAATGCGAGGTGCCTTCCTGGAGCTCTGCTTCCAGTTTGCTGGCTTCCCAAAGTGCATGGAACAAGTGTGTCTGTGACCAATGGAGCCCATAAAGCATTTTGAAATTGTCTCTAGTGCTCATTTCTTTCTCCAGGAAGAACTAATTTTAAATATTCCAGCAGGCCTTCCTGGAGATACAGTACCTTTTTCCCCTGACTGCATCTTTTTGCTGTTTCTTTTTTAAGAGATCTCATCTCACAGATGTTTACTTACAGCCTCGTATTGCCCAGATGCATCACTCAGATGCATCTCAGGCTCTCTACTCTGTTGGTTGGTCCCCTCAGCTGCTGTCTTTGGACAGCAGTGTATCAGGAAGGAGCCACTGATTAATGAAGCTTGGTTAGACTAAATTTAGGGGCAACAAAACATTTCTGTAGAAGACACAGTGTTGGTGGTGCCTGGGAGGAATGCAGACTGCACAAATAAATCTGTACTCCAGAGGGAGAGCTGACATGAGACACACACAAGACACTCAGCAACCTTGTCTTCTGCACTTGCTTTTTAGTGTGCATGGCCAGAAAGTCTATTTTATGAAGAAATCCACAAACTCTGTGTGTCTGTCCAGGTGCAGGTCAATGAGTTCAGTTCAGCATGTGTTGCTGGGGTGGTCATGTGATGGTTCAAATAGCAGCCAGTCTCCTGGAGGTACTTGCACATGAACTGCTGATGGAGGTACTGCTAGGTGAGGAGTCCTGCAGCCACATTTGCCACATCTCCTGGTGATACGATGGGAGCGCTGTGGCCTGGTGGTGCACCCAGCAGGGAGGATGTGTGTATTGCTTGGTGTTCACGTGGGACTCAGGGGCAGTTCACACGCTTGTAAAATTGATTTCAAATAAAGGAAGCTCTATTTTAAAATTAGCAATGCTGAAGCTTAAAATTATCTCTTCCTTTATTACTAGGACATATTTTTAGGACCTAATTCATGTCTCGTGTGAATGCAGTCCACCCACTGCTACGTTGGGAGTACTGAGCTGGAGTCTGAGGGCTGGGTGTTACATCTTCCAGAAATAGGTGCTACCCAAGAATTTGAATATTTACATTCTTTGCCTTTTAAAAAATGTGTCCACTGAATTGAGGCCTGTATATAGCTTTAAAATAGTGAAAAAGTAAAGTATGAACTGCTAGCCTTTGCTTTCCTGTATTTTGATCCTCATTTTTATTTTGGTTGCTTGAGGGGGATCATTGCTTAGTTTGCAACTAGATGCAGCAAACTGGAAAAAAAGTCTCAAATATAGTCACAATTTCTTGAAGGGGGGGGGGGGGGAAGAAAGTATGTTTCCTGTTTTCTGCAGTCTCATCTTGAGCTGCAGTACCACAGTGGTTGGCATCCATCGGTACCTGAAGCAATTTATGCCCCACTGTCTTCAGTGGTCAGTGTGAGGCTAAAACTAATGACATACCTACATTACTTGCTCACTGAAGCACCTGCAGCTGGTGTTCATGATGGTAAGCTCAGCCAAAAATCTTCTTCTGGGAGCCAAAGGCAGTGTCTGGCCTTCGGAGGAGTCTCCAGTACCTGGATCAGTGGCAGTGGCTTTGAAGCATGGAGTTCAGTATGTCTCTACTAATTAAAGAGCCCTGTTGGTGCAACATTTAGCAAGCTATCAAGCTAGATGATGAACTTCAAGGAGACAGGAGTTTACTTACCCCAGAAACAAGCCACTGCTCTCATTAGTGCTGTTGCTACAGGCAGAAGCAGCCTGTGGTTGCGTGCTGCACCTTGCCCTTCCTGACTTTGAGCACACCACTTGCAACTGTGTTCATCATCCCCTTTCAGATGTCACTACCCTACCCTGAATATTCATGGTGTTAATGATGTCATTAACACAGTGTGACCCTGCAGCCCTTATTCCCAGGAGCTGCTCTGACAAAGCAAGGTAAGATAACGACACAAGCCGGTGTGGCAGGAACAGGCCTTTGTCTTCTTGTCAGAGTGGCCAGAATTTCCTCACACGCTGCTCCTGGACTCCATCTGACACTATCATAGTCTTCTTACCGAGAAAGACCTATTCTGAGGAGCAGGGCAACAAGGTTTTGGCATCAAGTAGTGCAGCAGGAGGACTGTCTCAGTGCCTCTGTGTTTGAAAGGTAAGGAGAGCCCAAGGAGGCTTTCAGTACTGCCACCTCACAAATAAATCAGAAGTATAAATGATGTAAAATGTGTATGTTTTGTCGTAGAACAGGGATGGAATTATGCATCCAAAAAAAAAAAGAAAAAATCCCCAACTCAAGTCGTTATTTTATTTAAAATAATAATAAAGCCTCTTATTTGGGCACTCTACTCCACAGATTAATGTGATCAACCCAATAACCATGTTCCTGAAAAAGTAAAAAAGCCACGTATAGAACTTGGAAAGCTGTTTCTTACCTTTACATAAATAAGGCAAAATAAATGAGAAATGTAGAAAATGCAAATCGTATCTGTTCTCTGGTTTAATCTATCACTATGGGAGCTCACAATAGGTAGGATTAGAAAATGATTACTGAGAAATATTATCGGTATACAGAACACTTCAAATCACTGAGGACTTTCATTTAAAATAAAACCATCAGAAAAAGGCTGTATCAATACATGAATGGAGAGGAATCAGATATTTCTGCCACTGCAAAAAAATTAATAACGCAAGTCATTAGCATTAGTGCATCTTGCTTCTCTTTCCAATTTACAGCCACATATCTAGATTAACTGTGAAATATTCCTAGGTTTAGGACACACTGTCCTCCATTGAATGCTTAGCAGGGAAAGGTTATTAACGTTGAATGGGGACTGTTCTCTCAGGAGAGCTGCAGATAAAATGACCAGGGAAAGAAATAGCACAACTTCTCAAATTAGCATAATTAGTAATTATCTCTTAATAGCCCCACTTGGCTTTGGAGACTTGGCACTTGAAATTCCGCTTAAAGTTCAGTGAGGAAAAACAAATTTCACGCTGAAATGTCTCAATAACACAGCTGAGCTGCTGAGGTAATCGTCTGGTTTAGGTAAAGGGAAGGAGATGAACATATGGATAGCAAAGATCTTTCCTGTAAGCACTGTGTTTGTGTTTGCATATGCAAAGCACTCGAGGCTTAATGGTACAATTGCGACTTTCTCTGGGGGTGAGGGGAGGGCAGGAGGATGAGAGAGACTTTTCTCCTTTAATGGAGAGAAATAGATGAAGATAATAAACTAAAACGAGGAAATCCCATCCATTTTGCACTAGAATGGTGTGATTTCTTTTGCAAGTCTAGCTGAAGTAAAAACCCCTGAGACAAATAAGCCTCAGGGTGGATAGAAACAGCAGCTTTTGTTGTAGCCAGTGGCAGAACTGAAACCTTTGCCCAAATGGGTACTGTTCTCCAACATTTCACTCAAGGCAAAATCAGATGAATGAGCAAAGTGCCTGGTAACCCTAATTTTTTTTCTTTATGTGGCAAGAAAACAGATGGTTCTCTTTAAATGGTTTTGGCTGCGAAAGAACAAAAGAGGGAGAGATATATTTATATTTTTTACATACCTAAACCCCAGTTCTCTTTATCCTTAAGCAGAAAGCAATTTTATGAGCCTATCCTGATTGGAACAAGCCTTTTGTTATTGAGAAGGCACTTTTTGATTTACGTGGTGCACAGCTGGTTGGAAGCTTTCCACTAGGAAACACATACGCAATTGATAAACCTTCCTGAATTAGTCTGAAACAGCAAAAAAAGGTTTTTTCACCCTATCCCCTTTGACAGGCAGGTAGTTCATGTTGGGGGGCCAGTGCACCCAAAATGGATTTATTGAAGTGACTGTGTAGGGGGCTTTTTGTTTGTTTGTTTTATTGTGTGTGTTTTTTGTTTTGTTTTGATAGGATTGTGGTTTTTTTTTAATTGCTGAATCTGAAGGTGTAGGGAGTCAGGCATGCAGTGGGTGATGCCGCTGAGGGCTTCTCTTGGGGTAGGATCAGATCCCGTAGAGAAGAGGCACTTTCTGCTCTGCCTGCAGAGTGGAGAGCGCCTTTTGCTACTGGGGAGTAACTCTCCTTTGGTGCCTTGTCAACACACAAAATAGGAAAGATGAAGATAAACTAGTCCAAGGAGGTTGGCAGCTGTTATAAAACCGATAGGCTGACACCCTCATGGCCAGAAGAGTGAAAGGTTTGGCTTAGAAATTCTAATTAAGGCTGGCCAAGGTCCATTAGCTCATCTTCAAGAGTAGCTTTGCAGCCTCACACCCTATGTATCACCCTTATTATACAGGTTCTAGGTGAGAAATGTGATTAAGCAATCTGCTATCCTGTGTTTCCAAGGCCCAGCCTCTGAAAGCATTTCAAATGCCTCTATCAACCAATAAAATCCATTTCAAAATTCAAAAAGAGCATGAAGGCAAAGAGGGAAAAGGGAGAAAACGAATGGAAGCAGATCAAAAGAGATGAAATGACATTATAAAAGTATGGAAATGAGGAGAATATTGAGAAAGAATTAATTACAAAAAATCCTGAAATATGCAAGAATCCAGCAGGTCTGGTGTAAATATTTTCAAGCTGACAGAAAGCGGGGAGATGGGGTAGTATCACGACAAAACGTGCACGTTTCTCCCTGTTCTTCCCCACTGCCCTACTCCCAAATGAGCACTTGACAAATAAATTAAGCTCAAGCACTAACAGTGAAGAGAACACAGAAAAATACTCTGACGGACACCTGAGATATCTCCCTATAGGCTGTATGTGGGCAGCTGCTGAGAAGAAAATGCTACAAAAGAAAAATGCCCACTCCTTGACAAGCCTCTTTGTTGAGTGATTGATATGTTTCTGCCTTCCTCCTTCCCTATAATATTGGGAATGGGAGCTGCTGCTTCAAGGCCAGAATTGTTAAAAAATAATCTGTGAATACTAGCTTGATTCTTTATTATTTTTTTAAAGCATATATCTGGAAGTGGTGAGCGTTGATTTTATTTGGTACCCCGAACTATTTTTTAAGGCAGATTTTTCAGGAGAGGTCTTTGTCAATTTTCTGGAAAATTTCATATGGGGCAATATAGGAGTTCCAGTTGGGTAGTTGCATGTTTGTCTTAACTTAGTTGTACAATTCATTAGAAAGATGATCTTGTTAAATTCAAGAACCCTGGATTTGATTTTTTGGCTCTGCTGCTGTCGTCTTTGCAACTCTGACAATCTGCTTGCCTCCCCTCTGCATGAGTCCATGGGGACAGAAAGAATACCTTCATCATTACTATTTATAATCTCTGCACACTGTGAGCCCTTTAGAGACCACTAAATTATGTCTGAAATGACATGGTCCTGATCTGATTTTGGACCTCCTGGTTACTATTGTAAAAGTAATAGCAACTTTACTAAATGGCATTAAGTTTCATTTCTAGGCATTGAGGGAGCTGAGTGTGTAACCTGCAGGTGAACTTTCAAAGGCTACTTCTTTGACATTTGATCTTGTCTGACAGCGACTAATTACTTGACCTAATTCTGTAATGCTTGACAAACCTTATTGAGGTGTAAAGACCATTTCTGTTCTGCTAAAACCAATGATAGAGTGCTCAGCAGTTCCGTCAGGATTGGACCTTTAAAATTGGACCAAGCAAGGAAGAGGAGAAACGTGCAAAATTGCCTGAGCAGAAAAATGCCTGAGGATAATTCTTTCTCTTTAAAAATGCCATTGGGTCATACTGGCTTCATAGGTAGCATTTAATTGTGTTAAGATGATAATCTGTCACCTTGTTCCATTTTTTCATTCCTTTTTTCAATTTTTGGAACCATCAATTTTAGCTATTTCTTGAATTGCTAGTAATTCAGAACAGGGGGTGAATAAGAACATACTGCGTATTACATTTGTGTTGCTTTCAAACAGAGTTAAACATAGCCAGTATATACAGATCATGGTAAGGAAATATCAGTAATTTTAAGTGAAAGAGTAAATTGGTCAACCTGACAGACAATAGGGTCTGGCCTATTCCTTCATTTAATAAACTGTGTCAATAATTTATCCTGTTCACATTATTGTCGTTCATTTTAGCTTTACTAATAAAAGATAATGGCTGGTTAAGCAATTGTGGAACAGGATATCAGGAAAGATATTAGAAAAAGAGAAGTGGGTAAAAAATAAAATTAAGCCCTATGTCACTAGAATATACCTATAAAATTTGGCAAGTAACATCAACTGACACCCTAGTTTTGATTTCTTGTATTCATCAAGACTAAAGTACAAATGAAATGGCACATGAAAAAAAATAATAATATATATATATATATAGTGTACTTCTTTAGCTTCAGATCAACTATTAAACACTCAGGAGGTGCTAATGATGGGCTTTATACAATCCTGTCATAATTCCCATTTAACTCTCCAAGTGATTATTAACTATTAGAGACTACTGTGATTTGGCTCTATGCTGGGTGGTTCTGCTGTATCTATGAAATACTTGCTTGTTTAGCTCCTGTTTTTTTTTACTTGTTAGATGCCTACCTCGGGATGATTAGAGGCACAAGGGATGCTAGGTGATCATTATAAAATAAAGTTCAGGAGAATGTTAGTCTATGTGGTATTATTAGCATGAGGCCATTTATTGACACAAATCAGAGTATATAAACATATACACATGAAATCCCATTGGATTTTTTTTATTTGCATTCTAAGTTTTTTATTCACGTTGAAATTACTGTCACCGTTAAGAAACTCTTAGTGTAGTATTTCTCATGCAGAACCTTGGAAAGCCATGAATGAGAGAAGAAGGAAGTGGGATTCTTTTTATTTGCTTTTTAGCTTTTGGTTGAGACATAGGCTATGCACTCATACCTCTTCTGAAAGAGTAAAAAGCTTTCAAAAATCTTTGGAAAGAGTAAAAAACTTGTTCAGTTTCACACACACACACACACAAAAAGTAGCCAGATTTCTTTCATATTCTGCACTTTAAACCACTGTCTTTTTCTCAGGATCTTCTTAATACAAGTAAGAGACCGATTTAACATATGTACCTCAAACCAGTTCATGTTACAATGCATTTCATGCACTGGATCCATTGCTACAGCATTTTGGAACCATTTGTATTTAGAGTCTTAGACTCTTCCCATGGTCTTGGGTGCAGCCCCCCCTGTCACACCACACTCTCTGTACAGGTTGTGCCTTGTCCCATCTCGTAGCCTGGAATGCCTGGGGGAAATGGGAATCCTTTCTGCTCTTGGTGTTTCCTTCATCCCTTTCTTCCCTCCCCTTTCATAAGCCACCCCAACCTCAACAATAATAACAACAACCATGTACATCTGCAGTAATAAAATCCACTAACAGGTAAAGGGCAAGAAGAGCTTTTAGCTGTTTTACATTCTCAACCTCTAAAAACTGTGTCAGGGCATGCCTTAGATTCTGAACCCATATGAACATGGAATACTTTCAGTACAGCATACCTAAGGCTTTGCTAAATTGTTTCCTAAACCAAGAAAAAATATTCCCATTCTTTTACATTTGCCAAAGTCAAACAAATTCCCCATTGCATGCTGAGCTAAGGATATCTCTTCTTTGTCCCCGAGCAAAATACTGTAGTAGCCACTGGAAGCCTTATAATTAACAGAAACTAGGAGAGATGAGTTATTTCAGTAGGTCATAATTTAATAAGTGGAACACACCCAAGAACTGTGCCAGTGATGAACATTGAAACAATGAGCAGGTAGAACAGGCTGTAAAAATTGAAGTGGCTCCAGTGAACCTGGAGAGAAAATGTGAAGGCGACCTATTTGTAGCGAGCGCGCACACAATATTTTCTATTTTGTTTTACTTATTTTCTTCTCAGAAACAGAGAATTCAGTTGAACCCCAAATGCCTTTTCTTAATCTGATCTCAGCATGGTGAGTAAGCCATTCCCCATAGACAACAAGATATGGATGTCATTTCATTCCACAGAGGTGCCAGACAGTGTACAACTTACATCTTCTGGTCTTGGAGGATACACAAAGTTGTATAGTAACATTGCAATTTACTCCAGGAAAGCAGATCACAGATGAATTCCCAGTAGTCTGATGTGCCATGTACAGCTTCATTTTCAGCACCACTCTCTGAACCATCTGTGGCATGTACATGTGCCTTTGCAACATAAATACTAGGCTTCAAATACCAAAGTGTAGCCAAAGCGTGTATCAGTAATGTTGGTAAAGGATATGTTCATTTACCAGTCAGTCCTTTGCTTCTCCCTGTCCTTCTGCCAGATATCCATGGTTCCACAAAGAATCCAGTGTCGTGATAGAGATGAATTGTCATTGCATATTTAATTTTTGAATATAGCGTTTATCTTTACCTCCCAGTGACCCTGGATGGGTTGAAATGAGACCTTATGCATTCACAGCTTCTAGACGTTCCACTTACTCAGAAGTGGTGAGGCTATACCTGGAATACTCTGTCCAGTAATGGGCTCAAAAGTGCAACAGAGACACAGACATACTGGAAAGCGTCCAACAAAGGGCCGTCAGGGTGACTGAAGGACTGGAGCACCTCTCCTGCGAGGAGAGGCTAAGAGAGCTCGGACTGTTCAGCCTGGAGAAGAGGATGCTCAGGGGGATCTTATCAATGTCTATAAATACCTGAAGGGAGTGTACAAAGACGATGGAGCCAGGCTCTCCTTAGTGGTGCCCAGTGCCAGGACAAGAGGCAATGGGCACAAACTGGACCACAGGAGGTTCCATCAGAGCATCAGGCAGCACTTCTTTACTGTATGGGTGACTGAGCACTGGCACAGGTTGCCCAGAGAGGTGGTGGAGTCTCCTCCTTGGAGATCTTCAAAAGTTGCCTGGACGGGGTCCTGGGCAACCTGCTCTGGTGGCCCTGCATGAGGAGGGGGCTGGACTAGATGACCTCCAGAGGTCCCTTCCAACCTCATCCATTCTGTGATTCTGTATAATTCTATATTCTCCCTTAAAGAGCAAGCAACCATAAAGCCTCTATTTTGGAAATAATAATAAAAAATGGGAGAGAAGATCAAAACTGAAAAGATCTCAGTCCAGATAATTATATTGAGGTTTAATAACCAACAAGTTACTGCAGCCACAATGAAATGAATCAGAAAAAAAACAGTAGTTCAGCTTGCAGTGGCATGAGCTGCCTGTTTTCAGTCTGTCTTCCAATGCAGAAAGAGCTGAGATCTGCTTTAAATTCTGACATCTGGTAAAGCGTAGTGATGTATTTTTCGGCACACGGGCTAGTACATCGCACAACAAAGTATGCCATTTATGAGGCTCTCTAAATATAGGAAAGCAGTTTTTTTAAGTAATGCAGTAAATAACAGAGTGGATATTTTAGTTCAAGGGAATGCATAAACCTTGAGGCTGAATTCAAGGAAGAACATTTTTATGTGGATACAGATCTTGGATTATCAGAACCATATGCCTACCTGTCTCTAGTTTCTGTATTACCCAGTGATCATTACTGCTTGACATCTTGCAATAAATATTCATAATTGACTAGAGGTGGTGATACGAGAAACAAACTGATCTCATAGAACGTGGCCAAGAAAATCTGAGCTGTCAATTTCAAAACTTCCTTACATCTAATCATGGGTCTGCAATGTTCAGATTGGCATGGACTGGAAATTAAAAGTCTCAGCATCGCCAAATGCCTTTAACTGTGGAACCTCAAATAAAATTATTTCTTTGTATATTCCTTGGCTGAAAGGAAAATCTGTCCATTTTTTCCAGTGGAGCTGGAGTGAAGCTTCAGATCATGCAGCCTGGTGTACTTGCTGCCCTAGCTCAGAGCTGGCCAGCTTCCTGCCTCTGGCAGTAATCGGCTACGGATGCTTAGGAAGGGGGCTAAGCACAGGACAAGCTATGTAGGAAATCTTCCTATATTTAAAGCAAGGAAGCTGTGGGAGTGCCAGGGCCAGAACTTAAACCTGAACAGGTAATGAAGATGGCTGCTGCTGCCATGTTGTTCTTTGGAGCTACGAAGTTTTAAGTGGAGACAGATAGGATCACAAAGGAAAGTCAGCGATGTCCTCCAGTGGAAACTCCAGTGGAGTCAGGGGATTGCATTGACTTACATCAGTGCTGCACTTATCTGTAATTTTCAAAGTGAGGCTCTGACTCTCTGACTTTGGTTTTGCTATTAAGAGATTTAAACTTTAAAAAACAAACAAACCTGTTTTATCATGTTTTACGACTAATTGCTATTATTCTACCATGTACTAGGTTTGTGTATACTCACATGTAAAATCCTATTTATTTCCAAATTTCCTGCTCTAATGATTCCTGTTATTTGTTTAGTAGCACAGCATAGTGTGAGAGGAAAAATAATACATCTGTTTTCCTTTTATATCAACTTCAGAGCTTTACAGTCAACCCAGCCCACAGAAGTGACTTTCCCATGGAGCAAGAACAGCTCTGAATCCTCAGCTTGCAGTGCCAGGGGACTTGTTCCTTTGTACATGGTCCTGTTATGCTTGCAACCTGGCTGCACTGCATGTTTCCATTAGCGATTACAAGTCCCCCTTACCTTGACAAAAATCCGTTGGACTCAAAAAGTTTAGATCAGGCACAGACAGTTGACTATGAACAGCAGATAGCCAGCATACAAGAATAGGTAGGTGTCATAATATGCTTTATTCTCATCTAACCACATGCATGTCCCATTAAAATAAATGTGGCTTTATTGATATAAAATATGTACATTTCTAACAAGCTGTGCTGGAGGTTATGGACACAGCAATCTTTTGCTCAAGTGCATAGAGCCCATGTGCATCTAATTAAATATTTCCTAACTTTTTGTATTGACTACTATTTTCTATGCTGATCAGTCATAGATAGTGATTATTTTTAGTCCATTTATGGTTTCAAATTTTGGGGGATAGGTGTTTTCTTGACAAAGAACACATGATATTTATGTTCAACTGGAGATCCAGAAAAAAATGTGTTTCTCAAGAAATAGAAGTATTGTTACTGGCTGAAACCAAACATGACATGGAGAATAAAATATGTAGTTGCCATTTGTAAGACTGGTGTATCATTTAAAAGTTTTAAACTGAACACGTACTAATACTGCCATGTTGGTAAAAGGAGTGGCTGTTGTTAAATCTGTATGTTTTCAGCTGAGAGAACATGCTCTTCATTGTACTCCTTCTAGATGAGGTTATGTCTACTTCTTTGTTTCCCACGGCACCTGCAGCTTATACAGATATATCGAAGAGAAGTTGTTTGGGTTTTTGAGTATTACTTGCTTCATTAACACATTGTTCTGACACAGGTGTGTTGCCAAGGATGGAAAGCGAATAGGACTGGGCGGGTTTGACATAATGTTGTAGTCCCACCTTCTCTTGCTCTTTTTGAATGAAAAATAGCATTGGAAGCCATAGGAAGGGCACAAGGTTAGGGAAAGAAAATGTGGTTATTGAGTTTTCCATTACTCTGCCAGTGGCTTTTCCTAGCCACATACTGATATGCCATCCCTAATAGCTTTGAGAAATTCCTGCATGTAGTGCTCATGCACACTCCTGTTATAATCCAAACAATATTAAACTTGCTTCCAGTTTCATACAAATTAACTGCTCATCAACTCTGTTATTACACAAACGCGTAGCAGCTGCACTGCAGAAACTCATTACTGTAAAACTCCTTCAGTTCCAGCTCTCTTATGCAACCTTCCTGTCATTTTACTCAATTGATTAACTCAATCCAATTTTACTATTAATTTAATTTCACTGTTGTCAAAGGCCTCGTATAATTTTTCATATGTTTGTATCTTTTGGGCCCGTCTGTGTCTAATACACCCTTAAATCAATTATTTAACAAACACTGTTAGGCCTTAATAATTTAAAGTATCATCACCAGGAAACAAGTATCCATTAAAAAGAAGTATTTTTAATAGGTATATAAACTTCAAAATCTAATGGTGTTGAAACAGCATGGGTTATTTCACTGATTCAAAATTATATTGTTTATATCATCTTGCCATATTCAATAAAAACTTAAGCTAGCTTCTGTGAAATATTCAGAAAACAGTTAAAGAAAAAAAAATAAGGCTTGAAGATCTTAGAGCTGATATCTGTGACTACAAAAATTGTTAATTATTGTCTGGCTTGTGTCTTAGATCTGATGCATTCTGGATGTGTACACTCAGCTGATGATAAAACTGCTGTAGGTTTCATTTGGAAATGAAATGAAATGTAAGTTCTCTGCACAGTTCACTTTGTATTTTCTCCAGGAAAAATAAAACAAAACAAAACAAAACAAAACAAAACACCTTACACCTCACTGTGAATAATCAACAAGCCTATTTTTGTTCCTTGAGTTTAAAATGATCCTCCTCTCAGCTGTACTAAGCTTACTTCCATTAAGTTTGCATTAGTATTACAGTGTAAAACATCACTGAGTCCAGATATGAACGTGAGTGAAATCATGATCGGAACCCAATAGCTTTGCAGGCTTCATGTGGTTGATACAGATTTTTGTTTTTAAAATTGCAGTGTACAAAATATATTTTTTCTTGTTGCAGATGGCAGTCAGGCTTTTGTATGCCTATTGGTGTTTCTCTGCCAGAGTTCGGATCCCCTGATGATTAAAGTCACCATCACCTCTTCTGAATTTCAGCCTTGATCTCTGACGTGGCTTACAAAGCCCATCTAGCTGGTTATGACCAACAAGCTTATGACTATTCTTCTCCTTTCCCACTCGCTTTTTCTGCTCCTGTAGCCTGTCAGCCACCCAACCAGTATTATGCATCAACATGTCATCTGCAACAGGCCTTTGCCAGATTAACCAGGTTGTGTGTTACAGTCCCATCATCCATGAACCTGCTGGTACCAGCTTACTGGCTCATGAGCGAGTGATTTTTTTTTTCCACATATCTAAATCTAATCCCAACACCAAAAATGGGTCTCGGAGCAAATTTGCCACCAACAATATCTATTACTGATATTAAGTAGTGATATGGTAGAGGAAGGTCACAGGAGGTCCTTCAAGGCAGTAGAGATGCTGAATGATGGAGGATAGATAGATGTTGGTGGAAAGGGTATGGAAGCAAGGGCAGCAGCTGTACGCAGGTGAATGTTGTTGCACTGATTTCTGTGGGTGATTATTGGGAAAGGACAAATGAAGGAAGAGCTGTGCAGATGTGGCTAGTGGGCTTCTATGTGGAGAGCATTAAGGTGCTCATGTGAGACACTGAGAAAGAGTCACTGCCAGTTGGCAGAGCCCTCTGCACACTGAAGGGGTTGGGTTGCATGTGGTGAACACTGGGAATGGGAGAGAGATTCAGGGGTGTTGAGCAGTCCGAAACTGATTAATTCCTATGTGAGTTAGAGCTCTACTTACAGAATTACACAGAGCCCTGTATGCCTGAAGCAAACACTTGGTCTCTTCTCTGAGCCCACTGGAATTCGTAACTGGACAACAGTGGTGTAACAGCCCATAGTGAGTGATTGTGCCAACACCCATTTGATGTCTCCATCTATAATAGTAATATAGTATAGGGCTAATGAAAAGAACACACAGCTAAATGTTCAGTGTCTTCACCTTTGAAGTCAATGTCTTTGTTTCACCTTTGCCTTTTCCGTTACAGCAGGAGATCTGTACTTGGTTGCAACAGTTGATTACTTTGATCTTATCCCATTAAGTGGCCTGTCATTAAACAATATGAAGAAAGTTTTCCAATAAAATCTATCTCAGCAATGGTGACCAGATAAGTTATAAAGTGGGAGATGTTTCCTGGTCTATTTTTTTTCTGGCAGGATATACAGCAAAATTGTCCAGCATTTAAAAATTAAGTTTGTTCCCCTACCCCTTTCCACTTCTGCAGTGAAACGAAAGCTTCTTGAGGTGTGAGTGTCCAACTTGTCTAACAAATCTGTGAGCACAATAGCCATGGTCTGACTGCACAAGATCTTACAGGCACGGCATGTTTTTTCTCTTGTGTTATTTAATACCTAGCATTACAGGGTTTCTGCATTATACTGCAATATAAATAATAATAATAATGTAAGAAGATCATTTCCTAAGTAAATCACCAAGCAGTCAGTTCTAATACTGTACTGCTATTTGTTTTACTTGGTCTGTGTAGATAAAACCACAGGTGTTCTTTTTTCATATGAAAGGTGACTTATCTATAAAGCAAATAAGATGGGCGCCAGCTGCCCAAATTGCTCTGTAATGCTGTTTAAACAGTGTGCTTTGTTATTTCCAGGAGAAAATCTCTTCTTTTTTTTTAAGCCTGTATATGGCAGTGTAAGTTCACTTACACGTACAACAAATGTTCTGCTGAAAAAAATGACATTGTTCAAGTGACTGAATGGAATAAACCAAATCTTCAGCAAGCACCAGCAACATAGGTGTTGCCTGTAGGAAGGTGCTCATTTGGGCTTTTAAGGTCATGAATTTGTAGGTAAAACAGGAGACACTACAGGAGCCCAGATTGTATCTGAGTACTACTTAAAACATTTTGTATGAGATATGAGCCCCTGTTGTCCTGAGTTTGTATCCTGTGGCCAGTATAACACTTTTGGAAAGCCCTTCTTACCCAATAGCTAACAAAATGTTGGGACCCTTTTTACACATGCAGGGGTATCTTAGGGAGTTAACTCTTGTCTTTGTATTGTGCTGCTTTAACCTACAGGCCATTCAGATAAATTAAAGATTTTAGTTTTCCTACTTCAAAAAAAAAATAAAAACAAAAATAAAAAATCCTTCTTTTCCTTTCCAAACTACTGAATCAGGTCCCTGCTTGTTCTTTCTTGCTCTTCCTTGCCCCCTTCCCAAGCCACGCAGTAGCAGCAAATGAAATGCTGACAGCATGTCCACTGCTGAGGGCAATTTTCACTGATGGATGACATGTCCATAACAGGTGAATCATCATTCTCATTTCTGTCTTTGAAATACATTAGTAACTATTAGTCGGTGTTATCACTGGACTTGCCTTCGCAGCAGCTGCGCTGCTCTGACTGTTCTACTTTGTCACTGTCTGTGCCCCTTTGCTTGCCCAGCATTTGACATTATGGACATTGGCCTGCTGTGGCCTCCCTCTTATTAATATAAATTTAACTATTCTAATCAAAGGATTAGACTTCTTTTCTCACTTTTACCACTTTAGTGCTTATTTATTTTAACAGGTGCCAGTTACCTAGGCATAAGTGAGTTCTTACCGTCTTTGGGTAGCCCAAATCCACTATACATGTTAGATGCATCCAGGCCTTGGAGGAGTAGTAACGCAAATTCTGAATCTTCTGATGACTGTTCAGGAACTTGCTTTGTCTTCTGATGGCTTTGTGTGAGATGCTGAGTATCTCTTTATAGCCCTTGATGTTGTTGTCTGTTTATTCTTAGAAGGATATTCTGTATGCAATCGTAATCAGTAAGGAAGGGAACGAAAGACAAACAAAAGTGGCAGCAAAAATGATCACTCAAATAGCTGAAATGAAAACATTCAAAATCATCACTTTTTTTTTTTTTTTTTTATCAGGGTTTTGGTAAAGTGTAAAATGGGAATGACTGGCATCAGGTCTTTAGTAATCCCATGTACTATCCAGTACTATGTTTTAGTACTTGGAAAAAAGTTCATCAGGTTTATTCTATGTCAACCAATAAGGAGGATACAATTAACATACAAAGAAAATTGGAGATAGAATTAAATCACGTTTCAAACAGACTTGAGAGGTGAAGATTTAAAAAAATATGCCTCTTAGTAGGCTCAGAAAATAAAATACAAGAGGAATCGGGATTTTCTTCTCTACTCCCTGTCCTTGGTTTTGTGTTCCAGGCACTGTGGCATATAAGGTGACAGAAGCCTTACCAAAAGGATGCAACACACTTGAAGCTCTTTCTCTCCCCGATGGGCTCATCTGTCACCTGCATTTCTACGTAAATAGCCAGGTCACAAAGAATTAATCTTGCAGAGGTCAAAAGTGCCATAGCATTTGCCAAGCAACCTTTCAGTTCAGAGCACAGATTAAGCAACCACAATAGAGAGGGAGCCTGATGAATTGATCATTCTACTTGGGAGAAATCATAATCAGCTTCCCTGTAAAGCAACGCCACAGGAACGTCTCCTCAGAGTCTCCCCAGGACTGTGGCAGACCCCTGGATATGTTACCCCTTTGGGGATTCAGCTCTTGCCTCCTGCACTGCATGCATGAGATGTGCAAGTCCTTCTTCTCCCCAGGGTGCTGACAGGCAGGGTTGGAAGGGTCACGTTCTTCTGTAGACACTGCTCAAAGACTTGGTCCAGTTTCCTTCTCCTAGCTCTAACCCAGCATTATGTAATCAACAAGGCAGGGAAACGGCATGGGAACAAAAGAGGCTCCTTCTAGCACTTTCCCAAATCTTTGTTAGCTGTTCTCCTGCTACATTATTCCTGAGCACGCATTTGTTACTGTACTAGAATACAGCAAGAAAATATATTAGTGCTCAGTGCAATACATGGCTGGCTCTCAGTCCTGCACCTGCATCAGTTTCTCTCTTCAGCCCTGCTGGAATAAAAATAATTTCTTGCAAAGTCGCTTACACTTGCTTCTAACTTTATTGTAATAGACACTGACCTTTTAAACCACTGAGCCTATAGGGGGCTAAATTATAGAGTTTACCTCCCTAGACGCTCCTTAGCTGTCATAATGAAGGAAGTTTACAGTGGGAAAGTGAATGAAGCAAGCATGTTTTTAACCATATGGTAATTATCTGCTATCTGTGCAAAAGACATAAAGTGTTGTTTACCAGTTGTGAAAAGAGCATCTGAGAAGGGATTCCCTGGAGAGGGAGTAAGGGAGATTTGGCACAGTGGATGCTTTTCAGATGGCTTGTAATAGTCCCTATAAATTTGGAATATGCAGTTGTTAATCAGTGAAGATTGGAGTTGGTTGGCACATAATGTTTTAGTTTTAAGGGGGAGGTGATTGTCTTGCCAAGCAGACATATATATGTATGTGTGTATATATATATATATTAAAACTCTAATTGAATTATGCAAATTCATGATTGTTGGTTGAGCTTTAAAATAATAACAAAGAAAAACATGTAAAATGACGTCCTTAACACTTTGATATCTGATACATTAAATAAGAAGGCAAATTTAATCGGGTAGTAGAGTTATTTTAAGACTAATAATCTATTAGCAGTGTTCATACTCTTAAAAAAAAGTATAATGTAGTTTGAAGTCTCTTTTCTTCCTTTCAGTACTGAAGTAATAAATTCTTTGCTTCTTAAAAAAGGAGGGTGGAGAGAACGAAAGGAGAATGCGTCATAGTTATAATTGTAACTGCGCAAGATTGCAAATCATTTAATTTTCAGTACATTAAATTATTTAGAATAATTACCATGGCTCATTTGCACAAATCTACTTAAACTGCTTTAGCATTTCAATAGCAAGAAAATTAGTTGTGAAAATCCAGCCAAATCATTTGCACTATACTGCCTGAACCTAATGCACACTTATGATCCCTTAAAATTGCTTAGTAATGCATAGACAGATTCAGCTTCAGGCATGCAAAAAACAGTTTGGGGTGAAAACTGATGTGCTAAGTGTCAACTAAAGAGCACTCATCACCTTATTTTATTTTTTAAATTATTTTCAGCTTTAGTCATAAAAACAGCAGTTTTTCTGTACTGAATACTGAAAACATTTGCTATCTAGTTAATGCTTATTTTTTACAAAACACTCTTTGAAGTGGTGGGCATACATGATCTAGTAAAAATGCTGTATTTTGAAATGAAAATGTGTCTGATAAGTCCCTAAATCAATTTTTCATTTGTGTATTTCTGAAAAAATCGTATTTTCTGAAGAAGGAAAAAGGTACGTTAGTCACTTTTATTTGCACCTTCAGGTGGAGATTTCAGGGAGGTAAAATGAGAAGCTGAGTTGTATAGGTGAAAGGTGCTCATGAATAAGAATATAGGAGATATGAAGAGACAGGCTAAACCATGACAAGATATAAGGAAAATAGAAACGGGATCCCAAGACAGAGCACAATACTTAAAGGAGACACGAATGAGCCAACTGAAAAGGGTTTAAGAGAGCAAAGTTGTGAAAGCTGTGGGAAGGCAGGATGACTGATATTCAAAGTCAGCAACAAGGAAAAACAGCTAAAAGCCTTAAGACTGGGACAAAAACAACCCCTTTTCCTCACCACTACATTCTGTCCCCTCAGCAGCTCCTAAAGATGTAGGAGCTGAGCCATAAAGTCCTTACTCATGTGCGCAGTCCTTTGATATCTGCAAGACTTTTAGCCAGGTTACCCACTGGAGTAGATGTTTCAAGAAGTCTGTAGGGTGTAAATTTTCCCTAGCAGGGTTATTATCTTTCAGACCAGGCTCTAAAGCCCAGTGCACATTTATGGTGTCATTTAAATGAAAAACAATAATATATGATATAGTCTGAATATTATACTTAATGAGCTATATTTTCTTTTCAAATAAGATTATAGTGTATAGCCAGAACATTATGCTGCCATAAATTTCATGAGACTTTTTTCCAAACACCTCAGTCTATAAAAGTCAATGACTCACAGAGTCGACATAATCTACGGGAAACTTTGACCTTTTGTTTAATAACAGCCTTACAGCCTGTCTTGTCAATGCTCTGCTTCCACAGAGTGTTCTCTGAAGGCCTTAGCAAAGTAACCATTATGACAATTTCCATTTGGAACTTGCATTTTAATAATTCCATAATTATTAATAATTATATTTAAGGAGTCTCCTTTATGCAATGCCTTTTTTGCATTGTTACTCAATGGCCCACACAATCATTCACCTCTTAAATCAGAGCTATCCTCCTTGTAGGACTCAAGGAAGCATTCTGCAAGAAGTGTGATGGAGATGTTATTTTTCAATAACTGTCAGAGCAAGCTGGATGCTTTTACTTAAACATGATAAAATGTTTATCATGTTTATGTCTATTTCACTTACATATTTGATTGTAGGTTATTTAAGCCTAACAGCATACAAAGTCTTCTGGTTCTCACAGTACATCAACCCTTTTTCTGTCTTACAGAGCTGCCATTCACGGCATTTTCAGTCAGGGGCACAGAGGCTGAGCTCAGATGGCATTTGTTTTTATTGCAGACGAGAGCTGAGATGTGTTTGTGCCTATGAATTATCCCTCCTCACTTTTCTCATGTCTGAATTTTCCTTGATAGATGCAAGAACATGATACCTATCCTTATTTTCCTTGGCTCAAGTTGCTAATTTTTATTTTCCTATGTTTTCCATACTGTAGAGCTTGTTCTTCTGATCTCAGGTCAAAACAATGTCTGTGGGCTTCAGGGCTCCTCAGAAACAGTTGTTGGGTATTTGTTTTCTGCAGATATGTTTATGTGTTGGAAACAGCAACCCTTGGTTACACATGAAGTAACTGCGGCAGAGGATCTGTGGTGAGAAATTGTCATAAGCCATTACTGTCCTGATAGGGTATATGCCGTAGACAGATAAAATTGACTTTCATTTACTATGATGACATTCAACAGAAGATGAAAATGATTTTTTCTGATTATTTGTATTGAAGTCCTTGGGTTTCTTGAAAGTGCTTTGTGTGAGACCAGGCTTGAATGGTTTTCTAGGAGGTCAGGCAACCAGCATGCTGCATCCTTCATGTTGGAGAGCATTCTACGGTGGTAAACAGTTACCTCTCTCTTATCAGGGATCTGTGAATGCATCTGCTCAAAAAGTAAATAAAGAGCTAACTCAGGCACAAATGTGGGTTGAGTCCTCCAAAAGTACTTCCCAATCTATGTAAATTGCATGAGTTAGGGGAAAACAAAAAGTAAAGGAGGAGGTTAGAAGGGGAAATAAAATAATTTTAAAATAGTTGAATGAAATATTTTGCATTATTGCTCTCTCTGCAAAAATAAATAAATAAATAAATAAAATACTTCTTTGTCTGTGTTTTCTTGTTTCCATATATTAACTGTACTAAACTTTTCTTTCTATACTGGTTTACATATTTTGCTTTATTGATAGTTTATTTTTGTGTCATTTCTTCAGCAAATTTAATACCAATAATGTTCTTTACTGCACAGAAGGGACACACACACATACTCACACACACACACACACAAAAGGCATTGTGGTTATTTTTTCTTCTGATTTGTCTTCTAAACCAGCCCTTGAGCAGTTCTGCAAATGAAGTTGTGGGCTCCAGTATATTGTCTCCATTGTATTTGGGTGGAAGAAGGCATGAACTAATGAATGGTTCCTGAATTCAGAAAGCTCTAAGAGGAAGGAATAAAGATGTCAGGTAGCCTTGTTACCTGTTACATACTCAAATACCTATGTTTACTTCACCATAGATAAGCTGACCAGCATTCATGGTCTTGACAGTACTTAAAGTGACTTGAGACTGGATCTGTACTGGTGATCAGTGCTTGTTTGAGGTTGATAGACTAAGGTGGACAACCAAGAAAAACGTTTTTTACCTAACCTAATTCTAAGAGGTTTAGTCTGAATCACAGGAAGAGCTCTAAGTCAGCTGTAGTCTGGAACAGTTTGTGATTTTTTCACAGAATCACAGAATCACAGAATTGAAGGGGTTGGAAAGGAACTCGAAAGATCAGGTCCAACCCCCGTGCCAAAGCAGGTTCCCTAGAGCATGTTGCCTAGGTAGGCATCCAGACAGGCCTTGAATATCTCCAGAGAAGGAGACTCCACAACCTCCCTGGGCAGCCTGTTCCAGTGCTCCGTCACCCTCACTGTGAAGAAGCTCTTTCGCATGTTGGTGCGGAACTTCCTGTGCTTTATCTTGTAGCCATTACCCCTTGTCCTGTCCCCACAAACCACTGAGAAGAGGTTAGCTACATCCTTCTGTTTCCCACCCCTCAGATAGTTGTACACATTGATAAGATCCCCTCACAGTCTTCTCTTCTCCAGGTCTCTCAGCCTTTCTTCATAGGGAAGATGCTCCAAGCTTCGTATCATCTTTGTGACCCTCCGCTGAACTCTTTCCAGGAGATCCCTGTCTTTTTTGTTCTGGGGAGCCCAGAACTGGACACAGTACTCCAGGTGAGGCCTGCCCAGGGCAGAGTAGAGGGGGAGGATCACCTCCCTTGACCTGCTGGCCACGCTCCTTTTAATGCACGCCAGGATCCCATTGGCCCTCTTGGCCACCAGGGCACACTGCTGGCTCATGGTCAACCTGTCATCCACCAGGACCCCCAGGTCCTTCTCCTCAGAGCTCCTCTCCAGCAGGTCGTCCCCCAGCCTGTACTGATACTTCCGGTTGTTCCTTCCCAGGTGCAGGACTGTACACTTGCTCTTATTAAATCTCATTTGGTTTCTTCCTGCCCATCTCTCCAGCCAGTCCAGGTCTCGCTGAATGGCAGCACAGCCTTCTGGCCACTCCTCTCAGCTCTGTGTCGTCAGCGTACTTGCTGAGGGCAGACACTATTCCCTTATCAAGGTCGTTGATGAAGATGTTGAACAAGACCGGACCCAGCACCAACCCCTGGGGAACACCGCTAGTCACAGGCCTCCAGCCAGACTCTGCTCTCTAATCACCACCCTCTGAGCTCGGCCAGTCAGCCAGTTCTCAGCCCATCTCACCATCCACTCATCTATCCCACACTTTCTCAACTTTGCTAGTAGGATGTCATGGGAGACAGTATTGAAAGCCTTGCTGAAGTCAAGGTAGATGATATCCACCTCTCTCCCCCAATCTTCCCAGCTGGTGATGCCATCATAGAAGGCAATGAGGTTGTTCAAGCATGACTTCCCCTTGGTGAATCCATGCTGACTACTCCTCATAACCTTCTTTTTAGGCTGTATAAAGTTGATGGTGTGATCTGGAACAGGACATACAGACTGCCCTTCTTTCACATATTTAAGTAAGCTGTCATATTTAAGTCAGCTGTAATTCACTGAAACTTCCTTTATCTGTATTCTGCTTGTTATTTTCTTGTATCTTTTATTGCTTTCTGATGTATTTGATGTTTGATGTTGACTGACCCCCTGCTACTTCACTTGGAGCCTTTTTATTAGTTTGAATCTTGATCTAGTACTTGATTCTTATCCTCAGTCCAAAATTCAAGATAATGTTTGTCCTTCATCTATAAAATCAAATACAAGTACTTATGCATGTTGGCAATTCCTGTAAGTTCATTCACTTTAATTTCAATGAAATGCTTAAAGTTAAGCATGCACTTGTTTGCAAAAAGAGGAAATTTAGGTGTGACAATGCAGTTAGATAACAATTACTGCAATGTCTGATCTTTTTATTCATAATCTTCTTCTCAAGCAAAATACTTTTTTTTCTCTTGTCATGTAAGGAACTATTAACAGTATGATTTTGTCTTTTCCCACATGCACCTTATTTTCTGCTTTTCTCAAAGTAACATATATCTTGTGAAGCTCTAAGCTTCAGGTAGGCCATTGAGGAGGAATGCAAAAATACATGCAAAATATTTAATTCTGCTTTGCAATGCAGAGGATTCAGGGAATTGGCAAAAATAATTGCGGGAGGTTTTATTTTATGCTTCAAGTGAATAAGCCTGACTTTGGGATGTTTGTACTCTTTTTTACCATGTAGAAAGACCAAGTGGCTGAGAATACTGGATGGAAAATGATGGGATTTAGTTTTGTAGTAGTATGAGATTGGTGTGTTTTTTGAATGTGAATGTGGTCTCATTGGCAGGGTTTGCACACAGATGTGTGGCATTAACATAGTGGATAATTGGATATTGCAAATGAATTATCCAAATGTGGTGACTAACAGGATAATGTCCCAAGCTGATGTATTCAACCCTCCTTTAACATTAAGAAGAGGGAAAAAAATAGTTATAAGTATGCCTCTTTATATTTGGATTATTTAAAATCAATAATAGTCTAAGTTATCATGATGCAATTCAATATATTCATATATGCATATACATTGTTAGACATTGAATATATCTACACAGTAATATATATATATATATACACATATAAAGAGTTATGCTAATAGTATATAATAGTATATATACCATGTTTTAGGAGATACATGATGTGCAGTAAAATAACATACTCTACCAGAGGGCCTTGCAACATTAAGAAAAGGCTGATTTTTCAGCACAATGCCAGAGTAACTCCAATTACATCTGTAAGGGTAATGACGATAAAGTTTACATAAGTAAATCAGAAAGACAAAATGGTGGAATAGTGGGAGATCCAGCTATCAGGGACCTTATATGTTATCACATACATTGATTAGTAAGGGCAGATGCACTGATGTTACCAGTCTAAAATCAAAAGGTGATCTTTTTCTTCCACTTCTTTTGTCTTTAATTACCTTTTGTTGTTGTTCATTCATAGTATGTGGTCATTTGTCTTGGTCAGTTCTGTCCCTCTTTTCACATTAAACTTTACCATAGGAAGAAACAATTTGAAATTTTCCAATCCAATGTTGTCATCTACTGCATTTGGTATTGAAATTTTTCTAAGTCTTATATTCCTTCCAGTTAAAATGAAAAGAAAATATCATGGTGAGTTATACATTCAGGTCCCACTGAAAACTGAATTGCTCTCCTGTCTGCATTTTCATTTTCAGAGTATTATGCATTTTCTTTTCTACATTAGCCAAGGTTTCCAAAAAACATCCTTATCATCTGCAGGCATGGTTAAAATACAGTGCAGTATCTGGGTTCATATAGTGTGACCAGTATCCTATTTCTTAATTGGTTAATGTGCCTGCAGTGAATATTTTTGGTTATT
Source organism: Oxyura jamaicensis (assembly GCF_011077185.1). Classification (NCBI taxonomy): domain Eukaryota; kingdom Metazoa; phylum Chordata; class Aves; order Anseriformes; family Anatidae; genus Oxyura; species Oxyura jamaicensis. Next base: position 11,512,014 of record NC_048894.1, on the reverse strand, counting down.
GTTTTGAGGGATGTAGCAGGGGTCAGATACACAGCAATTCTAGGATATTTTGCTTTGAATTTTTAACTCAGGAAGATATTTGCAGTTTATCACTATAGGTACAAAAATTGCCTGTTCTGCATTGTCTAAATGGAAAATAACTTTTCATATCACATATCAGCAGAATTAACTTGCTTCCTAAGGTATTTGACTGTCCTGCTGATATTTTAAAATCTGTAGGCAGCCTGGGTAAAATATAAGATATATTCTCTTATAATAATTTTAATAAAAATAGCTACACAACACATTCAGAGATTTAATTTCAGGCATCACAGTTTGGTTTATTTACCCAGATATTACCTTGGTCTTTATTGATTGCAGCATTTAATCTAATGTTTATTTGGCTATTTAATGTGGAATTTTCGATCTAAACAATGTCATCTGTGATATCAGATTAAATTCTCCTACACTTTAGTAGGGAGTGTTAAAGGATTAAAATATTATTTTACCAAAAAAAAAATATAATAATAATAAAAAAATCAAATCTCCTTGCTGGCCTATGTTTCAAAAATAAATTCAGAAAACAGATAAATTTCATTTCTATAATCTAGAAGATTATGTGCAATATTGGGCATAAAGCGCACAACATTGTTAACTATTTGAATTCATAAGATGTACAAGGCAGACTAAATCTATCAAAGGACTTGCTTCTGGCTAACTTATGTACACCAGATGGATGTACATGCTGTTACATTAATTTTAATGTGCTTGCCTTAAAAGGTGTATACATAGGTGTGCCAAAGACATAGCATTCATGTGCAGTAGGAAAAGCATAATGTTTTATTTCTGGGGTTCAGAGGGGAAGAAGGCAATAGTAATGAAAAGCTATTAGGCACAAGGGCTGTCAAAGGCATGTGGGGCTGTAAAAATTCATGTGTTATTATGAAAAACATATTCTGGAAAAAGCAAAGCCTTCCAAAACAACCTTCCATAGAGACTTGTAAAACTAAGTCAATAATTGTATAATAGCTGGAAACATCCATATTTTTGGCTTAAGAAAACAGACACATCTCTATGTATTAATAAAGGAAGTTTCTGTGAGTAAATGTACATGGCTTAAAATGGAAATTTTAGACATGACATAAAATAATTGCTTTGTTTATTCCAGACTGTATTATTTATTGCTTTGTGTTTTGTTATATTGCTTACAAGCTGTTCAAAATCACTATTGCTGATTCCATAAAGAATCAAATTTTGTAGTTGTCTTCTTCAACATGAGGAAACTATAACATAAATTATCGATGAAATCTAACCCAAAAACATGGAATGCAGACTGCTACTGTGTCCTTAGTTACAAGAGATTTACAGATACAGCATACTGAATCTTTAAAGCAATGTCTGGACATCTTTCCCCAGCCTGCCATTCCCTGCTACATGTTGTGTGTGTGTACAGAGCAACAGAAGCAGCAGTTTCTGTGGGCATCCCACTTCTCCTGTACCACCTCTGCCCCCCTCCAGCATAAAGCCCTTGATTTCACATTTTATTTTGAGCAGAAGTTTCTTTTTGAAAAAAACATAGCAAAATAATGAGTTTTACCAGAACCATGATAGTCATGAAAATATGCTAAATTTAGAGATGAACAGTAACATCTGACATTAGAGTTAGGACTTACACTCATTTCTGGCTTGGATGCAGTGTTTGGTTATGAACCTTTTTGTTTCTTCTGTGCCTCTTACCTTGTCTCTGCCCTGATTTCACTGTTACCTGCTGGGGTCAAGCACTAGCCTTTTTTTTTTTTTTTTATCTTTCTACTGGTTCTAACACTGTTTGAAACTTTTAAATGAAACTATATCATAGCATAATAAACGATAGTATAAAACTTCATGGGAAATGATAACATTTTAATATTGGGGAGGGGGAAGGGGCAAGAGTTATAGGAATCAAAGTGCAAAACACGATCAGAAGGATCTTAAGCCATACTTGACCCGATCTATCATCATGGCCAGCAATTTAAAAATAGTCTTAGGTATTAACTTAACTGTGACTTGATAATGTGCTACGAAAGCTTTGCCGTCTCAAAAATGCATGAGATCTATTAATGAATTTTATCATATAATAGAGAAGCTGCCCAATACCTCCCAATGTGCTTAAATGTGAAGTAGAAGCAGTGTTGCATGCTGGAAATGTCACAATGAAATGAGAACCATTAACACAGCATTATGAGATGCATCTCAGGGAGAGATGACAATTGCCTCTGCACTGCCAAGGACATCATCTAACAGGTAACACAGAGTTCAAGAAAGACATGTAGGTTCAAGGCATATCTATGTCAAAAAGAACAGGAAAGAGTTTGATATTGATTTGTCAAGAGGCATTAATTCATGTTGCTGCCGTCAGGCATTAGGGAACAACAGCATCATCCTCGAAAAAAAGATATTTCTTAAACTTTTGAAAATCTAAGCCCTTTCCTGAAATGTCTGTCTTCCCTGGTTGAGAGAAACTTTATCAGAGAGGAAATGACAACCAGTTACTTAAATACACCCTCTTGCCCCACAAATGCTAAACTGTTGTCAGCCATTAGAAGCAGTTTGCAGTACCCTGAAAAAATACACATCTACCAATAAATATAATCTTTAACCCCAACTGCCTTTGAGGGACTGAGCAATGAATGTCTAAAACTTTGCAGTTCTAAGAACTACATGGTGTTTTGGAAGACGGCAGTCTGAAAACTCTAATAGTAATATTTGCTGTCCTGTAAGCTACTGAAAGTCATCATCTGTCTGATCAAAGTAAATATTTAAGAAAAAAAAATACAAAAACAAAGTACTGACTTTAAGCAATATAGCTCTTATTTAAAGCATGAAAGTCTGTAGAATGATTGGACTTGGGCACTTAATTTCTTTTCTAGTTCATAAGCGCATTTAAGTCTGTCTAAAACAGAGGAACCATAGAAGGATGAGGCAGATTTCTTCTTTATGGCATGAGAAAATCCAGGAGATTTTTTTTACAAAAATTATATGCAAAGACTATTCATTTTTATCACCATAAAGGAGGGAGGAGATATTGCATATATTTTAACACCGTGCAATCAATTTGTGGTCTGATGTTGGTAGGTAGATGTTGGTAGGTAATGGCAAGAATTTAAGTGTGATTGGCAGAAGAAACCCTAGGGCTAGCCACTAAAGATGGCCATTATCATTTATTAAGCAGGTGTTGAAATGAATTGGTCTTTTATCGTAATGCAGATTTACAGTGCATTAGGCAATCCATTTTTCAATTTAGTGTACTGCCTCTGATAAATTAACAGATGTCGATTGATTTTTTTTCCTTCGGTCCCCCTGTTTACACCTGACAGCCAGTGCTTTATAGCTGAGCAGTTATTTGAAGTTATAAACATTATAATTAGCAATTTTTTAATTAGGCTGACAATTAACAGGAGATTTGCAAAGCTGCTAATTTGACATGTCATACTCTCCACAGTGTTTATGTTAACCACTACTTGAGTGAATTCAATTGAATTGAACTACAGTGTCTGCAAAATCAATCTCAGAAGAACCCTTCTCCCCACTTGGCTAGCATTATGGCACTTCAGGCAGAGAAGTGGGACTTCAATGAAATTTTACAATATGACAATTCCAACAATTGAAGTTTAAGCAATGTGCTTGTGTTAGCTCAAAGCTGCAATTAAGCATGATGTGCCAAACACAGGCATGTTCTGGGCTTTTTTTGTCATGTTAGGCTTCATTTTTTTTTCATTTTTGAGGACTAAGTTGAAAACAAACAAAACAACTCCACTAATCTTAGCTCTGAAGATAACCTCAGTTCTTTGTGTTAAGGAAAAAGAAAATACATCATCTGGTGTCACTGTGGTCGTTGATGAAACCCATGTGACTTTCCCAGCAGAATTCTGCATATTTTAGTACAAACTGGGATGTTGTGAATAGAAGTGTTACAGCAGCCTTGCTGCAGCAGGTGGGAATTTCCTGGCTCTTTCCATTAATATGACCTTCCACTAAAGCGATACAAAATGCCCTTCTTTCTGATTGAATTTTCTCTGGGATCATTATCCACTGAATGCTATTGGCAATCCTGACATAGAGAAGGCTGGGTGGACACAAGGCAGTAAGGTTGTTAGAGTGCTCAGCAAGAGAGAGGAGCTTGCGTACAGAAAGAGACAACTGATAAAAAGTGGCCTGCTATTATCAGGGTTAAGATAAATTGGTGGGGCAGCCTGGGAAAGCATGTTTCTGGTCGGCTACAGTTGAAAGGACCAGAAGTAATGTGTTCTTAGGTCATCTCTGCAAATTAAGATACTTAATCACATCCACTTTGTAAGGGTTACAAGGTTATCTTTTAAATGCAAATAGACTTGATTTTGACTAAGAAAGCCCTCTTCCTTGAAGAACATGGGTATTTCCTTCCCCTTTTATAGGCAATTTCTTATTTCATTATTATATTTTTTTTTTCATCAAGTCATGTGTTTACATCAGGCACCTGTTTCTCTGGTATTCTTTTTCTGAATTGGCTCCTAGGTTCTTCCATTTGATGGCTCATCTTGTGGAAACACCATCAGCTCTCAAACTAGATCATGATAACAGTAAAAAGAGAAAGGAAAATTTTACCCTTTCTTCTCTGAGGTCTCCACTTCTGTTGGAAGTAAGACACATCCCTAACTTGACTTGTGGTGAAGTACCAGGAGGACTTGGGATGTGCAGAAAGTGCCTCTCTCCAAAATACTTCCTACCTGCAGTCTCCCCACCAGAGTTAAAAAGAAAATCTAGACACAAAGTTATCAAAACCTTTTATCCCTACTGGTATTACTATCTCCATGTATAAGTGATCTTAGTCACTTTCTGAACTCACCGGATTCCTTGAAGCTGCTTGAGAGTGAACAAGATGAGGCATTTGGATTTCATTCTAGTCCAATAGGAACATGAAGGGCTTATTTAAAGGGGGAGTTCAATAAAGATCTCAGGAGTTGATTCAAAATGGCAAAATGCTTTCTATGTGTTCCACTTCAAATGCAGGATTTAACAGACAAAAAGTACCCTACTTAAATAAAAATATGGCCCCTGATGGTGATATTGAATTAATTTGGTTTTAATGGAGAAGGTTTTTACTACTTGCAAATCGTACATGAAGTCACCGAGGGACAGATCCTTGGCTAGTACAAATTGTCACAGGATATGCCTCTGAAGTATCCCGTTTTCTAACACAGAGTTAATGATTTAATTGTCTGTTTCCTTTCAGTGACTAAATAGAAACAATTTGGGGTTCATGGCCCAGTATGTTTTGTAACATACAAAACTAAATGCCAATTTATTTCTGGAGCAGTTAGATAAAGAGCATCTTAAATGGCTCTATCAGAGCAAATGGGGAATCAATATCAAATGAGTTATAATTAAATACGTGGAGCTGTGGTGCCAGCATCTTACTATTTTTGAGCTCAAATGGTTCTAATTAGTTACACAGATAATACCATGTTTGACATGAGGTATATTGAGGAATCCATCTACTGTTTGTTTTATGTAAAATCCTACTTGCTCATTTCAAACAGTGAGTCAAACACTGCTGCCAAGGAGTGCTATTAACGGGTGAAGTATCCAATTTTTTCCCTGTGGGACCAACACCCACCCCAGAAGCAGCAATTCTCCTCTGAGAATGAGTCAGAAAAAAGTAATTGATCACGACTAGCATTCACTGCAGAGCTCATCATCCTTACATTGATTGGGCACGAAAGATAGAAAGTTCTAGATTATGAAAACGTCCTTGAGAAACTCAGAGCCAAGGGTAACTTAAGAAATGAGTAGGAGGAACCTTTCAGAGGGAAATTTTTGAAAAGGGAGAAGAGAGAGGAAGGAGTTGTTTAAGAGCTTGAGTTCAAACTAGATTCTCTTCATCAGAAAGCTGAGGTACACAAAGAAAGACAGTGGTAGATGAACATAGTTCAAAGTGAGATATGTAAAGGTTACAACTGAATTAGGTAGAAAAACTTCATCTAGGTGAAGAGAGAGGACTAATGGCGGACCATGAGAGTACTTAAGGTGGGAGAAGTTGGTTCTAGAGACTAATTAGAAAAAGAAGGGAGGATCCTTCCTTGCTAGCAGAAGAGATGGTATCATGGTTTGAGGAGAGGCAGCATAGACTACAATGGTTTTAAGTGTGGCACTGATAGGCTTCAACCCATCAGGGCACCAAACTCTACAGCCAGAACAAAAGTGCACATCATAAGGGAAAAATCTTTGTTATAAAGCCAAAGAAAATGGGTATCTTGGGGAGGTGAGGGAGTGAGTTTTGCTCAGCAAAGCAAACTGGTTAATGCTGTTACAGCCTTTTGCAACTCTTGCATAAGGTCAAGAGGGCCCTGTCCCATCAGGGTAAAGGAGACAAAGGAGACTCTGCTAATGAATATCCCAGAACAGGACGTGAACAACACTCTAATTGAGAAAACTATTTATTTTGAGCTGTTTATTTAAGCACAGGAGGATTCCTAATGGAGCCATCAGACCCCACTCATTGGCTAATAGTTTAATTAGGCCCATCTGGTGGAGGCTGTGGAGAGAACTGTCCCAGCTCTCATATTGGCAGAGAGGTAATTTGTCATCCTGTGGCCCAGTGACTGGCACGCGAACATCTCTAAAGCCAAACAGAAGCTCAGCAATCTGTCTCACATGAGAATAGCTGAGAGCTATTGGAGGCATTTGCGTGGTTCACCTTGGTACACTGAGGAGAAATGACACTATTCCACAGTATCCTTGAGATAACCTCAGCAAAGAAATTCAGGCAGAGTCCCTGAAAGTCAAGTCAATCTTGCCTTTGTCAGCCAAACCAAATACAGGGAAAAGGTTTTTCCTTCCTTTTTCCCAGAGTCCCCTCTTCCATGCTGTCCTGATAAAACAGCATGGTAAAGATGTTTTCTATTAGTTTCTGTTCAGAGGCATCTTTACTTTAGATACCAATTTAATTGCTACAAAATCTTGAAACAAAAGAATTTCCCTTTTGGGTGGAAGAACATGATCTTTTAAATTAATCCTATTTCTATAAAACTACAGCAAGTGATGCAAATAGAGAACAGCAGTGCAAGACTTCACTCAACTATAACCAGTCTGTAAACTGAGTAAATAAATAAAACTATGTGCTAATTCAACTGAAGAAGGGAAAAACTTCAAAACTGGAACAGCAACTGCCTTAAAAGCTGAAATCAATATTTGCTTCTCAGTCTGGTGTTACTACCAGTATTGGTGTTACAAGATGTTAAAACCACTGTGGCCTCTGCAGGGGTAATATCTGAGAAAGCATGGGAGACACCAAAGAAAGTTGTATCTCACATTTGTTTACCCATCTAGTATTGATGTGGCACTTTTTCTCATTATTCATTGTAGTATAACCCTCTGCCTTTTCCAAAACTTCTAAAGCACTTAATATGTCAAATATCAGCTTTTTAATTTTTTTTTTCCTGTCTTGTAATGTCAGTGCTGACTAAACTAAAAGAATCAAAAACCTCATCCAATGCAAACATAGCACTTTCCACTGTAAACGACACTTGGAGAGTCTGAGTAGCCTCAGAGGAGGCATCATAGCTTGAAAAAAAATCTGTAAGTCAGTAAATCACTCAGTTTTATAGATCTCAGGTACCTATCCGTACCTTAAGAAACAAAAGATGAAGACAATACAGAGAGAAGAAAAAAAATGATTCTTAAGAGATGAAAGCATCTGAAGCGAACATTTCAATTAATCTCATGGGCAAACAGTCCATTGTGATCTCTTGACCAAAAAATATTAGGATCCTTAAATTATTTTTCCGTGCTTGACAATATTCACCATAATATTCACCATAATTTTATAGGTGTAGTTTAGTACTCTTGTATGACTGTAGGATTTTTTATTGTTTTTTTTTTGTTTGTTTGTTTTTTTCATGAGCTAGACATTGCAGAACCAAAGTAATGCATTTGAATGCCATAAATTCGATTCTGAATTCAGCTGCTCTTCTTACCTCGCCATGTTGTGCATGCTGTGGCAGGCACACAGTCATGCATTCATACTTGATAGATGCTAATTTCTGCCTATAGTTTTTACAATGGATAGACACGTGTTTTAGAATTAACACAAGTGAGTTCAGAGAGTTTCAATCTGCAGCTTCAAACCTACAGTTTATCAAAATTTTGCCAGTCTAGTTCCCCATTAATTAATTTTGTTTCATATGCAAGTACAAGCATCATTAGTTTGTATCATTTTTAGCAACATCGTGAAAGAATCAGCAAGTCGTTTTTGTGCTCAGCCTGATAAACTGTCAAGACAATTTTGCCGGCAAAGCTAACTCACGCAGTGCAAATATTTACCAAGAGATTATCTATTCTTAAAACAAAGTCACTAATCCAGGTTGTCTCTTCCAGACATAGCTCGAAACATGTATATTGAGCGAGCTAAAAGCATAGTAACAAAAATGTTTTGCAATGTAAGAGCCTCCTGATCATCTGCTGCCTTCAGCCAAATCTCTTTTGAAAGCTCATTGTTGTGTGTTTTGCTGTGCTTTGAATTCTGGTTTGCTTACAAGAGTGGAGGAGACAGCAGATAAAGTGGAGACATTTTCCTGTTTATATGTGCACTTGAGTGGTATTAGCTGGTAATTTTGATTCCTACTAATCAGTTTTCTCTCCATTCACCTGTCTCACTTGTCAGCACCAGTGGGACAAGCTTCTTCGTGTTCCTTGTTGTCTGACAGGAATCAGGTATGTCTTATGTCTGTAGTGTCTGGTTTTCTTCTTGCCTTGGTACTTCTATGATGCAAATAACTCATAATAAATGAAATGCTACCACAGCTACTCAGCAATACACCTACTTACTGCTGGAAATGAGCAATAGTGCCTCTTGTGGTTTGCAGAACTTGGAACAGAGTTGATGTGCCATCATCTTTAGGCCAGTAGAGGTGGATCACAGGAGTGAGGCCCTGGAGATTGAGCAGCCTGAAGCTACAGTTTAGAGAGACATGGACCACAACAACCACATCCCTACCAGCTTGGATGGTGCAAGATTGGCTTTCCAAAGGGGCAGTTTCCACTGGAGCTGCATCCTGGAGTCCTGGTGCCTCAAGGAGATACAAATAGGACGGGTGCCCAAAATTAGCGCATGCTGCAGACACAGGGCTGCCCTGCTACCCACCTGTGGGAGAACAGAGCTGCAGCCCAGTGCATGCAATTAAGGATGCAAATAGTACTGGAATAATAGGTTACTTTACTGTGACCCAGTGTAAAGTGCTGGCTTACTTCAGGGACCTCAGAGAACCCCAAAGTAGATGAAAGAGATATTTTTCCTATGAAGAATGAGGAAAAAATATCAAACGGTCGTTCACTCTTACATGTTAGAAAAATGCAATCCAACAGGAAAAGGCTCAAGCTATCAATTTGTCTTTGTGGAAGACTCTATGGTTATTTATCTTTTTTAATTATGCTTCAAGGGGAACATGGTGCTGCAATAAATAACATTAGGCAACAATGAAGGGAACAGCATAGAGAACGGACTGTAACGTGTTCTCCTCACCCCCATCATTTTAACCTCCATGAAAGTGTGGGGTTTTCCTTGTTTTCTTGAGATATTCAGGACTGTTATTTCTGGAAGCAAGTGAAACACAGATGCTTACTGATTAAGAGGATACAGGAGATGGCAGGATTACATTAGTATGATGCATGTGCTGCTACTCAGGGACTAGCAAGTTCCAAAATTTAATGCCAGATACACACACATGGTCACACCTGAGCACATCAAAAAATGTGGCACTTCCACCAAAGCCGGAGCAGAGTTTATCATCACGTGTGCTAGAGAAAAGACATAAAATTTCCTGACTAGGATTAGGAAAGCAACAATACCTCTTGTAAGAGTTCCTGTAACTTTGATGGATGTTTTTCACTTCAGCTGCAAAGATGCCAGCTACAAAGGCATCATTTTGCAAAGGGGTTGTGTCTGGCCAGGTCCTCTGCATGGTGTAAGCATTTTCAGAAGTAATTAATTTTGCAGGGCCTCATTTGAGAGGTTTTAGCTCACGGCACTCAAGAAGGGAGTTGATTTCCTGAAGGCTGAGTGAATGGCCTCTCTCTGAAGTTTGCATTTTTCTGAAAGTTTGTCACAGCTTGGCCAGTTAGACTCACTGCTCTTTCTTGGAAAACTTGATACTTAGTATCTGGGAGCAAATTAAGCAGAATTAGTTAAGACTTTTGCTGGTATAACTGTGGCCCTAAAGCTTTTTTATAATCATGCTGGCGGTAATGTAACAATTTATCTTGCAGACAAGTCTAACAACAATGTCATAATTTCAAAAGCTAAGCAGTCTTTCATATTCCTTTCAGCTGCAGAGAACTGTTGGGATTTTCATGTGTGTTTTGCCTTTGTAAAAACAGAAGTTGGAGTGTGGAATCATAGATCATCCTTCATACTCATTAGCATTTTAATGGCTTCTCAATTGTTAACAGATTTGATGTAGCTACTGGAAAGATAAGACTGGGTTGTGATTTACGTCTACACATTGCAGTCCTGTAGTAGTCAGTCATATTTTGTTTTACCAAGTGCAGCGTCAGGTCTCTGAAATAAATTTTCAACCCTATGAAAAAAATAATACAGACAATGATAAAGGAAAATGCCAGTATGCCCTCTTCGGTTTCTTTCCCAATTGATAATTCTGATTTGATATTGTTGCAGAGCTCAGAGAAAATTCTCCCCATCAAAAACAATAATTAATGATATAACTTGAAAGTTGAATGTATTCTGCACAACTTAACCCCATAGTGTAATAACATAAAGCAAAATGAATATTCACAACAGGATTATTTGCAGAATTTGTAATATAGAGGAGTTATTTGAAGATTCATATTTCTCTATATTTTTAATATATGACTATGTTTTTATTAGGAACAGATTATATGAGTTGTCTTAGTGAATAGCAAACAACTTTCTTAACATGCACAGACCAGCCGGGACGTAAATATTAAACTCTGCCTACTTTTACCTTCTTGGAAGCTATCAGCTCCAGAAAGAGATGTCAAAACCAAAAGCACCATGGCATTGTATTGGAAATATTCATAGTGTCAGGAATGATCAGAACTGTTCAAATTAAGCTACAGAGTGCATGCATATCAGCTGGTTAGCTGACTATCTTCATTCTAGCAGGGGCTGCTGTAGCCCCGTGTGCCATTCATGACACGTGCCTCTTCCTTCCCTCCCTCAAAGACAGGACTGAACAAAAACTTGAATGTAATACAGGTGTTTTGAATTTAAACACTGAAAATACATATTTGACATGCATCTCTGATTTGACTTCTTTGTAGTCTTGCACTCATTGCCCATGAGTAATTTTACATCCTATAGCATCAGAGAAGGCCAGAATCCAGAACACCACCAGGATCACCAGAAGATCCACCAGAAGGTGTTTTGTTGGCAGGAAAGTTGTTACTGACTTAGCTGAAACAGAGTCAAGACTTCTGAATAAAAGAAAGATTTCTCTTTCAGAGAAATCCTTATGTCACTCTATTACGGCAAACAACATTTTGTTGCTTTTTGGTTTTGTTTTATTTTGTGTTATGGATTTTTTATTTTTTAATTTATTTTAAAAATTCCAAATATTTTTTGTCTCCCGATCTCCTCCTAGGCAACTGGACACATTGGGGAACTAGACAGCACTGATGCTTTGCCATAAGTTATTAGGGCACTATCCTATGCTAGCTGTATTATGGTCTAGAAAATCTCCAAAAGAAGTTGAACAAAATGCCTACCTTTTATTTATGCCATTTATTTCAGCACAGGGGCTTTAACATAACATATAGAAACTTTCAGTATTATTGTCTGTTCTGTACGTACCATACAGAGGCAGAGGATTTGAATTTCCAGCGATGCTGATTCAGTGCTTCCTGACTTTTGGTGGACTTGAGGGAAAGCTGCAAGTTTTGTTTGCTATTATTTTAGAGAAAGAAAATGGTCCAAAAAATTCCCTTTCATGGCTTGTCCAATAGGTCAGATTTTGATATCCCTCTAATGTCTCTTTTAAATCTGATAATCTTCCTCAAACTAAGACTATGGCTTGAATGCATTTAATTAGATCATAGAATCATAGGATCACATATTAACTTCAACTATCTGAGGACAGCCTTTATGTCCTGCTGTGATTAGCCCTTTCTTTTAACTGGAGAATCAAAACCTTCTGGACTTGAAGATCATCTTGGTGTTACTATCTTTCCTGTGTTATTGGTTCCCACATGCAATGTGTTGGATAGCTTTTTTTAAGAGAGAATAGCTAGAGGTGATATTTGCACAATGCTGTTAGAAAGTGCCTCGTATGCACTTTTCATCACTTGGCAAATTAGATCTCTTCCTGTCAGAAAGTTAGACTCTAAAAATGTAAAATGCCTGTAGTAGAGATTTCCATCCACCAACAAAAGGCTCACTTTCATCAGGAAAATAATTCAAAATGCTTCTGAGTCATTGTGAAAAATACGGGCCATGACTGTGTCTTCAAAACCCCATTGAGCTGAGGCACCGAAGACAAGAAAAATTGCATTCATACCACTGTGATCATCACCTGTCCACTCAGTGCGGCACTCTCCAGGAAAAGACAAAGCTGGAGTGACAGCTCAAGGAGCAGCCTGCGAATTTCTGTGTCACTGCTCGTGAGAACCTGTGGCACCATGCAGGAGCATAGGGGGCTGCACGCAGGGGGCTACGAGGAAGCAAACCCTCTGCACAGGCTTCTTTTTCCTCTTCTCTTTTCTTCATCCCTGAAGTCTTGATATAAACTTGCTGTGATAGATGCAGGTGGCTAAAAATAGTGTGTTTTGTGTGTACCATACAAGCAAGTGAATAATTTTCTGCTGTAAGCAGGATGCCAAGGGACAGCAAAAACCTAAAGGTAATGGCAGGTAAGGCACAATGATGGAGTGTGGCTTCCAGCCCACTAAATCAGTGGCAGAGCACTTGGCACACTTGCCAATGCTGCTGCAGCCAAAGAAAAGCCCTGGAGAAATGCTCCCTGCATTTAAAAATTATGCCTGAGATATACATGTTTTATGCTGGGAGTTTGATAATTTATCCTTGCAGTGTAGGAACCCTGTAGTAACAAGTGATAGTTCTTGTTATATTACTTGTTGCAGCTTCTGCCTCCTGGATTTTTAGATTCTCTGCTTCTGGCCAAGAGGACACCATATATATTTCCCTACAATTGTAATTGTCTTAAAGCATGAAAGTTGAATAATTACAATGAATGCTGGACAGAATCTAGGAAGAACGCGTCATGATGAGTTCACATTTTCCTGGTTGTACCTGTCATATCATCAGTACTGCATCTGGAATTTATTTCGTATAAATTATAGCAGCTGAAACAGTTTTCATGTACAGAATTATACTCTGACTTTTGGACAAGTAGGGAATCTGCTATAGAGGCTTCAGTTTGACACTTTAGTGAATATAAATTCCATTATTATTTAGTGCCCTGATGCCATGCTGACTGTTGCTAGCAGTGGTTTCCATCACCTGGAATGAAGTCCTGATCCTTTTTGAAGTCAAAATTCCTATTGACTGCAGTAGGACAGATTTAACTCCCAGAATTGTGCAAGATTGTAAGTCACCTGCAGGTAGCCAGATCCCTCAGCAATGGATATTTTTATCGAATCGACCTCGTTTACAGAGTTGCCTTAGAAAGTCTACTTAGGCTCAGAGAAGATACAACTGGAATAAAAGAGGTGCCTTCCTAATTGGAAAGTGGGGGAGGCTGAGTTTTAGAAGAGGTACTTAGTGCTAAATAAGGAATAGAATAGTTTCCCTGGGGAGGTCGAAATCCTTTTAAAACTTTTATAGCTTCCTGTTTCTTTGCCTCTGGTTTGCACTGCCAGACTGAGGTTTCCATGCCCCAGACGAACACAATTCTCTATCCTAACCACACTTACTGCACAAGGGACGATGGAGGGAAGAGCTGGGAAGTGAGCCTACTATGTGGGGTGTGGTGGCAGAGAACCTGTTTATGGGATGCAAACAGGGTCTCTACCCTTTCCATGCTCAGTATTGTTAATCATTTGGTGAAGGGAGTCTGAATTCCTGAGCTGAGTGGTGGATTGTGAATTGCATCCCCACTGCAGCAGTATAACCTAAGAGGAGTGCATTTTATACTCAGCATGTTTGTTTCTCCCATTTCAAGAAAACTAAAATTGGGAGGAGGGTTAAATCCTTTTCTCTGAATGATGAATGCAGGCTATAGCCACGCTCTCCTTCGTTATGCAAATAGCTCAGGCATATCTTCCTTCCCACCACTTTCTTATTTAAATGTACTCTAGTGAACAAAAGAGCCAGTGCTGTTACAAGGACTAGTATTAGATTGTTCACATCATTAGTTTAAATGAGACTATGATTATACCATCTGCATTCAGTTGTGCTCCATTCAAACCTGGTCATTGCCTTTGCCAAACTTAACATCTTTTGGGGTGTTTCTTTGAACACCATTTATCAGTGTTTCCAGCCTATTCAAAGACACCTCACTGCCTGCTATAGCTACGTTTAAATTTCTTTACTTAAACATTGCTGTTTTGCTGGGTCTTTATGTCAGGTTTTTCTGTTCCACATTATTAGTATTGAAACTTGCACTTTTTTGAAATCAGATGCTAAATTAACCTCACATTGCTCTTTTCCTATGCATTCCTCGCTTGCTAGAGTACCCTGGAAGTTATCTCATTTTCTCTCCTGTGACATTGGCAGCCAGCTCTGAAAGCCACCTTCCCCAGTTGGCAGAGTTCACCATCCAGCTGCTGGCCCTGCTGAGCCCACAGAGGTATCTAAGGCCCACAGAGGTATCTCAGTTCTTAACAGCAACGTCATAGATCACAGAATCATTTAGGTTGGAAAAGACCTTCAACATCATCAAGTCCAAAAGTCAGCCTACCTCCTGAGTCCCATCACTAAACCATGTCCCTTAGTGCCACATCCACACATCTCTTAAATACCTTCAGGGATGGGGACTCCACCACTTCCCTGGGCAGCCTGTTCCAGTGCTTGACCACCCTCCCCATGAAGAATTTTTTCCTAATGTCCAATTTAAACATCCTGGCATCAGTTCCCCACTGCTATGTCCCTTCCTCAAATCCCTCCTCAAGGCAGGTGAAGGCTGCCAAGCTCCGGTAGCCACTCCTGCTCTACATCTCATCTCAGTTCCCACTCCTCTGATGGGGTGGCAGAGAGCTCACAGGCATTTGTCCTTCAGCTGCCTGAGGCATCTCTGGTGCCTGGCTGTTCTGCAGACAGGCCTTCCTCTCACCCCTACTCATCTCCCTCTTGTCTCAAATCCTCATGTGGACAAGTATGAGGCTTGAGGTGAGCATGTGATGCAGTTGTAGGAAAGAAGAAGCACTAACCCAGCCCCTTCCCTTCTATTTAAATCAGTGGCAGCCCCGTGAGCTATCTGCTGGCTGTTCCTGTATCTTCCAGAAGGACTTCACGGGGCAGCCTATGACATATTCTGCATTATTTCTGTCATCAGAACTTTTGATTGCAGAACACTGAATCCAGGATAAGGTTACGGTCATGGCAGATTATTTATAACATGTAACACTGGTCATTAAATTTGCATAAAATTGCATAGGGAGGACAGCAGATTTTGGCTGCTCTGAGCAAGGTACATTTACAGAGAACAAAAGTTGTCCCATTTACGTGCGAACCTTGTCGAGTTATTTCTTTCTCTGCTTTTCTAAGGCTTTCCTTTGTTTCCATATTAGAAGACTTCCTCCTCAGTGTAAGAGCTCATACTATGTGTATTTTACGGCTCTGTGTTTTGTGGAGGCCTAAGGAATAGCAATATCCATACAACACAAAGTTACAACACATCATGCGTACAGTGCGCAGCACAAATATTTTATTAAAGGGAGATGAAAGATGGCCAGAGTTAAGTTACTGACCTGGGTCTCAGGAGAGCTGAAAAATTCCTGAGGTGTGTGTCATTCCTCCTCGGCATTTTCAGTTTCCCATATATAAAACAGAAATATTAATTTCTTGCTGAGTATTTTAAATATTTAAACTCTTAGCTTTGCAGGACATGCACTCTCTTATGGCATGTATATGCTCAGTACTTAGTTCATCTGGCTGAAGTCTTTTACAGGGCCCCTAGTTGCTACTAAAGTTTAAACTACGAATCAGCAACTTTGCCATATTTTCTGCCACATTCACTTAAGCTACTGAGGTTTGCAATGGAATGTGTTGATTCAAAAAGATTTTAAATGTCTGCTTGAAGTGTCATAGACAAAACCCACCAACACACAGGGCTTAATAAAATGTGTACCAAATGAAAGGAAAAAAAATAATCTGCATCTGTTTCCATTCGGATTTTAAATATAAAGAGCATTGGAAGATGACTGCAGGAGCCTGAGCTGTAGTTTGTTCTAGCTTTTGTGTAGACAACTATTAAAATTGGATTGTTAATTCAAATATATCTAAACAGTATTTCTGTTTTTAAATAAACATTTTGTCTACTTGCATACCTAGAAAGTTGCATTATTTGCCAAAATGTTGGACTTTTTGTTATTTTTAAGGGTGAAATCTGTATTTTAAGCTGCTTTTCTGTGTTGCAATGTAGTTTCTGCAGCATTCTTGTTTTTATAAATTATTAGAAATCTGTTCATTTTTTCCTTTTTAGCTTCAGGATTAACATAGTCCTTTGAGAACAATAACGGCAGCTATTGAGACTTGTGAAGAGTCTTCTGCTGTTTCAAAGTGTCATATAGCGAGGAGTAGAAAGCTCAGATTCCCTTACCCTGGTTATGACCTGACTCCAGATGATGCATACTGCTGGAGAAAAGGTAATTTAATGCCCATTATTATCATACAATCCTGTACCTCCTTTGAAGCTGTCAGCTTCAAAATCAACTCCAGTCGTGTATGTTCATTTGAAACATTTGCCGAGCTTTTTATCAAAGCATGACACAGAGCTGCTTCCTAAACACCTTCTCTTTCTTGCACACCCAAATTAACCACTTTCCCCTCATTTAACCAAAGGGAGAAGTGCTTTGAGGTCCAGGCATATACAGTAACTGTTGAAACATGGCATGAAAAGAAGGAACATGCTAATTAGATTACTGATGCACTTTAAAAAGATTTGCTTCCCTTGTAGAGTGTGCAACATGGCTGGCATGTTAATTCAGTTGTAAAGTAAATTATTTAAACTAGTAAATCATTAACTTGACATTTTAGCGAAGTATTTCATTAAGCTGCAGAAACATGGAGTTGTGATGCATTTATAAAAGTACAAAACAATGCTCGTGTTGTTAGTGAGGGGGCAGATTTGGCTCCTCCTGTGCCTGAAGCCAGAGGAGCAGATTTCCAGGTGTGGGGTCAATATGATCTACAAGTGTCTTCCAGTCCAGTTCCTTCATCTGCTGACCTTGGTACCTGATATATGGGCACATCACTCAGTGCTTGGCTGCAGAGAAGCTGGAGTACTTCTAAAGGTTTTACAAGCTGTTGTTGTTTTTTTTTTTTTTTTTTTAATAAACTGAGCCTTCCCTGATTCTCAGCTATGATAACACTCTGTTAACTCTCTCTGTGTGGTGCTATTTCTATTGAATATCATTCTCTGCTCTGCAGCAGTCCCTTCTTCTTTGGGCCAGCAATGGCCAAGTACACCTAGACCATGGTCCTTGATGGCTTGTTATCAGGGAATAGAGGGATTTTCCATCATTAGGTGACAAAAAAAACTCAGGACAGACAGAATGGTAGGGAAGGGATCCTCACAGGCCACTGCTCTTCTATTCAGGTTTCTCCCCCACCCTAATAAAGACCCCATATAGAAGCCACCTTCTAGGTGTTGCAGTAATATCAGTACATAACTTTGCCTAGTGTCTTGGGGGCTTCAGAGAGTCAAAATGTAGGCTCAGGAGGCCAGGGAACTTTCTCATGATAGTGCAAGTTAGAGGAACATGGCATCTCTAAGGATTTGGCCTTCTAATTACAGATTGACTAGAACATTATCGAAGCTGGGATTCATGCAGCAATTTTCCACAGTTTCTATACAGGCTGTAGAAATGCTGGCAGCTGAAACAAGAACCAAGAATGTTATTTCTACTGGATGTGTTCTTTGTTTATCAAATCAGTCTCCTATTAATTACAGCTGTAGATACACTTCAAGGAAGATTGTCTCTTCATATGAAATCCTGAAAGATATGGGGTTGACTTTGCCAAAGAGAAGGAGGAGGTCACCTACTGTTAATATGTTAATTAGTCCCCAGTACCACCAGCAGCAAAAAAATGTAACTGATGCATAAAATTGAGGTGGATTCTGGAATCCTTCATAACCAGTTCCAAATACTTGACAGCAGGTTTCTTTAATACATATATTCCTGCTGTGCGAAAAGATAATGAGACATGACAGAACGGTTACTTTCATCATGTGCTTGGAGTTGGTGCGCAACTATTGGTAATAAAGTAGCATTAAAAAACAATAAGAGGTGCAGGATAAAACCAGAATTAAAAGAATGTATTTAGGATGCTTTGAAAAGCAGCTGTGATTGTGATATCAGGGAAAAAAAAGTGTTTCCTACTCTGACTATACAGGTCAGTGTGGCACTGCATGCCATAAATTGATGTTGCCTTGAATCCAAGCTTCCAAGACAGCCTCGTGACTTTCTGTTTTAAAAAGTAGGACTTCTTATCTAAGCACTACATCTTAGTATTCCTGTAAGAGCACAGAATGTATTTTGATCTGTGCCAACCTGTGACTTCTTAGAAACATTGCTCCATTCCTGACTTGAGTCCTGAATTGTCAAAGTTGCTGTCCTGTTGACACTGTAAATCAAGGATTACTGGATGTGTTAAGTAAACTCCATGTTTCTGAGAAGAGTTGCTGCCTACATCTGGATCATCACTGAGGATCATTTAAGGGAAGCCACAGTGGAGATGCCTAGATCTACAGAGTCCAGTAGAATCACAGAAAAACAAAGAACCAGCTTTGTGAAAATGTGATGAACTGTATGTTAACATACATGAAGGTTTAAGTTAAAATAGAAAATTTAATCTAATCTCTCATGTTTACAAATTTGATCTTCCTAAATTACTGTGGGGAAGAGGAAAACAAAAATACCATTAAAATAAAATCTGTTACTATTATCAATAGCAAGACCACTGCATTTCAGAAACATGTTAGTTGCAGTAATGTGCAGTGGGTGATAAAGAAATATTTAAACTATCTTTCAAGGGTTTAAATGAAAATTGGCTTCTGTAAATACCAATTGGTTTACTTAAACACATCCAACCGTGACAAAGAAGTGGTAGGAGGAGAAATAAATCAGAAGGAATTAAAATGCATTTGTTTTGAGAAGTGACTACTGATTTCAGTGAAAAGCTGTACTGGGGTGAATGAAAATGGTGAATATTTGCTCATTTATTTAAACTGTTTTCTTTCAATATATCAGTATCAGTTCCACTTTTAATGAAATGAATTCAATTAAGTGGGTTCAGAAAAACCATATCAATTAGAAAAATTAAACTGGCAACAGTAGTATCACACCTAAGTCTTTGATGCAAAAAGAATAATCCCATTGAAAATGATAAAATAAGCACAGAATAAATTCCGGGTACTGGAATGAATATAAATGAATTGAGAAGTTATCCTGGATGTACAGTTTCTGCATTTTTATACTGTATAGTATATAATTGTGAGCAGTAATTAATCATGGGACTTGAGCATGGCTGTAACAGTTAATATATATGTAGCTGTTCTTTGACAAATCCAGCTGGGAAATGCAGGAGGTTGGGTGGTTGGGTTCCCATGCACTAGAAAAAGAAAAGTAGAAAATCAAGGCATTCAGGGAAGATCTGACTTAATACAGTAAGGCATATTGATGTAATATTTGCCATATTATTATCCTCCTTCTTTTATCTAGTTTTAAACTTGTCCATAGCTTTTAGTGCATTAAGCAGTGTTTTTTCGTGTGACTTAATAGAGACATAACTGAAGTATATTAATGAGCCAAAGATTGAATAGAGAGGGAAGCCAATGCTCTCTGTGATCTTCCTGCCCTTTGTCATCTTCCAGGCTGGAGAAACCACAGCAGTGATTTAGGCAAGGCCACACTGAGGAGTGTTCTGTGCAAGCAGGAACCACCCTGTTATTGCCTAAGCATGATGTGTTCTCATCATGTTTACTTCAGACACAGCAAGGAGCTCACAGTAAAGTTCAGGGTGTACAGAAGCCTGTGGGAATGGTTCTGTTGTATGCAGGAAACCCAAATTCATCTGTACAGTGTAAGTAGCTCAAAGAGCTGATGGGAAGTGTGATTAAATATGTCTCTTCCCATTCTCCAAGCTTAGTTTTGTAGCTCTGGAGGGGCATCCCCTCCCTGTCAAAAGCTTCAGACCCCAGTTCTCACTTTGGTAGGATTGTGGATGGCAAGGGAAAACAACAAAAAAGAAGCATTTTTCTCATGCTAGAGAACTCTCCAGTTTTGTTTTGGATTCCATATGTGGTGCATAAAGATGGAGCGATAAGATCCCTTTTTTAGGATCAATGTATTCTGATTTCAAAGTGAGAGGTCTCTGTCATGTCTCAGCAGAGTTCTAAGGTACAGTTTTTATGTTTGAGGCCCTTTAAAAAAAATAAAATAAAAGTTGTTTTTTTAATTTACTTGCTATGCTGGGGTTTTACCCAGTGAAACCAGTAGATCCCTTCTTCAGCAGATGAATCTGTCAGAGATGCAGAGGTATTCATGGGCTATAGTTTCATCTAGTGCACCAGTACGGTACCAGTAAGCCTATAATTTTATCTTAGGCAAGGAGCAGATCACAGAGTTTGCTTAGTAATAAACGTTTCCTGCTACCACATCCCTTCTCCATAGCTCATCATCTCTTTTGTTCCACAGTAATAAAATAGCTGAGCGGCTATTAGTAAAATGCAAGAATATATATTAGAACCAGGGTCCCTTCACATACTGAGAAGAGATGTTGATCTGTTCCGTAACATCTTCTTTTCCAGATGGCTACGCAGAATGTGCTGCTGGTTTGGTTTAGTAATGATTTTATAATGTATTTTAATCTGACACCACAATTGCCTAGATCATTCTTACAGATATATTTCTTAAAAGCCAAATAAATATATCTAGTAGTACCACATCATCTGAATGTAATTGGAGGAAGCCACAGGCTTCCTACCTGCATTAATCAACTGTAGATGAGCTTAATTAATCTCTCAGATGTAAATGGAGGAAGAGAAATGAGAGCTATTTTCTTGAAAGCCAGTATAGCAGGCTTTGAAAACATAAAAGCTGTCCTGTTTACAGGTAGGGCTGTGTAATGGTCGGAGTCTTACTTAAAAATCGTTCATCTCTGTGAAGGAAACACAGAGAAACACCTGGGTTTTGGTTTTATTCCAAAACCTAATTTCTGTACCAAGGCAGAACTTGCCTAAAGCTCTGCTGTGTATGTGGCATCGATCACAAATGCCTCACAGGACTTAGCTTCTTCACTAACTGTTCACTGCTCATTTCCAAGGTGAATAAAAGCAAATGTGTCATTTTAATCAACATTTTATCATTTTATAGGGGCTAAAAGAAGTATAATGATAACAGGCTACCCACCTACAGTCTCCTTTTAGGTGGCTCCATTTTTGATAGCCCTTTTGAGTGGCTGAGGTGATGCTTAATCAGATACATCTATCATAGCTGAAATTCAGATGCAAATAGCAAAAATCTGTTGGTAACAGGATTTTATGCTTTAAGCATAATACAAATAAGTTTAGAATCTATGATTCTATGATTCTAAGTTCCCCTTGTCAT
Source organism: Oxyura jamaicensis (assembly GCF_011077185.1). Lineage (NCBI taxonomy): Eukaryota > Metazoa > Chordata > Aves > Anseriformes > Anatidae > Oxyura > Oxyura jamaicensis. The sequence continues at coordinate 11,490,255 of NC_048894.1, read as the reverse complement.
AACATTTTACAATTCTTTCACGTGTCTGGGGGTAAATCTTCCAAACAGTGTTACGCGGGTGGCAATCTCAAATTCAGGAAAGGGGCGTTTTGTCTTCTTCGCCTTCTTCCCAGCCAAGTTGGTAGCTTCCTGATGGTAGTAGATTCATGAAAACTAAGTCAGGGGGATTATTAGTTTGTCCAGTCTGACCAGTCTATTATAAGTCATTAGATTGCACTGCCTATGTTGAGGTCTGTCATTTGTGCTTAGCTGAAGCATGCTTTCCAGCAAGTCCTCTACTGCCACTTGGAAGAGACAAAAAGAAAGAAAACCTGCCACTCCCTTTAATATTTTATTTAGTGGTTAGTCGCCCTCGCTGTTGCAATCTTATGCTTTATTCCTAATTAGAAGTTGTCTGGCATCAGTTTCCAGACATTGGTGTCACAGGGCTCAGAGGTGGATGCCTCCTACATCCTCACTTTTCCTGTGACATAATTGATTTTTCATAAACAGCACAAAGTATGGCTTAAATTTACCCAGCAAAACAATAGGAACCATATTGGAAAGCCTTTCTGAAAGATATGAGGGTAATTTTTTATCCTATTTATTCTAATATTTTATTGAGCTTTGCATCAGGTTAGTGGATACTCTTTAACCATGACTTTCTCTGAGGCAGCACATTGTTGATGCTAATACTGAGAAAATGTATTAATCATTTGGCCTCTGGCACACTCTGCTCTCCTTCTCTCCTTAGCACAGTCTCCCATTTCTCAACAGGATGGTAATCGACATGCAATTTTGCTGTCTCGCCGATGGTTCAGACACATATAATCCAGATCTCTGTTCCACAAATGTGGCCCTGTAGAACTGGTGTCTCTGGATAGCTTTCGGCTCCTCTGCATGTAGGTACACAGCCCGCGTATGTGTAATCTCATTGTATAGGCTTAGGGAGGCGTATGCAGATGCTCTCAGGCACTACATCTCGTTTAGATAATAGCATTTGCTGATAGCAGAATTGATTTACTTAGTGTCTTGATGTTTTCATTAAATGGATCATTTATGCACTTTATTTCTTATTAAATATTTGGTGTTTTGGTCAAGTTGTAGCCCTTCCCATATGGAACTATAGAGTTTTACAGATCAAAATCCAAGAAATAAAAATGAAACACTTGCAAGTTCCACCAGTTTTGTCGTTACTTGGAAAATGAAATTCTAGCTCTAATTTGGGAACAGTATCCAGTGTGTTCTCATACAACAAAGAAATCCAAACTGACTGAAAGTGTCTAAGCATTTTCCTGGATAGAGGCCATTGGCTCTGTAAACTTGATCGTGACAGATTCGTTGATCCAGGGTGAGATTTGTGTTCAGAACAATCTAGTGACAGCATCCCAGAATGGGCAAGTGCCAGTACGTCAGACTTGTGCATCCCACATATTCTGCTCTTAGTTCTTCCTGCTTTCCCACACCCAAACTATGTACTTCAGCAAACTAAATGTGGAGTCTATTTTTTACAGCTACTAGATCAGTTCCACTTAGTATAAATAATGCTCCTAACTCTAGAAATGTTGGCATGTCAAAAACTGGTTTAATTCTGACGAAAGCATAATTTAACATTTCTTGCAGATTAGAATGAAAGGAAAATTATGTTTTGCAAAACTTAACATGACATAAATTTCAAAGGGTTTTTGTGTATTTTTCCCATTTTCAAATGCTTTCCATTATTAGTATCATTACCTAAATTTAATCTTCCTTTTATTACCAGAGGTAATTGCTGTTGCAGATTTACTACAGGGCATAGCAGCCCATTACTAGCATTGCACATTGCACAGGTCTTGCATGACTTTCACATGGCAGCATCATGGATAAAACTTTTAAGGCTGACCATTATAAACAGATGGACATCAGCAGAAAAGAATCATTTGCATCTATTTTGGCAAAGGCAGTGTTAACTTTCAAGTACTAGCACAATATAGAGTGGCAAACTTTGTATCAGCAGACAGCTCCTTGTTTTCTAGTTTGGTAGCAGTACTTTCTGTTCTAGGAAAAGACCATTAGTACCTTGTCCATCTTTGTAATAATAGTAATAACAAAATTACCATTTTTGTTTGTTTGTTTGTTTGTTCCAAGTAATGAGGGATGTGCTTACAAAAATTTGTTAAAAATATCCATTCCAAAATACCTTGGAATCTGAACACAACACTTTTAATCTTCTCACTTGCCTTGTGTACCAGAGGGTACTGCTCTATGTGTGGGTGGATGAGAAAAAAAGAGTTTCAGAGAAGTCTATGTTAAATGTCAGTGCTGTCTTGGAAGCACCTTTATTATCAGTGATAGCTTGTCGGTTCTCAGATAAAGCAAAATTATTCAAAACATCTTAATAAAAGTATCTGTTTGTCTTTCCTCTGCTAAATGGCAGCTTATTGATTTCTTTAGTGCACTATTACAGTAGCAGAATTTGAAATGTTTTGAAAACATCCCTTAGAGCCACACAACAATAATTAACAGCATAGCAAGTGCTGAGCAGCGAGTAGCTGATAATGACAGAGTCTAATGTCGACTGAATGCAATTAATCATGGATACTACCCATAGAGCTTAGGATTTATACTTGGTTATTATAAAGCACTGATGAGGTCCCCTCTCGATCTTTCACAATGTATGTATTAAGAGTATCTCTTCTCTATAAGCAGAAGAAAGCAGAAGGAATGCTTTGAGACTTGTATTTCTTAATATGTTTACTATCACTCCATTATGCAGTTAGCAGCTGATATTCTCCTAGGAAAGCAGTATCACAGAGAAGCAGCAGCAGTTCATGCCTCTAATCTTTCCAGCAGAAATGACAAGAGGCAGTATATATGCACAATCCCAAAGTGGTATATAAGTGCCAGCACTGTGGGATACCTTTATCCTACCTAAAAACAACTTTTCATTGCCCAGCTTTGCTTAGGGTAAGCAACCATGATTAGTGCAGTGTGCCTACTGGCGGCTTCATAATTCATATAAAATGGCATTCATTCTTTTCCTTCTCTGTTGTTCCTGCCATCATGTTCCACTTGATCAATCCACTCTAATAGCTGTTTGGCACTTGACGGGTGACTAGACTCTTAACCCTGAAGTGAGTTCAGAGCAAGTAAAAGGGCGCAGGAGTTTGTCATGTTGCAGCACACGTTCAGTCAGACCTGAAGCTCTATATAGATGAGTGAAGAGGATCTCAACGTACCGAATTCTCTCCCTACAAACTTGAATCAAACACAGCTCCCAGTCTCACCTAATTCTCAAGAAAGAAAACAGCAGGGAATAGTGATTTCTAAATTGTAGAATGTTGCATATACATTCAAGGAGCTCAAGGTGGAAGGACCACTTTTATCTTCTCGGTGTTCAAAAAAAAAGATTGTTTACCTGTCTGTATTGTGTTCAACTTAAAAATTGAATGCGAAGGAATATCCACTGGTAGGCAAGTCATCCAGCTGTTAAAAGATGTGGTCATTGGTAGGCTGATCAGTAGTATTGTACTCTATAAACTCTTAAACTGAATATGGGAAGTGAAATATATTGTTTGAATCTTAATAATCCTTGTTGGTCACCAACCAATTCAGGAGTGAACATCTGCTGATGAAAGCAAGGTGTCTTCGAGGACTTGCAAGAGAAAACAAGACAACAAAAGTCCTTTTAGAAAATACTGGGGCCAAAAGAGTGAGTAACGACTGCTGATATGGGTTGAAGGGCTCTTCAGGACTGACTCATAAGTCAGGCTCTTGAAAATCCATTGATGCCGATGGGCATTCAGCACACAACTACAGAGTCAGAATACCTTTTTCTTGTTGCTGCCATCCACTCCTTTTTATATTTCACAATAAGGCTGTGGAGTGTATGGACATGAAAAGTTACCTAAAAGATGAAGGCTTAATTGAATTCCATAACTGAGGAGATACTTTAGACAATAAGCAAAGACTCCACTAAAGTGATGTGTTTTTTATTGCTTTTGGAAGATATAAAATGAATGGAAGAGGGCTATGTTTCTGGGTTTTAGGCAAAAAAAAAAATATTAAATTGAGGGAATGGGAAAGAAAATCCTCATGTGTCCAGACTGCTCCATAGCTATGCATCTAAATTTCCTCAGAACTGGAGCGTACAATATGGATGATTGCTTTCACTAGGATATTATATGATACGCAACTTTTGTCTAACTTTCTGGGGTAACTCCTATGTCCTGAAGGAATTTCATAAGAAAAGTCAAAAAAAAAAAAAAAAAAAAAAAAAAGTTAAAAAAAAAAAGTGGTTTTTTATTTTTTTTTTTTTTTTTCTCTTTTGATCCATTACACCATAGCACTTTGCAGAATAAATGGATATTGCTCTCCTAATACAGTGCTTTAAGTGAAGTGTGATTGCCTTGTGCCTGGTTTCCACAGCTAAACAGAAGAACGCAGACCACTGGAAATCCAGTTTTCAGACAAGATATAAAGCTTCGTATCTTGTGTGTTCGTTAAAAACTCTACATACCCTTGCACAGAAGTAGAAGGTAGTTATTCTGATATCTTAATCAGTTTGTATGCATGACTTTACAATGTTCCCACAAATTCCAGTGGATTTCTTTTAATAATTTCTTTCTGATTAGAAGTCTCTTCTTGAAGACATGAAAAAAATGAAACAGCACATGGGAAAAGTTTTGTATTACAAAAAAAAAAAAAAAAAAAAAAGTTTTAAAAATGGAAAGAAACAAAAAAATACCTAAGCAGTGGGGAAGACTGAAATGATGCTTCCATGGTTGAGTGCCTGGACTTGTCTCCAGAAGTTCATTTTCTGCCTGTAAGTGAAATGGACAGAAGCGTTTTAGTTAGCAAGCTGGGAAACCAAAAATTGCTATTTTGCTTTCCCAGAAAAATTGATCTTTTGAAAAATCCTCCATGCTCCCTATTTATTATTAATATTAAATATTATTTATTTATAAATAAATAATAAGGAAAAAAAAGAAACAATAGAAGTGAGCAAAATACTTAATCACTGTGTTTTGAGTAAAGGGAAATTTTTAATTGTGCAGGATTTTATTTTAAATTTTGTCAAGGATCCTATTTGTCATGTGTCATTCAAATCTAATTAAAGCCAAAGGTACCTGGAAGATGAAATGATCATTTTCATTCCTATTACCTACCATTTTCTGTCCTCTTGTGTTGTTTTGTTTATTTTTTTTCCAAACCAGTGCAATGCCGCTGAAAGCAGGAGAACTATCCCGACATTTTTCTTTCATGCATATCCATTTGATTGTACTCCTAAGTGTAATGAGAACTGTTAGTTTTGCCATTGGTATTAATGGAAGCACTAATGAGAGGTTTTAGCAGATCAGATGTCTATCTAACATCAGAGTACTACTCATATTTTTCCCTTGTTTGCATATCAAAAAATACAAAAAGAAAACTGTTCAAGGCAAGGAGTTAGGAGGTATCAGTGCCATACTACAGTTAAAAAATTTGTTTATTTTCTGCCTTACCACTTGTTATCAGTGCATACTTAGCTTCTCCCCATGACAGAGGAAATGCCAGGCAAGCACCAGAATTTTTCATTTTCTGCTACACATAGAAACATTCTCCTTTACTTCTATGGCAGTGGCTGCAGTGAGTCTGAATTAATGACTCTGCATGTGTATTATGTTCATGATGGACATTAAGTCTTCCAGATACAATTTTCTGTAAAGAAAAGTCATTTTATTTTCAGCTGAATAGGCACTCAATCATATTACCCAAGTCAAACAAAGTTATTATTTGGCTTTTTGCCAAGTTGTACAGTATAGAAAGGTCATATTTTTAATAGCTTTGTACTCCATGGTAATCAAATTTGTAAGCCTGGAGAAATAAACTACTTGACTATATCAGTGTTGTCTGCATGTTTAACTGCTCTATTCATATGGTAGCTGCAACAGCAGAGCAGCCTGGGTTTTATCTTGGTTATTAGTTTTGTGTTTTAAGGTATAATGTGCTAATCATATAAGATCGAGGCTAGCTAATTAGAGCTATTTACTAAACTCCAGTTTTGAGGACTAAACTAAAAGACAGTGTTCCTGAGCAGACATCTGCTGGTAAACCAAACAAGGTTACAATATTGTAAACCTGGAGGCACATAAGTGTTAATAACTTTCCCGAATCGACCATAATTAGAAAGAACACCTGCTTTTTTTAAAAGTCATTTTTCTTCTGGTTGACTGGGCATTGCATTTTGCGGGAAATGGATGCTGATTACATGCAAATGAAATTTCTAAGGTTTTCTTGTGTTTCATTTTAAAAAATAATCATACCCTGTTGTGTATCAGAAGCAATCCAGCCTGGCTGTTGTTCAACAGCACCCGTATGTCAAAAAGGAGCTATGAAACCTTGAGAGGTCTGGAGGAAAGGAGAAAATCTTGCATCACCACTTCGGCTATCTATCTTCTTAAACATTAGATTAACCTCAGGTTTTTGTGATTTTATAGTAGCAGTTGTTATGAATTGGCTTAGAGTCAAGGTACAATCTGACTGGTGAGAGGAGATGAATTATTAAGCTGTAACACAACGGCTGGGATTTGGGCCTGCCAGACAGGACGGTTAGTGCGATGGTTGTTGATGGCTTCTTGATGATGAACTTTTTGTCTGTCTCAGAATAGATGAGGATAGTTGCAATAGCCACAGTGATGTGGTAGTGATGTCTCTCTTGGTCATTAATTTAATTGACCTTTCCTTTTCTTTTTTACCTCAAATTTTACCTTGCCTGCAATTTGGTGGTCAGAGTGTGAAGTTATTGCCTACACTTATGAACCTCTAGAATAAGGAGACACTCAAATCTTAACAATTATTTTAAATAGACTTTCTTACTTTTAATAGCTACCAAATGATAAGTAGTACCATCAGAAAACCTAAGCAATATTGTCATGGAGACAGAAATCTTCCTCACCTGCTAGAGATTTACTTGCTGCAGTGCACTGCTAGAACTGTGCTTTACATTCTGCCTATATAACATATGCTGCAGAATTTGAATCCAAACTACATAAAGATGTTAATTTAAACTGGATTTTTAAATCCTATGATGTAAATCCCTTATTTGAAATTAAAGTGGTCTTCATTGGATTTAGCTTAATTCACTTTGGAAGTGTCCATATAGGATTGTAATGCAGTTTAATTAATCAATTTTAAAACCTTATTCAATGTAATTTACTTGAGCATTGCTTGCATAAGAGTACTGTCCTCTGTCTATAGCACATTCTCTGATTAAAAAAAAAAAAAAAACTATTGGCAAACCAGAAACCAGTGCTTTTCATAAACCTAAAAGGAGAAGCACCATGTTTTAGTTTTGTTGAACACCACTTGCTTCATGAATGGGTTCCACAGTAAAATACTGACTGTAACACCTAGGACTCACCTCTAAAAGGCACGCATTACTGCCTGCTGCAGTGTGTATGATGTGGGTTACTCTCCTGTAGCTGCTGCCACACAGTGGGAAACCCCTGCCCAGCAGAGCACTCTGTTCCATTTAAGCACAAACCCATCAGCTCACAAGTGCAAGTGGCTGGGGGCCCTGCTTTACATTTTAAGTAGGTCACAGTAGCAAGGGCTCATGTGAAGTGAGCCTGAATAACTTAGAAAATTATCATTTCTAGAGAATTAAAGAGATGTTTCCATATGTTTGACACAGGTTCTTCAGAAGTAGGTTCTTTGGGTGTGCACTGAGAAATGAGGAAAATCCACTGTGTTTTGGTTATTATTCATTATTTTCTTGGATCTCAAGTTTGTAACCATCTTTTCTTCCAATCACCTTTTTTTCTTGCCTATTGAAACTGCTTAAATACTGTCCAAAAAACAGTGCTTTCGGTTGTGAGGCATTTTTTCCCGTCTTTAGAAAGAAGGAACTGGTTCCTGTGCCAACTTACTCTAAGGTAAGTTTCAGTTTCAGGTAATTATGAACAACTAGCTTGTGTCATCACAGAGAAAATAGGATGTAACTAAACAGAAATATCAAGAGATTCTTTATGTTTGAAATCAGGTGTCACAAAATTTTAACACATATGAAATGGAAAGTGTCATGAGCATAATTACATTTGAAGTTCCTTGACTTCGTGTTTATCATGTTCATAGTAATGTCACCATCATCCTGGTGATGAGCAGACACAGAAGCATCAAAAACCATTCTCTTGAGACCCAGTTACAAACATTTGCAAGACAAGAATTTTCTGCTTAAGGATAGATTTTAACTTGCACAGCTTTGCTCCAAGAAGAAGTACTTGAGGACTGGACTGAAAGCTTTGAGGTTATACCCAAAAAAATGTCATTAAGAAATGGGGAAGTCACATAGTGCCTTCAACAGAAGGAATTAGATCACTGAGTGAAGATTTGAATTGACAATTCCAGCTCCATGCTGGATGAGGTGACTGATTGCAGTCCACTTGCAGGGGATACTGTGGATGGACTTTGTGTGTGGCTGCAGTGAAGCCAAAAAAAAAAAAAAAAAGTAGAAAAGTAGCTTCAGATTTTTCCTCTTTTATTTAGTGTAGACTCTGACTTACTTGCTAGACTCTGACTGTGTGATCAACATTTGAAAATGGGATACGCCAATCTTTGGGAGCAAATCTTGTGATGGTTATCTTACATGTTCATACGTTTTGGTGTTTCTCTCCAAAGTTTTCTGAAAATCTGTTCCTTATTGACCCAACATCCATACCCAAAATCTTAAGCAATTTCTTTGCCTTTTTCTCCTTATTTAGTGCCTGCTTTTTCTCCTCTTGTTCTGGTGCTACAGGACAGGAAAGGCACATAAGCTGCAAAGAGGTGTTTTGCACACTGGTGGTGTTACAGTCCCAGTACAACCAGTCAAGCAAGTGGATGGAATTGGCAATGTCATGATGGACATGATTCTAGTGCTTCCCAGCAAAGACCTCCAGTGTCTTTCGGATGCGAGTCTCAGACAAATAGACATTACAAAGTAAAGCAGAAATGAGGACATTCTCTGAAATATTCATCCAGAAAAGTCTCATTAGGAGTAAACAGAGATCTTCACCTGTTTACAAGGACAGAAAACAGTGGATTTAATTTATTTTGTGCAGTTGTCCCCACATGGCAACTGGAGCAGTTGGACAACTGCAGGCTGCTCTCCCACCTTGTGGCCTGGGACCCCATGCTTTTGGCCTCTAAGTCACACCAGAGATTTATTTTGGTGGCTAGAAAAGTCTCTCTCTCTCTTTTTTTTTTTTTTTAATTATTATTATTATTTATTTATTGATTGATTGATTGATTATTTTTTTAGGTTAGGTAATGTCAAGCTCAGTCAAGAACAAACTGTAATTTGTAAGCAGTGTGGTAATGGTAAAAGTGGTCGAAAGATTGTCTGGAAGTCAGGGAGGGAAAAGACAGGAAAAGAAAGGGGACAGTAATGAAGTTAATTCAGTAAAGAATAGAGGAGGGCCACGCGAATGTCAAAGTCTGTCTGGCAACATATGCTTTTTTATATTTTCTAAAGTTAAGCAAGGGCTGTATCATTGGAAAGGCAGGTTGATTGTGTGTGAAAACATCAGTTAAGCTTGAAAGGAAATCCTCAGCATAAAATTCACAAATGCATAAATCCATAACTTTCTGTGATCTGAAAAGGATTCTAGCATTGTTTTTCTCTGCCTCTTACAAATCCTGTCTCATTAAAGTAAGTTCTCAGGAATGGATTCAGGAGGACTGTGAAACAAGAGGTTTGAGTACAGCAGGAGGTCTGATGTAAGTGCAGGGACAAATAAGCAGGGATACCTGCTGAAAGTCCCAGAAAGAGGGAAGAATTGGTAGGACTGTGTTCATTATGTGATGAGAGTTTGTGGTGTGGGCAGGGACTTGGTGGAATAAAGGGAAGAAACATAAAACTTGAGATTTCCAAAGCCACTGGAGGGAATGAACATGTGCTCAAGCCTCTAAAAATGCTGCACAATCTCTGATCTTAACAGCATGACATTTTCTAGTTTAATACCTGTAATACAGTCTGCAGTCACTGTGCCTGAAGCAGCCAGCGGGTGTGTGAAAGGACAGAGCCCAAAGGCAGCCTCCCCTCTACCCTTCCTTCTCCTTACCTTTTCCCTGGAGCAGGTGGAGAAGGACAAAGCCACAACCTTCACTCATGCTGAATACCTGGCACAGACGGCTTTCCAGTATTTCAGACATATTTCAGGGTTGTTTGCTGTGCCTAGTGCAGAGTGCATCTTCAAGCAGCTTGTGCTGCTGTGCGTGGCTCTCTCCAGGGGTATCTGGCCAAAAGCAATGATGTGTTACAGCAAGGTAGAGGAAAAGCGGTGCAGGATACAGATCTATGTTGAAAGGCAGGTATGCAGCTTATTTTCCATGGTGCCAAATCCACAGTCCCATGCATATGAAAGGCAGAGGTCAAATCCATTCCTAATGCGTTTCACACGACCACATTAAAAGACTCTGACAACCTCCCTCTGCCTCCCTCAAGCACTGCGAAGGGCAGAGTTTACACCACTGAGCAGCTATGCAGCTAATTGCTTGCCTGTAAAAGGCTGATATATTGCATAACAGTGCAAGGGATGTGTATTTAAACCAACAGAGAAATCACATAGTGATTCCTTTACTACATTCATTTGTACAGCTAAAGAAATAAGTTGTTCTCATTTCAGGCAGCATTGTGTAACACTGGGCATCCCCTGTATGCATTCAACAAGGGCACAGATTTCAGCCCAGCAGAGAAAGGAGTCTGAGGTCTGGGTAGGAAATTAGATACTCTGAAGTAAACATTTCTGCGAAGGAATGAAAATAGGAGCCAAACTCAAACGTTGTGAATGTGCTTCTAATATTTTGGATCACACAGGGTATTACTGATACTAGAGTTATTTGGGAAAGAAGCATTCATGTTTACAAACATCTAAGAAATACACAGTCACAAAATGAGAAGGGTAAAACAAATAAAGGGTTGGGGTGGCAGGGCAAGGTTTCTTGTGCTTGGTTTCCCTTCTTCTTTTACTTAAATGTTTGTATTGCAACACTGAGACAGCAAATGGTTAACAGGCAAAGACAAAACCCACTGTGACCGTCAGGTCTCTGTGCAATCATCAGCAGAACTAGCTATTCTAGCCAATTTAATAGCTTGAAAATGAACTCATTAGTGGTCTTTTATCAGTGGAAAAAAGTCTATTAAATCCGGATGTGTGAAGAAGCAGTACGGAGGCTCATTTCCATCCCACTTGTGACCTGAACAAATCAGAGAAATGCTTTTCAAGGAATGGGGTCAGGCTTGACTGCAATAAGATATTTTCTATACACAGCATCCAACTTGTATCTTTCCTTCAAGTTTCTGATGCAGTTAATTTTAATTTACAGTCTATTTGTCACTCCCCACATCTCTCCCTCTAGCCCCCTCCCCAGTACCGCTGTCATCCATAAACATGTGGGCTGTTTATACTTTATAAAGAGAAAATGTACTACAGTCTGTTGGATTTCCTGATATACCTGCCTAGTGACATCCCTCTGACAGGTCCGGACTCCAGTGCTCATGGACCAAGGTGGTAAGAAAAGATTCAGGTCCTCACCTGGAAACTAATGATGCTGATTTATAGCAGCCTGAGATCCAGACGGAGCTATGGGCAGGGGCAAAACATGCTCCAGCCTTGTGTCTGTCCCTCTGATGAACATGTGAAATGTTTGAGATGTATATCCCCAGAAGGAGGCAAGAGTATTGTATACATAAGGATATTGGCATTGCTCTGGGATTATGTCTCAAAATTACCTATACGCAGCTGTTTCTATATTTTTTGCTTCTGATGTGACGCACAGTGCTGAGTGAGCTAACACACGTGAGACTGAAATATGCATTTTCCTCAGAAGGTGGTATATCCGTGCGATAGTGCTGTCAGACAGCATTCAGTCTTCTAGCAATACTCCACAGTGAATTTTAAATCTTTAGCCTCTTGAGGATAAGCACATAAGGACTGTTGTTGACAGAAATATTCAAAAACTGTCTCATGTCTTGGTATGAATGAGTTAAATATCTCTATAGGATTACCTCTAACAACAGCTTCAGGCACTTCTGGAATTTCTACGACTGATCCTTAGTTCCTATACAACTGTATGCTACATAGCGAACTGTACACTACATAGCGAAATATCAGTCTTCAACACTGTAAGGGAAAGACTGTTTCCCTTTTTGCTTGCAACTATTTGGTCAAAAGTTAAACTCGTAATGGAATTAGATTTTTTTTTTTAAATTTAATTCCAGACATTTTATGCACATGTATTTAAACTTACATTACTTAATAATATACTAGGATTACTTAATGGCCTCTCATCTTGCCCTGAAACATAACCCTATTATTCCAGCCTTAGCTCTCTTATGAATTGAAAATCCCAGCTATGGTAAATTCCTTTGAAATGATGCTGGGATTTTACACTGAGTCTGTGGGCTAGTTTGAGACCACCAAACTCATTTACTGTTGTCTGTTAAGCCAGGCATGAATCACAGATCTCTGGGGTGAAAACTCACTTTATTAACCCCCTGGGTCACCCAGCTACCAAGGCAACGGGTTTCTGCAATGAGTAACTCCATAACTAAAGCATCAGCTACATGAAACCCAAATCCCTTGATTAGAAGAGGGGCTGGCAAACCTCAAACCGGGCACATAAATACTTCCCAGAAGCTGCTCTCCTTCACTTGCTTTGAAAGGAGCAAAACTGAAAATTGTTCCTTAGCCCTCCTTGCCAGTGCAGAGCCAGCCTGACTTGATTTGTGTGGTCTCACCCTCGCAGCATGCCATAGCACTTCTCCTGTCATTGCCTTGTGTGCTCCTTCTAGCGTGTCAGTGTCCTGGGGGACACCCAGGGGTCCAGGAGATCTGGACGTGTTATTAGCTTGTCTTGTAGATGCTGTAAGGTTGGCTGTGAGTCTATCATGTACTGCATTGTGCATTAGAAAAGGAGACATGGGGGGTGCTGCTTTATCTCATGCAGCCCCAAACTACATAAATTTGGAGGTAAGAGTTGGTATTTATTTAATATTTTAAGGTAAACAGAAATCTTGTTTACCTAGGAAAAGTTCTGCCCTCTTATGTCTTCTAAGTCTGGTTTAATTTTTGCATCTCTCTCAAAGACATGAAAAAGGCTGCAGAATTATAAGAACACAGCACGTGAGTGTAACAGGAGACTTTTATTGAATAAATCAAATAAAGGTTTGTCTTATTTAAGGTGTTAAGATTGCCCTGTGCAGCAATAGATGTCCCATAGCACAGGCAGGCTGTTGTGGAGCACTCTCAGGCATGTGCCATTATTATGGAGCATCACTCAATCTGCTTTCTTGCTGAAGCTTTTGACACGCTGTAAATTTGTTTGTAAAATTCTACCGTGCTTTGCTTAGCATGTCTATAGACCAGCAGATGCATGCATTTGTTGCTGCAAAGTAATTTTATGTTATCTGAAGTCCTATTTTTATGTTTCAAAGTCTTTCTCCACACATCACTGGGAATGTTAAACTCTCACAAAGCAAGGGGAGAGAGCCATTTAAATTACAGGCATACAGATAACATTCTGCCTTTTATTCTTTGTTCTCACAAAGTATGTACTGTACAAGAAAAGAACATGGTCACCTATCCCCTTGCTAGAGAAACTGTCATTCCTAATTCATTTATACAGGGTGCTTAAGATGCCTTAAGCAAACTGAAATAGCTTTAAAGGAAAATTAATCTAGTTTGACTGGAGCAAACTAGTTTTTTTGTGTGTGTTTTTTTTTTTTTTTTTTTTTTTTTTTTTCTAGAAGTGTAACACATTTGTTAAAGAAAGAGGTCACGCTGCTTTTGTAGGGCCATTCACAGGCACTGTTAATAAAACACTTTGCCATGCTTTCGCTTCTCCCTGGTGGGAGGATGGCAGCACAGCCAGCCTCCGAGCACCCATCCAAGCCAAAGTGGTGGGGTGGCTACTCCCCTCATCTCTGCTTTGGACATCTTCCAATAAAGCGATGGTGAAATGAAGGAGGAAGTCCTCAGGGCCCACAAGGGAGGACCAGGCTGGTGGGCTTAGCACTGCTGAGAGGTTGCAGTAGAGGTTCCTGTACAGGGAGTGATCTGTAGGACCTCTCTAACTAGGAATGTAGATATGATAACTAGACATCTTCAATGGTAGCGTTCAACCTCTTCTCCACAAAATATTGTTGAAGAAGTGTGTATTGGCTGAGGACATCTTCTCAGCCACGTCTTCTCATCCATGTCTTCATTTCTTCTCATGTCTTAGAAACCCCTATTCCCGTGGCTTTTGAATGATTTTACTTAGTGTTTCTGTTAACAGAGATTAAAACAGTAGTATTGACATGAATTTTCTAGGGATATCAGAAAATAACACAGCTTATTTGTGTTAAATTCATCAGCTTGTTCTTTTTGCAAGAAGGGTGGGAAGGAATGTAGCACAGGCATGCATGACGGTTTTTTGGTTCTTATGATGTATATTGCTCTCTTGTCAGCTTGGTGGCAATGTCAATGCACTATTTCTCAGCATAGCAATCAAGATTAATTAATGGGTAATGTGTCAAAAGAGCAACCCTTCTCTGTGTGACCGGATAACTTCAAGAATACTACAAAAATCTTTCTAATTGTTGTACAGCAGTATTTAACAATGCTGCTGTATAATACATATATAATAATAATTTAGCTAAATATAATATATAATAATATATAATCACTACTGGATTTTGTAGAGTTTATTCCTACATCTTTCAAAATCACACAGGTAACCTAAGGGCTAATTTCTATCATCTGTATTCATGGAAAACATTTGGAATTCTGTCCTGAAAATGTCTTTTAGAAAAATTAAGACCCATAGCCAATTTTGAAATTGCAAATATAGGTAAAGAAACAAAATCCCAGGTTATATGGTTTTGATTGCTTAAAGTTCTATGTGTCTATGAGGGAAGTATATATATATATATATGTATGTATAATTAAAGAGACTTGCTAGGGCATGTGTTTGTCGTGTGAAAAAATCCTCTATTTTAGATATGATACTGGTTACAAATAAAGCTGTTTAGAAAGAAGGTGAACAGACTGCAGTGTTTATTTAAGAGTAAAATGATTCCAAAATTATGTCCTCACATCAGTGAAGAAAACTTTTTTTGAAAAATACTGAGATAAAAGTTCTTTAGAAAAATAAAGAGTTGTGTCCAAATACACATTTTAAACAAAATCTGAACTATATACATGTAGCAACTCCTCTTTTTTTATGGATTTATAAGTTGCACTGCCATGGAACATCACATGGATATTTAGAGCTAGATATTGCATCACAGTTAAGATATTTGTTTTGCTAGCTCACCCCAAAACTACATTTAGCATGTCTAACCTGAAGTTCAGTCCAGTACTTATCCCTGTAATGTGTTCTGGTTTGTAAACTTAAGTGGTCTGTATATACCAACATAGCTTCCTGTTACACAGGTTGCAGAGGTTGTACAACACCTGTTGTGCAGGTTAATACATGTTACGTAGTGTTTGGACCATTTAACAGATTTTTTTTTTTAGATGAAAGTCTTTCTGTGTTCTAGTTTGATTCCTCAAAGATAGCCATGCTTAAATGTCATAGCATTAAGAGCATGATGCTCTTAATGAAAGTACATCATGAATAAGCTCAAATGGTTGTTTTCAAGGTCAAATCTTAACATTTAGTAATTACTGGTTTTGGATACAGGCTAGTGTTATTTTAAAGTGGTTATAATTATGGAAGTGTGTTTATAATCTATTGTAGTATCAGAATCTCATTATTATAGTAATGCCAAGTGCATTGGTTTCAAATACATTTTCTCTTTTTCATGTTCTAACAACTGATTGCTCCCTGTGCAGTCCAGGACATGCTTAAGAAAATGTACCTTTTGTTCTGCTTTGATGGAGAGTGAGCACAAAGCATTAGTCTGTCTGATGAAATAGGATTGAACTGTTGCATAAATCCCCAAACAATGGTAAATTCCACCTCACTGGAAAAATAAATAAATAAATAAGCATCTCATTAGTTCTCTGCTGTCATTTCCTGCCAGGTTATCAGCTTTACAGCACTCCTTTGATGTGTCATATAGCTTTTTTTAAAATAGGAAGAAATGATCTTGGAACTTTGGAAGAATGCTGGCATTTTTCCTTTAACAAATTAGAAGCTGAAGGAAGGCAATTGGAAAAAAAAAAAAGAAAAAAAAAAAGTGTCTCGTCTCGCCTCCCCGCTCCATCAAAACGCTGTCCTTTAGGCAAGATCTTTCAGGGATATACAGTCTCCTGGCTGTCATCATTTATACCATAGAGAAGCAACTATGAAAAGCTGGGACAAACATTGTTTCACCAGTCTACAGACTACTGTAAGTATTAATATGGTCATGTAAAGATTCCTAAAATATTGCAATAATACTAACAAGATGATAGTAGCATCTGGTAGTGACTTACATTTCTGAGCCACCAATGTCAAAATTCTTGTTCAGACAGATGGATTTCATAAAACTGTTATAGCCAGACACAGAAAATATAGTAGCTGCAATTCTTGTGTTGCTCCTGTCTAATAAGTCTGAGCTTTGAAGAAGTCATTGCATGATTATTTTGATTTAAAGCAAAGAAAGGTCATTTTTTCTTGTATAGAATGGTGTCTATAGGGGGACATATTATTTAATGCTGGCAGAATTTAGGGGCCAAAACAGTCTTAAGATAGTATTGATTTAATTTGTTGAGTATGGTTTTGGTTGCAGTCCTTTATTAATCAGAGTGGTCACTAGAGCACTGACTGTTCTCATTCCTGAAAAAGATTTTGGCATAATTGGTTCAGTCTGACTTCAGCCTACCTTTTTATACCCATGTGTGAATCCTGGGTAACATAGTCTGAAAGGCAAGATACCCAGCTCACAAGCATTCATTGTTGTACCTAAGGAATATACAAATCACAAACAGTAAACCTGCATGTGTATGGCAGTAAATTACCCAAGCGTCATTCAAGCTGTGTCTTTTAGCATCACTGTCAGGCTGGTAAAAAAATAAAAAAATAAAAAAAAAAAAATATGGGAGCATCTATCTCTGAGATGGTGCTGTGGCTGATGGCCACAAATGGGCTGGTGGATGGAGAAGCCAAATGTGCCATGGGACGGACAGCTGGGGCATGGGAAAGGCTGTGGGAGTGGGGATGCTGGAAGGGACAAATGGACGGGACGGCATACTGGGATGGATAAATGGGCAGGGGGGAAACCCAGCACAGCCCAGAGTGAACTCATTACCTCCTAAGTAAGTCTCCTGACACAGGTTTAATGGTTGCTGGTTCCAAGATTGTTTTCACCATAGTGAAGTGAGACAATAAGGAACCAGCTTTCAGCTGACTAAAACCCAGTCAAGTGTCTCTCCTATTCATTCCCATTGTGCTTTGCATTCCTCTTCTGTATTCCCCAGCAGATGTAAGAGAGACTGCATGGAGGCATAACATAAATAACATTGCACCTGTGCTGAGAAGCCCAGCACCAATTTGTAAGAAGCATGAACTGCTGTGGTGTGATTCACTTTCTACCAAGCATTTATTCCATTTATTCTGTTCATTTTCCTGTGCAGTTAACTTTTAATAAGAGTGAACTCTTTTGAACAAACCCCTTGTTCATACATTTTAGTACTTTCATTTATCTCATCATGCCTGCTGTGAATAGGAAGCCTTAAGATATTTCATTAATGAGGCGTGTGAAAATGAACCAAGTGGACAAAGCAAGCTATTAATTGATTTTCATGTTTGTTGGTTATCAGCTGTGTGCAAAATTGCTCAGACAGATTAAGAACAGATTTTAACCTTATCCCAAGCTCTAACTGCCTGATACTGGAAGAAAAGGTGTTTAGCAGCTTCTGTAGCACGCACGGTTCAGCAGTCAGCTGTGGGTCAAGAACAGTACAAGAATCGAGGGTTTTTGGCTCTCCAAGCACAAGCCTCTAATGCTCAGCTGAATGGGGAATTCTCACTTGCAAGAGGAGTGTTTGTAATCTCAGGCATGCAACTATCAGCAAGTAGCTTTTCATAGTAATATCTGAACAGACCTTTCAATGTACAGAGGACAGAGCAATACTACAGCAATACTCCTAAAAAAAGTACAGCAATACTCCTATGCAGGTTAAAAGGGGACATACACACATCAGTAACATTGGTCTTGTGAATGAGAGACACAGAGACTTGTGAATACCGATTTTATCACAAGAACTTAGGAGGGCTGGCAGCAGCGGTACGTGGAGCTCAGCCCTGAGTCTGACTGCAGCCCGTGGTGGATATGGGGGCAAAGCAAATGATGCTCTGAACAGGCTCTCACTCCCCACTGACCAGCAGCTAAAGCACTGCCTGAGCTACACATTGTGTTTTGCACCACTGCAGGCATAACATTAAAAAAATGGTGTTGTTTAAATCACCTGAGAAGTGTATATAGATTGTCCATCTGAAGAATAATTGGTAAGATTGCATAAAATCACAGAATTCATTCCTTTCAGAGCTCATTTGAATGTCCTGTTTATGAACTATTCTGTCTGGAGCAGCCTTGGTACAAGTTGTCCCAAGTTTCACTGATTTATGGGCCTATTCCTATGACTGCCAAATGCCCTCCACTCCTAGCTAGTTCAATGCAAGTCAAAGTCACAAGCCACCAGCAGAATTCAGCTGCTAATCCCAGTCCCTGTGATCATTTGTTTTCTTATTCACTGTATGATTCACTCCCTTGCCTGGATTTCAGAAAACTGCTTCTGCTGTTCATAGTATTCTATCTCCTGAATGACAGACACAAAGTGTCTCAGCAGCTCATTTCTCCCCATTGCACACTACTTTTAGAGTACTGATCAGACCTGCAGATCTTTCGCTGCCTAGAAAGCTGTTCCTATTTCAAATCTGTTTGGATACTGTTTTCAACCTCTTGAACATATGTAATATTACATTTTTAGTTGGTATCTGCTAGTGTATTTTATTTGCCTTGAACAAATGCTCCAGTACAGGTCCCTATTCTCCTCTTACTGTAGGTTACAATTTAATGAACTTTAATAAGCTTAGATGCTGGGATAGATAGATAGATTCTGCTTTCTACATTTAATATAATGTGTTGCCATGGAGATAAGTTCTTCTGTATATGACAAGTGACAAAGAAGCCAATGAAGGTATTGCCAAAATAGTTCAAAGATTGGAAATGTGACATTAAAAAATATTTTCGCCAGTGAACTAAATTATTTATTTTGCTTCTCTTCTTGTTGATGTGTTTTATCTCTTCTTCCCTCTGGGACGATACTCCAACATCTCTACTACTGCTCACAGGACAGGCAGACAAGTCTCTTTGGAGTCCATCCCAGTTCTGCTCTGTGAATTGGATTACGTTACTTAGAGATGTAACTAGCATTTGAGCAGCCCTCCTCAGCAAAGTCTGAAAGGCTTTTCTTCATCACAGACCCATCACTTGGGTTTTTCCTGATCCCCCACCCAGAAGTTCACTGTGCAGCACTGCTGGGATTGTACCAGTTGGGTTAACTCATGAGCTCATCTCCTTCTGGGGTTTGCAGATTTGTTATTTTAGTTTGTCCTTGGTACTTCTCTGAAGCTCTTCACCATTGTGTGAGAAACTTTATTGGACTAGAAATTTGGGGCTTTATTATTGGGGTTTTCTAGTTTAATCAGTTAAATGGATTGAATATCCATTTAAAATATACACACATCAAGGCAGGACAAGATGATCAACACTATACATGTGTTCAGACCTACAACGAAGAACTGGAGTTAGCATGGTTCTCTCTTGCCTCATTAAAGCACTTGGGAGCACTGCCACTGATGTAATCACACAGCTGTGTGCTCAGGAAGCACAAGATAAGTTAGTATTGTCAGAAGTAGAAATGGTATGAAATAGTATGATATTCCTACATGGGCTGTGGGTTTTTGCACCAATCATTACCCTGGCTTGCATCTTAGATCTTTAATGCATCCATACCTGCACCATTTATTTGGTTCCACATAAAGACAGAGTGAAATTCAAGTCTGTTGCATAAATACCAACATTCTTAAGGGAAGTTCTGGCTGAGTCAGACAAGTGGTAGTGTTTTAGAGAAAAGGACAAGGAACCATTAGACCAGGAAGCCTAAAATCCCCTCCTGCCCCAGAGGAAAGCTTACTACTCTCTTTATTGAACATTAATTCACAGAAGATGTTTGTTTGATTTTAAATATCAAAGACAAACATGCTTGGGTTGCAGTGAAGTGCTCCTGTAACTACATAAGGCATATTTTTCAAATTTTCAGGATTTTTGTGCTAACAGTGATTCAATTTATAGACAGTTTATGAAGTCTATTTTCGTTTTGTGTTGTTGTTTGTTTTTTACCTGAATATTGGGTACTTTACATTCAGTATTCTTCTAATCAGCAGAGTAATTTGTTACCTACCTCAAAAAATGTTACACTCTTCCCTAGCTTGATGATCTAAGTCATATGGGAAATTCATATCCAACTTAATTGTTCAATTATTCTGGCCTCCAAAAAGAATTTAATTTGGCTAATTAATTTGTCTAATATAACCATATGATTTTATTATTTATTATTTTTATTTATTCCAAAGTACTGTTTTAAAATTTTTATCAACTTTTGAAATCTAGATGTATCTTAGAAAATCCAAATTCAGAGTAGGGAAAATGAAGCAAAGTAGTCAATGAGGTTCTTAATTTCATGTATTAAGAAAAGCACTCCCCTTTGGTGTTTTCTGTAAGAAATAAATGAGAGAGATATGAGTACTCAGGAGTCAGGAGGCAAGGACAATAGGATGGGGCTGTATCATGTAAGAGGGAAAGCAGAATATTTTTGATCTTTGCATTTAATAGTTCATTAATATTTTTTACTTAAAATTAATTAGTCCCACAAAAACTTGGTTGTCCCCATTAGCAGCTATTCTGCCTAGCTTTCTTCCAGTTGTATATGTTCACATTTTTGAATTTTTTTTTGATTTTTCAAGTTTGAATGTATCAGTTCAAACTATTTAGTTTCACTTGGCTTCACACTAGAGCTATTAAAATTCCTGTCATTATTTCTTTGCCATAAATTGGAAGAGATGTGGAAAATACCCAGTGAAACTGAACTGAACTTTTAAAAATAATTTGCTTATTTCAGGATTTCTTGTGAATATTTGACATATATATAGAGATTTAAATAATACAAAAATATGGAGAAAAATGTTCTGAAAACTGCACTGAGCAATGTCGATGTGCCAGAGTAAATCATGTTTAACCATTCCAGAATCAACCACCTTAATAACAAAGCTGCATCCGACTGTGACAGTGCCATGTATTGAGAGGATCTGAATTCTCATTTCAGAGTTCTTTTGTATTCATTTTGGCTTATAAGACAAGGC
This sequence comes from Oxyura jamaicensis, assembly GCF_011077185.1. Classification (NCBI taxonomy): domain Eukaryota; kingdom Metazoa; phylum Chordata; class Aves; order Anseriformes; family Anatidae; genus Oxyura; species Oxyura jamaicensis. Next base: position 11,468,943 of record NC_048894.1, on the reverse strand, counting down.
GTATGTTATAAAACCATCAAAATGCCAAAGTGGTGGTTGGAACACATTTCTTGGGGTCTCTAGTCCAATTTTCCAGTTGAAGTGGGCCTGTGACCAACACTGGATTAGGTCAATAGAGATTGACCTATTAGCCAATGGTGGAGCCTCCACAACCTTGTTCTGCCACCTTTTCCTACCAAAAAGAATTTCACTGTCACCTTTGCAAGTCCCCTTCAGGTAGTCATAGGCTGCTACTAGATTACCCCTTAGCCTTCCCTGCCCCAAACAGCAACCCCAGATGTCTAGGATCCTGTGCCCTAGACCCTGGACCATCTGAAGCCTTGAGGTGAATTCTCTCCTGTCTCTCATGATAATGCTTAAATACAAAATAAAACAATGTTCCTTATCGAGATTCACCAGCACCCTGTGGAGATGGGTAGTAACTATCCTGAGCTGCTGGCTGTGTGGGTTTTGGTTTATTTGCAATTAGCACACACTGTTGGCTTATGTTAAGCTCAATGTCTATCATTACACCAGGTCCTGTATAGCAGGGCTGTTGCTCAGGCACTCACTTCCCAGCTGCCCAGCACATCTCATTGAATCCCAGGAGATTCTGCAGGTTTTCCAGCCACCGATTTCTCCAGTCCTTGCCAGTTGGAGGATAAGCCACTACCCCTATTTTGGGATCATTTATAAGGATACAGTTGTGTCCTATCATCCTGGTAGAGGAAGATATCAAACAACATAAGCCCTGCAGAAGTCCTTGGAATATTTTCAACAAAGAACTTAATGTCTTGCAGTCCTCATGATGTAGCACATAGCTTTATTTCACTTTGCAGAAAGAGTATTAAAAAAATGTAAATGAAAGATTCCTAATACCCTTTTACATTAGGGTAGAATCACTCTTCATATAATACTTCTGAATTTAGAAATGATTTTTCTTCTTATTTGCATGAGTAGATAATCTGTTCTTTCACAGTTTAACAATAGTAATCAATAATATTAGAAAGGTTTCACTTTTGTATTGAGAAGTCATAACAGAATTGATTTTTTTTAGAGCCTTGCTAACTAATAAGCACCATAATTTTCTTGTCATTTAAAGAAATTCTTGTTCTTGCAGATGTCCATCTAGGTAGAGAATAACTTTTGTGAAATGTTATTAGTGTTTAAGAAGAAGCATTGGGTATTCATCAAGAGCTTTACTGCTAGCAAACTACAGGTGTTCACTTCAAATCTGGGCACAACGGGTATTTTAGTATTCATCCTGTACTAAGAAAATGAGCTGACATCTAATTATCTGCACAACTTCACAGAAGTGACTTATGCCAACTCCAGTTCAACACCACTGAAGTGAATATTCATTATACCTATTTTGAAGTACCATTTTTCAAAAAGAAACACAAACAGACAAGACTGGAGCAAATGAAAGTCTGAATGAAGCTGGGAATTATAGCACACACTTTCCCTTGTGTTTATAGAGTCAGCAAACTTCCTGCATGGCAAGGTTGAAGCTCACATTTTCTTTATTTTTGATAAATAGAGGACTTACATAATCAAAGCCTATTGGAAAAATGTTTCTTTCCACTTATCATAAAATGAGGAAAACTATTCTTCTCAGAAATGCAGGTGGAGTTCAGCTTCACTTCAGGTCATGGACATGCAGACCCAGACCTACTCCTTAGACAGGAAGTGTCTAGGAAATTTGGCCAAGTCTCTGACATTACCTGCAGGAGACCTCAGACTTCCTTGCTGCCTCTGTGATTATAATTTTGCCAATAATATCCCTCCTCTGCTCCCAGGGGAGGATGAATCTCCCCCAGCTGAGTACAAACAAAGTTGTCTACTCTTCAGATTTCTCTGTTTCTCACTCTCTTGTCTCTCTCTCTCACACACATCCTCATCACTTTCTAGGAGCAGGCATATTCTTGACATTTCACTAGTAGCAAACAGGGCAAGAATCACCTTTGTCTAAAACTGTCTTTTAGATGGGTAACTAATGTGAAGCGTTGGCTGCTTATATGTCAGATGAATGTGTTTTCTTCAGGGTCTTGGAGAGAGAGAACATAAACCTGAAGGGCCTGTACAATCCTGTAACATTTTTTCATTTGTTTCTTACTGTTTGCCGATGAGAGCAAAAAGAGACTGACTTGATGCTTTAACCAATACAGTAGCCATGAGACAGTTTTACTTCTAGTTTATTAAATTTTCTGGCAGGTTGCATATGTGGAGGGAGTCTCTTGAAGAGTGAGCAGGTGGACTTATCCATCGCTGTTTAGAGTTGGCTCAAGTCCTTTTGCAGAACCATTGCCATGTTGTTATCCTGAGTAAGTTGGTAGCTTGAGGGCTGGACAGTCAATGTCCCAGGATTCACTTTCAGTCTCTTTGCTGTTTTATATCCACCTGCTTCCTTTTGGAAATGTGGTTAGGCTGTAGGACCAGAGCTGTCACTGTTCTGTCAGTGATAAATAACCAATGTGCTTGTCATTCTCCCCAGTTGTGCCATGAATGTTCATGTTGCCCTTAGCAGCTGTTCTTTGATAGAAAACTTGCAAACAAACTCGTTAGAATAAAAATCTCATCAGAGGAGGTTTAGTAAATATCTCCAGTCCCATCCTCAGGATTCAATCCAAGCACAGATTCGTTGGTTTTAGCAAACACCATGAGAAAGCCTTCCCTTCCAGTAAGTTTAAATGTCTTCATTAAATATCAAAATATAGAGTGCCAACTTCACCCTAAAAGATTAAGTATGTTTGAAGCATCCATCATGTGCAGTCCCATCTCAGTCAGCTGCTCAACCAAACCAGCTGGAGTCAAACGCTGTGGGAGGCCACGCTGTGGGACTGGGGCTGCAGTCACCTGGGGAGGGTGGCACACTGTCCTGGGCTGGTAGCCATCAGCAGAAATGCCTGTCCTCAGACTGCCCAAAGCAGTGCCGAGCTATCGAGCAAGCTGCCAAAGCTTTGGGATCATTCCTCAGATTTGTTTCTTGTACACCTGAGTGGCTGGCACTATTTTAGGATTTCAGAATGATTATAGAATTTTCCTGTGCCAGAAGTGGAGGCTTTCTTACATTTTTGTTTGTTTGTTTGTTTACCTGCATTCTGACAGCAGTTGTTCCTACCAAGAAAAGAGTTTTTAGATAGGAGAGGTGGAAAGAACAGCTACATTACTGATAAAACCAAGAAAATCTGGAAGAATACAGCACAATGATTTTGATATACATCCTGCCCCATGCATATATGTCCTTCATGCTCTTATAAACATTTTCTCTAAATGTTACATTTGGCCAGTGCCTGCTGGATAAGTAGAATTTTCTGTAGTTTTCCAAATAGCAATAGATTATTACTTATCCTTCTCTATATCTTTGAAACAGCTTTCTTCATAAGCATCAAAGCAAACTGTTCATGCATTTGGATCACAACAAAAGACTTATGAGCCATCTTTCCTTCCATTTATGTAGGTTTTACTTTACTATCTAGAGAGTTACCCCTATTTACAGAGTAGTAATCAAAAGGATTAATCTTCTGCCTAATTTTGCTGCTCCTCTTTTACCTGATAATCTCATTTCCCACAGTTTAAAAAAAATGGTTGTAAGACTTAAGACTTTTTCACTGCTGTCTCTGAAGTAGCACCTATAAAAAAGGTATTGCTTAGTTTTTCATGCAGATATCATCCTCCTGATGAAGTCTGACAAGGCAATTGCAATTACTGGAATGGAAATGTTTCAGGAATTGTATTTGTTTGGCAAACATCTTAAAAGAAATTAGTGAATGTTAGGTCTGATAAAAGGAGCTATGAACAGTACTAGGAAATGAACTCTGTTATTTATCTACGAGGCAGCTACAGACTGATACGTCTCCATGCTGACCTCCAGGGATTGCTCCTGTGGGTGATCTCCACAGGCTGTCTCCTCACCATGTTTCTCATGGTTTCTGTAACACAACCGCCAGCTTATATTGGTTACAGCAATACTTTGTTAAGATACACTTTAAAAAGGTAATGAGTTGAGCTGGGAATGGGCTCCTGAACTTTCAGGGGAATTGGATATCCCAAAAGTGTAGCTCCATTTGAAGCTATCAGGCTTTTATTGATGTGCATGAGGAGGAAGACAACTGAGATTATTGGTATCCTCCCTGCCATCAGTAACAATCCCTTCTGTGACTGTCAGTTATATTCTTAGTCACCAGGAAGTAGCTAAGTCTGATCTCACTCACAATGCTTTCACATCAATGTAGCTCTGTTGTATTTTCTTTCACACGAGTGTGAGAGAGAAAAAAAATGATATATCAAGGAAACATTTTACTTCCTCTAATCACAGAAAGGTTAATTTTTTAATATAATAATGACATAGGCAAAACCAAAGAGGAGTAGTGTAGCTGAAAGCACGACTTGAACATTCAGTAGAAAAATGAGGCTTGGGATGCATAAAATTTCTTTTAGGCAAGTTCAGGCTAATTTTATGAACCATTCACCCAGCTCAACTTTCTTTTTCTGTCTCATTTTCCTTACCAGCTAAAAACAAATACAGCAAACATCAGTAGACCTTGAAAAACATATTAAAATTGTGCACAAGGTTCCTCCTTTCTTTCAATATATCTCAGCTAAATTGAAACACCGCTATATTTTTAAGATGACAGCTTTCAAGAAAATATGATATCAAGTTTAACTTTAAAAAAAGACTATATTTCAGTTCAGTCTAAGAAACATATGCAATGATATACTCCAGAATACATTGTAAAGAACTATTAAAAGACACCTTTGAAAACAAAATACACTCTACAAAGTCATCTCAAGCTCTGCATTTGTGTTGCTTGTCTTTACAGGTTGTTAATTAATAAAGTTATAAAACACAAACAACCTACAGATAAAGGCATTCATAATGGAATTTATACTCTTGCATTTGTGTGTACTCATTTCTTTTTTTTTATTACCGCTTTGTGGATATGAGCTGGCATTTCCATCCCCAGGAACAGAAAGAGTTTCAAATTAATCCCATAGACCACAACAACAGGCGGGCAACTCCAGTGACCTCTCAGTGCCAGTATCATTAGACATGACATGGACTTTTGTGTGGGGTGGATCTGAATTAGAAGAGCAGATGCTATTACTTTTTCCCAAAATTCATCAGTGTGTGTATCTGGGAGTTTGACTAGGCTTTCCAGCTTTCAAAGGCTCTTCAAAATATACATCTGTGCACTGATCCGCAGGATAGTTTTGTTGCTGTACCTTGGTCCCCTCCAAGAACAGGGAAAGAAACTGCCTATCTTAACCAAGTAAGCAAACAGCATGTCCATCAGAGAGAGCAATGTGCAGGAGCTGTTTGAAGTCAGTAGGAACAGTTGGTGGAGCAGGCTCAAGGCAGCCCCATTCTGGTGTCATTATACAGGGGTTGTTTCCCCGAGACTTGTTGATAGTCTTCAGTGTTGCGAGTCACTGTGTGTTTTGAAGGAGAGGTACAAGGACATAGTAATTTCACAGGTCGATACTCTGCCTTGAAATGTGAATTAGTTACAGGAAAAACAGGCCATAAGCACTAGCTCTCACACCTTGAGAAAGGTGGCCTCAGGTGTTTTGTAGAAGGTTGCAAGTTCTGTGTAGGGACTCAGACAGCTGGACTTTGAGTGCTTTGCTGTTGTCCTCTTTAATATTTCACGTTTGGATTCACCTCTCATGGCCAAAGGATCATGAGACATGCACCCACGTGGTGCCACCAACTGGTATAAGTACATGAAAGCTCATAGAAGTGGTTTGATTTTGCTCTAAAAACAACAACCTTATTAAAATTAGGACAGATGATACCTGCTGAGCTTCATCACAGCTGTTGTTATGCCGCTTATATATGAAGACAAACTTCATTTCCTTAAATGAGAAAAATGAAGCCTCCCCTGGGGCTACCCAGCTCCTCAGCAGGATCCAAATTTCTGCCTGTCCTGCCTGAAGCTCAAGGCAGCCTGTCTTCACAGGCAGTAAGAGCAAAACTGCAGTCTTCATGTTTTCTCTGTCCCTGCTTCTCCCATCTGCAGAACATAGAAAAACAAAAACAAAAACAAACAAAAACACTTTTTTTTTTTTTTTTTACCAAGACTCACCTTGTGCAAAGTTTCCATTTTGTTCTGATTTTGGCATAAAAAGATCTCTTTTTCTAAACTTCTTTAAAATTGAAGACCTATCCTTCCAACAAAGGCTGAAATCCAGCCCTTCTGTCTGAATGAAGGTATAAGCCATTCGCTCTAACTGAAAACTATTCACTAGCTACTGTGTTAACCAGTTTGGGGCATTAATTCCTGCAGATGGTTGCTAAAAGTTACTGCATAAGCAAGCATGATTTCATTTCATTTCCAGGAATCCTTGTATTTGCTCTTCCAAGAGCAATTCAGTGAAAAACGTGACAGTATCATAAGCACTGAGAGGCAGAGATTTGATAATTCAAGATGCAAGGTGTTTCTGCCAAAATTTACTAAAATATAGCTTTCATTGATATCATGACTGAAAACCACTATAACTGATAGCATTTGGATGGTGTCTGTGAAGTGGAAGGACTAAAGCTTCATATCATCCATCATATGGAGATATTTATTTCAAGGGTTTTCATTCCCACGAAATAGAATCATAGAATCATAGAATATCCCGAGTTGGAAGGGACCCATAAGGATCACAAGTCCAACTCCTGGCACCACACAGGTCTACTCAAAAGTTTAGACCATGTGACTAAGTGCACAGTCCAATCGCTTCTTAAATTCCGACAGGCTCAGTGCAGTGACTACTTCACTGGGGAGCCTGTTCCAGTGCGTGACAACCCTCTCGGTGAAGAACCTCCTCCTGATGTCTAGCCTAAACCTCCCCTGCCTCAGCTTGACGCTGTTCCCGCAGGTCCTATCACTGGTGACTAAAGAGATCAGCCCTGCCCCTACAGCTTCGTGAGGAAGCTGTAGACCGGTATGAGGTCTCCCCCCAGCCTCCTCTTTTCCAGGCTGAACAGGCCAAGTGACCTCAGCTGCTCTTCATACATCTTCCCCTCTAGGCCCATCTTCGTAGCCCACCTCCAACAGTTTTACATCCTTTTTGTACTGTGGTGCCCAGAACTGCACACAGTACTCGAGGTGAGGCCGCACTAGCACAGACTAGAGCAGGACAATCACTTGCCTCGACTGACCAGCGTTGCCATGCTTGATGCATCCCAGGATACAGCTGGCCATAACCTGGAAATACTTTGCCTGTTTTTTTGTTTTGTTTTGTTTTTCCAATATCCTCTTTAGCCTTTTTTTTTAAAAAAAAATATCCTTCTGGAAATAGTTTGCTTGGGTGGTTTTTTTTGGAGTACCAGTATTCTCCACATTATCCCAACTTGGAACTAATTGGAGAAACTCAGCACTTCCCAGGTCTGATCCCTTACACAAGTTCTAAGCTTATTTTAGGGCATTTAATGAGAAATAAAAGGCTGATACACAGGTGGTGCAAGCAAATCCCCTCCCTGTCTTCTCAAACATCTGCATTGAAAGAGATGTGGGGAGATCACTTTGGCAGTTATGTTTTTCACTTGGTTTGGGCTTATTGATATTAGTGATGGTTGTGGATTAAAAAAAAAAAAAAAAAGCTTATTTTCTGCAGTCAGAGTTCACCTCTAATGAGAGTATTTGGTTACTGAAGAATAAGATGCTGTTAATGAAACCTCACTGATGATCCACTAAGGACTTTGCCATTCGTGTTGATGTTTATGTAAGGGCTTAGATGACTACACTGATAGGCCCAAGATAAGCAGGAATTGTGAAAGTGCAAAGATAAGATAATACACTTTCCTTGTTCTTCTGCTATATTGTATTGCTAATAAGTTGCTCAGTGCTATTTATTTCATTTGTGCCTATTATACACAATAATGTGATAGATTACTGATGTCTCTTATAAATAGTACACAGACAGGGTCAGCCTTAGACACAAATTCAAGGGGTTATTTGAGACCATTCAGGCCTGTCCAATCCATCCAGGCCAGTTCCCTGACCACCAGATTACTGCATGGTACCTGATCAAGTACCTGACTTACCTGGTAATGTCTCTGGGGCTGGTGATGAATTCTCTGCTGGAGATACAAGGGTGCTGCAGAGCTGAGTGGAAACGTGCTCATGCATCTCTGTTGCTCTGAGCGGAAACTAAACCAAGAGCTGTGCTCCTAATTTGGGAAATGTGTTATCAGCTGTGAGAGGCCACTGCCTGGGGATGGGTGAGATGAGGTTTTGGTGAACTGTGGGAGCAGGGGGCAAGTTGTGGCTTGAGGACTTAAGGTGTAGTCAAGAATGAAGCATGTTTGGGTGGAGGAGAGTTAATGGTATGAAAGGTGAAGACAAATTTGCATTTTTAGGTCATACCTTGGTCCTAAATTTTGTTGGAATCCATGTCTAAGGCCTATCCTGAAAGTCATTTTCAAACATCACTGTGCTTGCTTATTTCAATAAGACTATGTGTGATACCACAGTTCAGTAATACTAGATATTTATCTGGGACAAAGTTAATACCACATGTTCAACTTTTTTTTCAGAATATTATTCAAGATGTTTTTTTAGTAACAGCATCTGTACTTGTTTAAGCGACTCCAGTTGTCTAGTGGCTGAAGGCACATCAGGTTCATTCTTTCTTCTAACACAGACTAGCCAGTAGTTGCCAGTGCTTGCTCTTTTATATATGTATGTACTTATGAAAAAGTATTGTGTCTACACATTGTTTAGAAGCTTGTTTTTCCCTAATAGATCATATTATTTTGCATAATTCCAATTCTAATTAAAAATGCAGCGGTTTATATATTGGTGCAGTCTGACAGTGCTTCATATCACTTTTATTGCTCATTAAAATGTAAATGGTAGCAATCGAGGAATTGTTCAGTTTATATCTTTACTTTACACGTGTAACAAAACTGAACAGTGACATGGCATATCTTCTCCTTCTTTGCTATTATTATTTAGACAGGTTCTTAAATTTAGTTGAATGTTTGAATGTGAGGAAAAAAAAAAAATCAACACTTCCTTCTGTCCAAAGGTAGCTCGGTGGTTGATCAGTGCAGCCAAACTTAGAAGAGCATTCCTTTCCAAACCAAGGAATGAAGAGTTTCTGAATCTCTGAATGCCCAGAATGCTCTCCTTCATACATCTCACTGTTGCTAAAAGACACATTAAGTAAATCAGTGCTGTGTAAGCTCATGTAGCACCTGAGCTCGCCTGATCAGGACCTGCTTTTGCTGCAATCCCTCAAAGAAAACACCTTATGAGGGTCCACCTCTCCTATACAAGAGACTGCAGCTTAAATAGGAGAGTTTCAAGAGCCTGAGACACCTTTAATAAACTATTAAGAGAAAAATGACTATGCTCTTGGAAATGTAGATGTTGTGCACTTTGTTGCTTCAGTTCTCTGGAAAATGAGATTTCAATGTTGCCATCACTGTTTCATTGTGTCCTAAAGTATCTTCATAATCAATAATCTAAATTAATGAGAAATGGTGAGATTTCAGATGATTTCAATGTTGTGCACTTTGTTGCTTCAGTTATAGAGTACAGCTGTGTCATTATTGGCAAATTCTGGTCTTTAAGAATATTGTATATTTTCAGTGAAATAGTTGTTCATGAGTCTTTTCATGGCTTTTCTATCTAGATCAATAATTAATACATGTTATCAGAGTATTTCTTGTGAATTCTGGTATTTTAAGAAAATTGAATAAGTATCTGCCCACTTTTTTGGTATAACTTGACCACTTCTGCATAGAAAATATGCAGAGGAGAACAGATAAGTGGGATTTCCTGCAGAGATGTTATGTGCAGAAGAAAAACAGAAACAAATATATACAGAAAAACTGGGGTACAGGGTTTTTTAAGCAGCTGATTTACAGAGAGTTGTTCTGGAAGATGTATGAATCAGAAGAATAAACATACACAAATACAATGACATAGGATGGAATAATATTATTTTAAAGTAAATTGTTAAATTAAAGTAGGTTTGCAATGTTTTCCAAGTTTAGCAGCATTTTAGGTGTCCAGTTGTGTTGAGAGGAGATGACAGTGTCCAAGGGTATGGTACAGGACACTGAGGAGGTACAAGCTGGATATAAGTGGCAGAAAGATATGGTTGTTTCACGGATAAATCAAGCTACCAGTTCAGATAAACCAAACTGAAATATTGTATAAAGTTTTTCTCTAAAAAATTACATTTGAATTACAGTGAAAATACATTACTTTGTTCTGCTAGTAATCTTTGTCAAGTAATCTTAGCATATTCTGCCCTTAACATTAAAAACATAAATACTGAGAAGCTAGTTGGACTGAAGGTGATCTACAGCTCTGTTCTGCTTCAGTGTTGCACTAGATGGGAAGAAAGTCAAGTGAAACAAATGTTTGTTTGGTATTAATGAACAATAATGTCTCCTATCTTGGCATAGGAGAAATAAAACCTGAATAGTTGCGTGTTTTTCTTTCTTGAGTACCATCACATATGGACCACAGCTTTAAATTCCAGTGTTAGTCTTCATTATGTCTGAAATGGGACAGACGGTTGGTATAAATCCCTAAAGGATCATGAATGTAGAATTTGGCTTAATTGAGTTGCTTGAAGTCAGAGCACTAGTTCTGGTATCAAAGTTGAGTTGGTCAATGTATCCCAGAGTCTGAAATAACCGAAGAGCCTTTTACTTCTTCAGGGTATTAAACTGGTACAGATGTGAGAGACTCCCAGTGTAGTTCAGTCTCTGCTGTGTCTCTGGCATGTCTCTCAAATCCTCCCCACGTGGGGCTGCGTACAGCTGGACAGGCAATGTACCTTCAGCTGAACTGTACACTAATCAGGCTTTCAAATGAAGATGGAGCATAATTAAAGTCAGTGTAGAACTACCCAGAAGGCACTAACACATTTTAACAGACTGTATGTAGCTCTTTGACATTTATATCATAAAAAGTATGTTTTCTCCTTAGGGGTACAAACCCAGGAGGTGTTTGATCTGACCTAGCTGAGGAGGCTCATGACCTCCAAAAAGATGTGTTATGCCTTGCAGAACTCAGCTATAGGGCATGAAAACATGTTTGTATTTCTTTTCACTTCTCTGCCACAGACACCAGCCTGGCTCATGGCCTCGATTTGCGCACAGAGAACAACAACAGAAAATAATAATTCTGTTCTGCAGAGGCAGCAGTGCGATGATCTCACTTTGAATGTCACCTCACATATCAACTACTTTTTTGCCTCTCATGCATGGAAGTATTTACACTCCCCAGAGCAGCAGAAATATTTTTGTCAGCTCTCATGGACTTGTCTGTTTAAGCTGAATGAGCTTTCAGGTGGCAAGAAAGTTTGAATGAAAGTTATGTCTAGTTAAGGGCAACTTCCCCTTCCCCTGTGAATGCTTAGCAATAGGATTCCGCTTTCTCATAGGAAAAATAAATAAATAAATAAATAAATAAAGGCTGGGATCAGCAGTAACAGTGGTGTATATGAGACAATGCAGATGTTTCAGAGGGGTACCTCGTTCTTCTCTCTCACCAGGCCTGTGTGGCCACAGTGACCACGAAAGCAAAAAAAAAAAAAAAAAAAAAAAAAAAAGAAAGTCAATTTATAATGGCAACTAAGGCAGGAGTTACATTCTGTGTGTATAACTTTATTCATGATTACTTCTCCTAAAAGAGACTTTTATGGTGGATCTAAACAAATATTTATGGGAATATAGAAGCAAGGGTCTTGCACTTAATACAAATTTATACCATCAGTCTGTCCAGTATGGCATGTAAGTGGAACTTCATGAGTAAAGACGCCCGGGAGGGATGCTCATTCATTCTGCCAAGATCTGTGAACTTTGATGAGGTAGAAACCATGAGCGGATTGGCAGTGTGCTTTAAGGTCTATCCCCTACACAGACAGCAGAGGCACTGGGGCAGTTCCCTTGTGCCTAAAGGGTTCAGGGTGCAGTGGGGCTCCACCATTCTCTGTCTGTCCCAAGGTGATCAGCCAGCACATTTTGCCTTATCATCATCATGTAAATGGCATGCTGCACATTTCTGCAAGAGGTTGTTAGGCTGCTAAAGCAAGTATCTTCGACTTGGCTAGATTAAGTATGCATACATAGACTTTAGATTCCAAACATACTTTCATTTTATTTACAGCCTATATATATATATGTATATAATAAATTAAAAAAAAAATCACAATCAGCAATAAACAAAAGCCTCTAAAAATATAAAGCAGCATTCTCACTAGGGCTGATAGAATAAGGTCAATAACTTTGGAATAATGCCGCTGTAGCAGCGACATTATATACCTTTCTATATACCTTTCAAGGGCTCATAAACCTCTGATAAAAGAAATAAAAGTCCAGTAGGCAAATTTAATGTAAAATTGGGTAACATTGGTTTTAATTGGAAATATTTTTTGGTGTTTTCTGCTGGTTTGCTCATTGTCGACAAAAAATTACAAATAGTTACTTTTATAAAACAATCCTGAGGAGGTAAAAAGCTCTCATTTGAACTCAGCTGTTCACATTTAGACTCCTCTGAGCTGTGCATTTTCCTTCCCACTGTCATGCTGGGAGGCAGCAGGAGAGACAGCTTGGCAGGAAAGATCGTCTTTACTGCCTTGACTGCTTGCCTCCATGCATGCGGGTCAAGGCCCTTCGTTTGCACCTGACCACCATGCGTGTTGTTTCTGCCGAACAAATGCCCAAAACATCTGTGTGCCTGCTACTGGGCATACATAAAACTGGCTGTGTCTGGGTAACAGCATGCTGTTTCACAGCCAATATGAGGTACAGCCCTCTGGGTGGGCTTTATGCTGACTGTTTTGCTGGTAGGCCGTGTCTGGGCAGATGTGGCCACCCCTACAAGGCCTCACAGAAGACCGTCATGGGTTGTGTCTACATCTAACAGTTGTGGAAGCAAAGGGAGGGGAAAAAAGGATGGAAATGGTGCATTAGGTATGTCTACTCAAAGCGTATTTTTTTAAAATGTGTATAGGTACTAAATATACATATGGCCTACAGGCATTTTCAAGACTGCATGCTCAACACATCTTGAGCTAAATAGGCATAACTGAAAATGACATAGCTCAACGATCTTTAGACACAAAAAGGTCTTTTGAAATTTGGCCTTAAGAATGTCATCATCTAATTTATAAAACTTAGACACCTCTAAATTTTTAAGGACTACTTACAGAGCCTTGGTATGCTTTGTCTACTTAACTGTTTCTGGATATTTTATCATTGGTGACATTAAACTACAAGAAATTGGCAGGTAACTCTCTAATTAGAATTTTGTGATATTTTATAAAATACTTTGTAAGACTTACAAAATTGGTCTGGACTTCATGATCTCTAGTTCATCAAGAGTATTGAAAAAACAGGCAATGTTAATTAATTCAATCAAATGCTTATAAGCATGTTTTGCAGGTAGAGTAATTCCAGAGGTTTTGACTTTTCCTTATTAAAATAAAAATGGATGTATTTTTAGTGTGACATGAGAAGTTGCAATAAATTAATGGTTATGTTTCTCAGCTCATTAAAATGTAGCAGCCTGATATTGCGTTGTTATTGCTGATTATTTCTACAGCGAGAAAATGTATGGCTATTCCTTGCAGGCAACAATGATAGATAATAATTGGTTTTAAAGATGCCACCAGAAAACCGTAGCAAATGGAGGAAGTGAAATGGTACCAGCATGACCAAATGAAATAAAATATACTATGTATTGCTATGTATTATAAAAACTACTTCTTGCTCAATACTACAAAAAAATGCTTATAAAGTTTTTCAGTACTTAGCCAGAAGTCAGCATATGTTTTCATCTGATGTATAATTACATATGACAGTAATGTACAGAAAAGTGAACCAGTTTCTGGCAGTTCTGTTCAATTTGCACAGATACTATATATGGACACTGTGGAAAAAAAAAAAAATCTATTGTTGTCCTAAAAGCATTTTTAGAACTCAGCAAAAAACAAGATTCAGTGGAACATTCAGCATCCCAAAAGAAGAGTGAATAATTCTGCAGAAATGAGGAGAAATACCTCCAGAAAGAGAACTGCTACTTCAGGTCTAGCTATATTTGCTTGCCTTCCCTGTGATCATGTTGAATCTAATAAAAAGAAGGTATTATATTTGCTAAGGCGTCTTTGGAAAATTACTATTCTATTTCTTATGGAAAACAAGTTTTGTCTCACAGTGAACTGTACCTGGATATTGCTTTATTATCTGAATTTTACTTTCTGCACTATATTAATTCCATTCGTTCATCACTCTTCCTTGCATTTCTGTCATGCCTCTGGTGTTGCTGTGGGAGCTTCAAGAAAATGCAGTGAGAAGTAGTGTGGCTGGTAGTCATGTGGGGCTATGGTGGAACCAAAGGTGTTTGGCTTTAAAAAAGAAAATCATTCCACAAATTCTTGCAGATTAGGTCAGAATTCATACCTCATAAGCTAAATAAAATAAAAGTAACCAGACAAAGCAATTATATTGTGGAATAAGACATCCCCAAGGGGTGTTACAGAGGTTTAACTACCATGTCTGTAATTATATCACTAAAATGTCCTGCCAGATTAGTCTGAACAAATATTCCAAACCTAAAGACAGTTTGCAGAGGCTATTTCAGGATGCCTAGAGTGTTGCTGTGAAAATGGAAGGATGGAATTTGAAAATTGTAGGCCAGATCCTGTGAGAGAAAAAAGTAGGCTTTTAAAGCTCTGAATAGATATACCTCTTCAGGGTGAGAGAGGAGAATGCATCGCTTCCTGACTACTGTGTGAAATGTTTCCTTTGCAAAGCCATACCCTCAGGTAACAGAAAATACTATGGTGTTCTTCTAAGGACCAGCTCTGCATAGTCTTGTTTTCATGGAGGGTCTTAATTTGGGTTTAAAATAAGGGTTTCAGGCCTTTATGGCTTGGTTACAGAGTTGGCCATGTCTGTCCTTTAACCACTGCAGTCATAGGCTGGTCACCCAGCAGAAATCCATTTTTCTTGGCTGAGCTAAATCACAACCTTGTGTTTTGGGATGATGAAGATTCTGGCACCCTCTCTGGCAAGACAATGGAAACCTCCAGTTGAGGGCAGGGCTGAAAAGTGTTCTTAAATTACAGCTAAATTGGCTAAGAATTCATTGACGGACCCTTATGTACATGGCAGTGGCAGTAATTGGATTAAATACCTAAAGGCACCTTGACATGCAGATTCATTTTTTAACCTAGCCTTCTAGAAAATGTCCTTTGCTGGATCAATTCCCAAACTTGTTTATTATTAAATTCCATATTAACACCAAGATTTTCAAATTCTTCTGCCATATTTTTTGATCCTTGATTCTGAATTAGGTTTCTAAAGTGAGGGGTTTTAGATGTGTTCTGAATACTACCATTTTTCACAAAATTAGACAGAGCCCAAGTCACTTATTTTGAAAGCAGAGTTTAAATTTATGTATCAGGATGTTGTATATAGAACGTTTTCAAAATAACTTCTGGATAAATCATGTTGGCTTCACCTCCTTTCTGTTTTTCCCCTTCAAGTAAAAGTTGATAGGAAATTTAATTTGTCATGATTACAGAAAGTAGAGCAAAATCCTGCGTGCTCTGTCTTGGGAAACCTTGACACTACTAATGATCAAAATGAAGTTGGCTGGGAAAATAATGGTCATCCAAAAAGCTTGATAACCTAGGAAATGTTAAACAGTCATTCATTTCTTCCTGCTTTTACCACAGATCAACAACGAAATGCTTAACTCCAAATCACTGTCAATTCGGTGTTTATACAGAGCATTGTGTGATGGATCTTTCACACATAAGTTAGCGAAAAGTATCTTGAGATCTAGGTGCAACAGCGAAAATATCTAACAAACTTTTTTAGAACTAGTGTATAGAAACTCCGTTAAGACCTTTATCCTTCATACATATTTTTTTCTGTGCAGTACATGTTGTCAGTACAACTTTTAAAAAGCTTTTGCTTCACAAGGAAAAAAAAAAAAAAGCCCACAAAATTTTACTGATACACAACAAATTATCTTTGTTATAGACTAATATAATTACATCTACAGTGATAACTGTCACAGCTTGCCATTACTTTTCTCAACCGTCTTTACCAATTATAGTACAATAGTGAGCATAATCCCAGCAATTTAAAGCAAGGAGAATTTTTGCTGAAATCATAGTTTTCACTGCATAATTGCAATCTCTAATTGCATAAATGCAGCCTATTTGTTTGCACTGTTCACTTAGGCAAGTATACAATCTATGGCATTTGACTCCTAGTCATACAGTAGAAATTTTCATTTTTTAGTGAAAGTTTCTCTTTCCACTCTAAATGGAAAACAAAATGTTATCTTGATCAAAGTTTGTGTTTCCAGCTACTGTTGTAATGCTGAGACTAATAATGACTTCACCTGCAACAGGGAAGAAATGAAAAATAATCAGGTAAAATAAATAATGGTGAAGAAGATTGAAGTTGGTTGGAGAGTCATTTTTTTTGGAGGGATTCTTTTTTCTCTTTCCTCATTATGAATGTCTCAATTTTGCCTGTACTGTATGTACCATCTCATGTGACTTGGTGCTTTTCCTTTTAATATCAATAGTCATTCAAATTATGTGGCATTTATCCTTAATCTAATACATTTTTTTTTCTACACAGAACTAATAGATCTTATTCAAAACAAATTCTCCTTTTTCCTCATCATATTTTTTATAGAAAATTATTCATAAATATGCATCTCTGTGCATGAGGAAATAAATATATTTACATGTTCTTGAGCGTTTTTACTGCATAAGATAGATTGGCATATATACACAAAAGAATGAAAATTAAAGATTAGCTTTGAATTGCGCAAAAGACCAAGTATTCTGTAATGACTGCTTGTTGGAAATGGGAGTTGTCAAATTCATTGTCATGATAATTACTCTAATGTTCAGTCTTCTAACTAATGTAAGTTAGAAATCGTGACATTCAAGAGGATTGCTTATGATGATAAACAAAGTCTGTGTCTAGTGACCAATATTTCCATGCTCCAACACTTCCAATTTAAGTTCTTCAAATAGAGAAAAAACATAGTATTTTTTAAAGGAAAAGAAATAAAAAACCTCAAGTTGTTAACCTGTTCTGTCTGCAGAGGTCTCTTGCTGGGTTCCTGTTTTGAAACATAGCATATTACAGCACTCAGTCACAGCTTTCAGTTTCTGCAACATCTTCCTTGAGGAGGTTTCAGAGTACTTTGCAAATGTAAGGAAAGCTCCCCTTGTTAGCAAAGGCAGACAAGTGTCAAATCTATTGTACTAATTATGAAATCAAAGTTTCATTTATATTTTTAGTCCCTTTAGAAAGCAGAGTTGAAAGACACTTTCCGGCATTACACCTGCCTCTTGGTGACACTGACAAATAGTAATATTTTACAGTTGAATCATAATCTTTAAAAATGTTTTTCCATCTTCATTGTTCCTCAGGGAAGGGCTTACATGAATAAGAGAAATGCTAATACCAGGAGAGAGCAAGGTAATACTGGCTATACATAAACTGCTGTCTAATGCACCATTAAATAAACTGAAAGGATGGGGGAAGAAACTATTTTCTCTAAATTCTTTTAGTTACATGGTTTAAGAGGTGTTTTAATAGAGACAGATAAATTTCTCATTCAAAGTAAAGTGATAATTTCATTTGTTTATTTAATTATTTTTCACTCTGAACCACCTCTTGGTCTGTTTGACAGATACTTCCATGTGGTCCAGGGCAGTATCAAAACCTGTGGCTGGTCAGAATATGGCCTGAAGCTGTCCTTCCATAGGGCTGAGCTGTCCTTTCATAGGGCTGGAGCTGTCCTTCACAGGGCTATGAGGAGGTAAAAGAACAGCACTGTAGGATCTCCCTGGAAAGCCATGCGTGTCCTTTGGAGCCATGCACTTAGCCTTGTTTGAAGCTGGTCTCTCGCAGCTGAAGCAGTGCAGGCACCACCAGGCGCCAGCACGGAGTCCTTAATGGATGCGCCACAGAAAGAGAGCGACTCCATCAAACCAAAGTACAGCCTTTTAATTCCCTTTGGTCCTGAGCACTCACTTATCACTACCTCACAGCATCCTACATCCAAATCAAACCTGCCAGCTGCTTAGAGCTCTAGTTGTATTTAATTTAGTTAGTTAAAGCAGCACCTCGACTTTTCCCTCCCAGCTGCAGACAGGTTTCTTTCAAGCTATGCTGAGTGGGCGTTTTCTCTCTTGGCATGAAAGGGCAGCCAATTTGTAAGGGGAAAAATTAAATTTAGGATACTTAGTTCATAGGAGAGGAAGAAAAATAGACTGGGGGATGTGACAGGGGTATAACATTTATAATGTACGTTCAACACCCGTGCATACACATTAATAGATACCTACCTGCAGAAACAGTAAAGGCATTAGGACACAAAACAACTAATAATTTTTGAACAATAGGTAATGCTGTGAATCTTTCCACAATAGGAAATTCTGTGTCTATTGCTAAGACTTCATGAGTTTTATCATTTCTTTTTTTTTCCCCAGGGAGAAAGAAAAATCAGATTTTCTTCTACCCCTGTAAATCCAGTTAATGCCCTAAACCAAAATATTTTACCAAGAACATGAGTCATCTGAATTCAAATTTTTATGTGCTCGAGATTTACTTTATGATTTTGAGCCAGTAACTTAGCAGTTAGCATTTAACTGTTCTCCAGTCCTCCATCTGTGAAACGAGACCAGATCGTACTTTTTTTTAGGTCTCCATTTATTGTAGTTCACTCAGAAACCCTCTGAAGCAAGGACTGGCCTTGGAAATGCAGTACCTACCAAAATTAACTCTGAGGTCTGTTTTCCTTTCAGTCTGCCTGCTTGAATCCCCTTAATACCAGTCCCTACAGAGCTGTGACCCTGAGGCAGGGGATTATAAAAGAGGATTTAAATTTAGGAAAGAATAAGAATGGATATGTAAATGTTAGAAGATATTGAGTGATTGTTCATCAGGCGGGGAGGAATGCGCTTAACTTACCAGTTAGGGTCCTATAACACTTGGTTTTCTTGTAGGAAAGACAGCTAAGATTCCCACTGAAGCTTTACCTTCTAGGATCTTTCCTGGAGAATGATATGAATGCAAAGAGTAGATGTAGGTAGCTTGTATTTACTCAGTAGAACAAACCCCTTTTTTGCATACAAACTTTCTGAAAAATGGAAAGACCACAGTTGTGGAGGCTTTGCACCACCAACTCTTCTGGGAGCCCTGAAGTAAAATACAGTAATTCACATTTACATGTATACTCTCTATTGGTGTTCCTCACAAATGTGTTTCTCAGTGAATTTAGACTCAAGACTTCTTTATCTCAGTACTTTTTCTTTTTGAAGATAACAAGTTTACATATCCTCTCCCCTACCTGTGCTTTCCTGACCTGGAGCAGCAGTTGCCTCCAATAGCAAGAAAGCAACAGATTGAGCCTGGACAACCAGTCCTTGCCCTGTTAGCCAACACTGACAAAAAGGGAAAAAAAAATGTATTTTCTAAAGGAAAAAAAAAACAGACCTTACTGTCTATGCAAACCAAGTGGACTAGGTGAACAGACAGTGAAGGCGGAGAAAGAAGTAATATTCCTCAGACATAAAAAAGTCTGTGATGGGATTTATATCTGAGCCCAAGGTTGTGGTTTCCCAAACCAACAAGTTTCAGATCCCTACTGTTAGAGGGCAGAGAAGTAGATTTTGCAATATGTCCTAAATTAAGTCTGTTCCCTCTATTCCTACAGCTGTGTCCTGAGTTTAACTGATTGGGTTAGGGGTTCCCCATGAGATTCTCAATAGACAGCTTTGTATGACTTAAAGTTCACAGAATTCAATGTACTGTTTATATATGTGGTCAGAAAAAAAAAAAAAAAAATGAAAATATTATAAACACCAATACAGTGATTGATACAAAGGGTTGTTCCTTTCCTCACAACTGATTTTTCCTGGTGTCTTGTAATTTTTGCATGCAATGGAACTGTGCTGGATGATGTAAATTATATTGTTTTTCCCTTTTGACTTAAATAATAATTGCCATTATCTTAGTACAGTATGAAAATATGGGGATAAGACTTGGCAAAATGTTGAAAAGTTTTTTGTTTTTTTCTTTTCCTTTTTAAAGAGGAGAGCAATTATCAGCATGAGTTCATTACACAGAAAGGATGCATTTCTTAAAGGGCGTGAAAATGTCACGGTTTAAGAATACCACCTGAATGCTGAGAGGCAGTCCTGTCAGAGGCACCTCAAAATAAAAGATGATCAAATGGAGATGTCAGTTTTTTTGAGCCAGTGGTCCTTTTTAAATTTTTAACTCATTGCAACAGATGCAACATTAATAGTTTCTGAATATGAAAATACAGGTTCTGGCATAAATGCATACCATTTGTAAAACTGCCTCTTACGCATCTCCCTAGCTGGAAATATAAATTGGAACTGAAAAATGGAAAGTAAAGCAGCCTGAGACTAGTTATCTGGACCTTGTGGTATTGAATCCATTCCCAAAAACAATCACAACATTTTTAGTAAACTAGCATTTGTCTTCATCATTCTTTTGTTTTTAAAGAATTGTTTTCTGACACAGACTTGGGTGATCTACCAACTACACATAAAGTTTACCAGAAATATCTCAGGAGCCTCCATCTGGGCAGAAGTGTCTCATCCAGACCTTGCCTTCTAGGTCAGGAATGACCAGACTTACTGACTCTGTGAGCTGTGTCAATGTAGCTTTCTACTGTTGGGCCTCACTGCTCCTCCACAGACAAGGTGGGTCACTGGAATTCATAGAATCATAGAATCGGTGTATTTGAGTCGCTCATCACAGCTCTGCTGCCAGTTGTGTTAGGTGGCCCCGACACGTGAACCTAATGTGCACTGAGGAGGGCTGGGCGCTCTTTAAGAAAGAAATCTTAATGGCTCAGGAGCGGTCTGTCCCCACATGCCCAAAGACGAGCCGGCGTGGAAGAAGACCGGCCTGGCTGAACAGAGAGCTGTGGCTCGAGCTTAGGAGAAAAAAGAGGGTTTATAATCTTTGGAAAAGAGAGCGGGCCACTCAGGGGGACTACAAGGATGCTGCGAGGCTGTGCAGGGACAAAATCAGAAAGGCCAAAGCTCATCTGGAGCTCAATCTGGCCACTGCTGTTAAAGACAACAAAAAATGTTTTTATAAATACATCAACGTCAAAAGGAGGACTAAGGAGAATCTCCACCCTTTACTGAATGCGGGGGGAAACTTAGTAATCAGAGATGAGGAAAAAGCTGAGGTGCTTAATGTTTTCTTTGCCTCAGTCTTTAACAGCAAAACCAGTTGTTCTCTGGACGCCCAGTACCCTGAGCTGGTGGAAGGGGATGGGGAGCAGGATGTGGCCCCCACAATCCACGAGGAAATGGTTGGTGACCTGCTACAGCACTTGGATGTATGCAAGTTGATGGGGCCGGATGGGATCCACCCGAGGGTACTGAAAGAACTGGCGGAGGAGCTGGCCAAGCCGCTTTCCATCATTTATCAGCAGTCCTGGCTATCGGGGGAGGTCCCACTTGACTGGCAGCTAGCAAACGTGACGCCCATCTACAAGAAGGGCCGGAGGACTGACCCGGGGAACTATAGGCCTGTTAGTTTAACATCAGTGCCAGGGAAGCTCATGGAGCAGATTATCTTGGGTGTCATCATGCAGCAGTTGCAGGGCAAGCAGGCGATCAGGCCTAGTCAGCATGGGTTTACAAAGGGCAGGTCCTGCTTGACAAACCTGATCTCCTTCTATGACAAGGTGACACACTTAGTGGATGAGGGAAAGGCTGTGGACGTGGTCTACCTTGACTTCAGTAAGGCATTTGACACTGTTCCCCACAGCATTCTCCTCAGGAAACTGGCTGCTCATGGCTTGGACTGGCGTACACTTCGTTGGGTTAAGAGCTGGCTGAATGGCCGGGCCCAGAGAGTTGTGGTGAATGGAGTCAAATCCAGTTGGAGGCTGGTCACTAGTGGAGTCCCCCAGGGCTCGGTACTGGGACCAGTCCTCTTTAACATCTTCATCGATGATCTGGATGAGGGGATTGAGTTTGCCCTCAGCAAGTTTGCAGACGACACCAAGTTAGGTGCGTGTGTCGATCTGCTCGAGGGTAGGAAGGCTCTGCAGGAAGATCTGGATAGGCTGGACTGATGGGCCGAGGCCAACAGTATGAAGTTCAACAAGGCCAAGTGCCGGGTCCTGCACCTGGGGCACAACAACCCCAAACAGAGCTACAGGCTGGGAGATGTGTGGTTGGAAAGCTGCCTGGCAGAGAAGGACCTGGGAGTGTTGGCTGACAGTCGGCTGAATATGAGCCAGCAGTGTGCTCAGGCGGCCAAGAAGGCCAACAGCATCCTGGCTTGCATAAGAAACAGCATGGCCAGCAGGTCCAGGGAAGTGATTGTCCCCCTGTACTCGGCTCTGGTGAGGCCACACCTCGAGTACTGTGTTCAGTTTTGGGCCCCTCGCTACAAGAAGGACATGGAGGTGCTTGAGCGAGTCCAGAGAAGGGCTACGAAGCTGGTGAAGGGTCTGGAGAACAAGTCTTACAAGGAGCAGCAGAGGGAACTGGGACTGTTTAGCCTGGAGAAAAGGAGGCTCAGGGGCGACCTTATTGCCCTCTACAGGTACCTGAAAGGAGGCTGTAGCGAGGTGGGGGTTGGTCTATTCTCCCACGTGCCTGGTGACAGGACGAGGGGGAATGGGCTAAAGTTGCACCAGGGGAGGTTTAGGTTGGATATTAGGAAGAACTTCTTTACTGAACGGGTTGTTAGTCACTGGAATAGGCTGCCCAGGGAAGTGGTTGAGTCACCATCCCTGGAGGTCTTTAAAAGACATTTAGATGTAGAGCTTAGGGATATGGTTTAGTGGAAGATTTGTTAGAGTTAGGTCAGAGGTTGGACTCAGTGATCTTGGAGGTCTCTTCCAACCTAGACTATTCTGTGATTCTGTGATATATCTGGACAGGTTGGCTATTTTTGATCTAAAACAAGGAAGGAAGTTGGACAAAGGAAGCAGAGAGCTCTGGGGTGACTTGTGCCACCACACTGATGACTTACCTGTCTGAACGCTTGCATCCTGATGCGCAGTGACCCAAGCTGCCTGCAGAAATCACACTGCCAGTTTTCTTTTCTTGCTGTAGTGGAGAACTTGAGTCTTCCTAAAGAACCAGCAGAAAGCTGTGAGGGAGCTCATCTTCCTTTCCCTTCTTTAGACCCTCCTCATTCACTGGAAGATATCTACTAACAGACTACTCATTTGCTTTCAAGTTTTAATCTACTTGCAGAATCATGCCAGACTAACAAGTTCATGAAATCCTCCTCCTTAGTGCTTGCTCCCTTTTTGAGTTACAGATCATAGACAGGCGCCTGTGTAGGATGATACCGTGGCTGTGTTCCTGTTCACACAGACTCACAAGACAGGAAAAGGCTCATGGTGATAAGACGTTTTTGGTGAATGTGCCATCCCAGAGCCCATTCCCACATCTTCTGTTTTCTGCTGTGACTGCCAGGTAATACCGGGAGAGGAAGGACCTTTTACTGCCCTTTGACTTTGTTGTTGTGGCCCTTTGATGAAAGGGGCTAGTGCTAGGTCACTGCAAGAAATAACTTTCTCTGTTGGGATATTGTGTTCAGAGTGAGGGCTTGCAAGGATTATAGACTGACCAAGAGTGTGGAATTCAAATAGTCTCTTTTTCCTGGCTGAGGCAATGCTTCAAGTACACAAAAGACAGCAGAGTGTCTATATCAGAAACTGTCAGCAGTACAAAGCGCATTGTTCCTGCTGTTTCCCATGGAACAAAAGCACACATAGAGAAGTCACAGGATGTGATAAAAAAAAAAAAAAAAAAAAAAAAAAAGATAGCCAAGAGCTAACGGGAAGTGGCAAAACTGTTCATATACTCTTTCTTCGTGTAATATCTAAACTCATCACTTCGAATACATAACATGCTCTTTTGGCCAAGCAAAGGATCAGATCTGGTTCAAGTATGGAAAATAAAAAATCACATTTGATGTCTAGTTCCTCTGTGTTGCAGAAACACGGGACTTTCAAATAGAAATCCACCAGAAATAGGTGAACTCGTATTGCATTAGAAAGTGTGTAACCACAAATTATTCTGGTAAACCTGTTCTTACACTACTTGTGCAGATAAATGTGCTTTTACAGTAATCAGCATATCCCATGGATTTCTGTATTACCTGGAAAGGACTCGGGCTGATTAGGACAAAGTTTAATTTGGTCCTTAATCAGCTCCAGGCAAGCGGACCGCGAAATTAGCTTGACACATTAATTTTGTGTTTTATAGTAGGTAGCCCTGCCCAATTTGCCCAACTGTGCTAGACTGATTTTAGAAGTATATCTATATATGCATGAAAACATATATATATATGTATTCCTATTATATAGAAAGTATTTCAGTTGTCTCAAACACAGGTGCCATGATGTAACATTTTCCGCTTTTCCTCTAGACTACAGGCAATCCCTCTTGGGCCTCACATTTAAAGCATCACACTTTCTTTTAGTTCCAGCCTGCTGATGGTGCTAATGTTTAGTGACAGTTACTCAGTACTAATGATCACCTTTGGGGATTTCAGAGTGCTTGCCTCTTGCTGGTCATTGGTGAAATGTAATCAATAAATCTGCCAGCCAGGCTTTTTCTCTTGCCTTCCTTATTGGAAATAAATGAACATCACAGTAACTGATTTGTGATGGAGTTCCCTTACCATCCAGGGCTACCCAGCATGTGAATAATGCCTGTTTAAACTGATCTGTGAAGAATACTATAAAATTGTAAGTAAATGGAAGAAAGCAAATATACTTACATTAAGATTATACTTAGGTATAATTCTTGACTGAAAAAAAAAAAAAAAGGAGGAAATATAGAAATTGCTTTAAAATATGTTCCATTTGGTTCTCACTTTTTTTTCCCCAATGAATTGCTCATACCAGCTTTCTGCTCTCTAACTCATGTCTGGATTAACATGATGGACCATTCCTTATTTTTCCTTTCTGATGAGTTGCTCCAACCATTTTTTTCTTTCCAAACAGAAGTGTTGTGTTACTCTCTATTTTTTTCATTCAGCAACTGCCTTTAAATTTTTGTGTTGTTGCTCCTAAACAAAATCTAGTTGTGTTTTCTCTGTGGGGAAGGAACAGAAGATGTCCTTATGTAATTTATCAGTACTATCAACTAAGAGTTAATAATCTGTCAGCTGAAAAAATATTTATTTTTAAACCACTGTTCTTAGTACAGTGACATTATTTTCTATTTGTGATTGTAAGAGTAATTCCTTTAGTCTTTCCATCTGTTGGATAGAAGATAACAAGCAATATTCGGATAGTTGCTAAATGTTTTCCATGGAGATGAGAAGATTGTGCCTTTGACCGGATGCAGAACAAGATCTTGCAAAGCACTATGAGAAATTTCCATGCAATATTAATACTAAACTCAACTGTTCAACTGAGTTTAAGGAAAGCTACTTCTGGGAGACAGGGGTGCAATTCCAGAGCCTCTTGTGTTTGTATGGCTGAAAGCATCTTATGTGATAGAAAGTGAGATGGTGCCTCTGAATGCTTGTAGCATCACTACAGAGTGAAAGCTTTCAGGCCTTTTAAGAACAACACTGCCTTTCACGTGGTAATGGAAAAGTCAGAATAGTAAAACATTGATTTGTCTGCTTCCTGCTTTTTTACTTCACATGTGGCAAAGCCCTTCTGTAACTTGTTAAGCTTTTCTGAGGGGTGACAATTTAAATGCTGAATTCTATGACTAATTTGCTGAAATAATTATGGTCTAACTGTGGTCAACACTTGAGGAAGTTGAGTATTAAGAAAAAACAAGTCTTCTCATGACTCTCACTTCCTTATCTCGGCCAATTGCCTCCCATTTCCTTGGCCCTTGCTGTCAATAATTTCTCTGACCCAGGTCCTTTGGACACCTTTTCCTCTGGGAGCAGCAGCGGAGGAGCCCTCGAGCCACTGCTCTGGCCAAGCATCACGGGTTGCCCAAAGGGCTTGGGTCGAGCTGGACAGGACCAGCTGGGTGCATGTTTGTGGCCTGGGGCTTCTCTTTGGCTACCAAGCAAGTGCTGCTGTTTTTTCCTGCTTCAGGAGCCAATGCTCACTGTGACTGTGTGTGTATGATACACGTGTTTGAGGCACGGTGTCAGAGCAGAGGCAGGAGAGTAGGAGGCACAGGCTAATAAGTTGAATTTCCCTGAGATTGCTATCTATATCTTTGGAGTTTCACATACTCTGAGTTACATCATTTAAATGACTCATGCTCTGCCTTAGTTGTTGTAGGATGAGGGTCAGCTTTTGGGCCAATTAAGAAAAATGTTATCAACATGCAGACAAAGCACAGTTTCCTGCATTTCATGAATTGTTCTAAGTGAGGAAAGGAGGGGAAATGAAGGAGAGACAAAAGCTGAGTTTGTGCTATTTCATGGTGTTCGAGTTTGGTTTGGTCCCAACTTCTACAAAGTCAAATTGAATCAGCCTGAAGTCTTAGGCATATTTTCACATAATTTACTTATAAAAACAACCATACCAATTCTTCCAGTAGAAGTGGTTTAGACCCCACACCTTTTTGAACATGGTATTCATTTATTTCATGCATTTTTCTTAAGCCAAATGTAAGCAAATACTGAACCTGAAAATGACATATGTGTAGTGAAGAATTTCAAAGGCAGAGCTCAGGAATAGGCTATGAACATATGCACATACGAAATGTGCAACACCTACGTTTGTGTTATGCATCATTCCTCATATATGAGTTCTGTCACACACATGTGAATAAGTAGCATATGGTCTTCAAAAAATACTCTTGTGGATACTCTTAAAATACATCTTAAAATAAGTGATTCCCTTCTTCTGAGGAAAACTGTGATAGTTTTTCTCCCCACGTGCACTGACATTTGAATCGTTTTACATCAGCGTGTTGTTGACCGAGCTGGCTGCTGTGCAGAGGCTGCTCAGCTCACTACACAGTGTGGTGAAAGGTTCCCCCGATCCCTATTCCAAGTATTGTCATTGTGGGAAGGAACTGCTGTCTCCACCAAGGGCAAAAGGACCCTGGGGGGTCCAAGCACCAAGATCAGTGGGGTTACATCTTCTCCTCTGTGACATGGAGGAATTTTCCTGCTCTACAAAGTTAGAGGAAAGAATAGATGAGCTTATAAAGCCCCTATAGGTGAAACATTTCCCAGGTTATTTCCATTGCTACAGATAACTGTAAAGTGAAGTTTTTAAGGAAACGATGATAGTATTACTTGGGGATGCCAATGCACAACAGTCCTCACCTGCTCTTTTCTGCTTCTACCTCAGCCTTCATTGCCCACGGGGTTGTGCCAGCCACCTGGCAGAGGGGCTGTCCTGTAAGCTGAATGGTCCAGGTGCAAAACAGAGCTCCGAGAAAAAGGAGGGAAGTTATATTTAACTTGGAGCTGTGATTAGAGCACACCCTGCCATGAAGATGGCAGTGCAAGGTGGGGAGAGTAAGCTGTGCTGCAGGGAGAGGCGAGGATGGGAGAGCATCTGTGGGAAGGGTTTCTGCTGGGCTTCTCCTTGGGCCTCTCACCCTCTGAAACATCAGTAAGAGAAACTGTGGTTTCAACTTTGATACAAAAATGTTTGTTTTTAATGATAATGTTAAACGTCTTTTATAATTTGTTGTTGTTTTATTTTATTGTATTATAAATATATGTTATAAAAAGTCAGCATTCCAACCAGACATAAATCCTGTGAGCGATGCAGTGCATTGCTTTGTATCAGGGAAGAGCTTTAGGTAGGACAGTGAAGTCCCACTACCCCATGAGCATCACCATCCACAGCAGGCACACCAACTTAGCAGGAAACATGCCCTGCCTTTCTACCCCTCCAGGAAGACAAGTGCTCGTGGTCCTCCTGGCATAGCCATTAGGAAAGCAAGCACTCATGAGCTGGTATGTTTCTGAGCAATGAGGTATGACTGCATGAGGCCTCAGCTGCAGATGTGTGATAGACAGGTCCATTAAGGCTGCTCTTTTCTGTTTTGTCATATTTTGTTTTCGCTATGCGCCGAGAGTAGAGAAGTGTTGCCAGCACTTACAACAGAGCATAACGAGACCAAAGTCAGTAAGACTGCTCGCAGAAATAAACGGCATGTCCAATAGAAAATGCTGACGGGATCAGGCTCTGGGACTAAAAAATTCTCATTAAAAGGTTTTCATTTTTTATCACTTCCATTCAGCCCTGTCACCCCTGTTCAATAACTAACACTAGTGACTTCAGTTGAGTAAAGATTACATGTGAATGCAATGACTGATGGATTAGGCCATGACTTGTGAGATGTATTTTCTTTTTCCAGAGCACTTTGCTTTGGTCTTTTTACAGATGACAATTATAGCATTTGTGCAGGCTGATAACACTACAGTGCTGCAAATAACAAATTAAATATTTGCTCTGTTTTTTTTTTTCCCCATTTTCAGAACTTGCATGCATGCCAACAAATTTTGAATCCCATCCAGCTTTTCTGCACCATATAACTTTCAGAAATGTAGCAATTATAAGCCATTAAAATGAACCAATTTGTGAAATACAGATGCCAATTTATAGCAAAAATCAGTGCTTGAGTTGTATTGCTGAACTGACACTTATTATATAATTAATGATTAATACAGGCATTCCTTCAAGGCACCCACAATTGCATAGGGCTAAATAAGATCTCTAAGAGTTAACTGTAAGCTAAGAAACTACATGCTGGGGGAGCCATGGGGAATTCGGGGATTTGGGATTGGGTTTCCCTCACATAGATGGCACAGAACTTCTGCAGAAAATGAAGCCTGTCCACTGATGCAGGAAGGCTGTGAGCTGGGCCAGAGCTTATTTCTGCACAACCCCAAGTGCATATAGGTGTCAACTTATCCCTGTGGATATTTGTCTAGGAACAAGATGCAGCTTGGACTACATTGTATAAGAAATATGCAGAAGAAAATAATTTGCTGTGGGCTTATTTCTGTTTTAACATGAATGCTGCATATTTCCATGTTAACATAAGAGGCATTTCCATATGTTCCACAATTTATTCACAGTTAAACCTCCTGAGGCCATCTACCCCGACCCTAAAGGAGAAGGAAGCAAAGAAAGATTTGGCCAGTTCTGAGGGTGTCTCTGTACGGGAGCGCACTTCATATGTACATGCCTGTGTTGATAATAGAAAAGGCAGTTTCCCTGTAATCTGACAGCCACTGAGAGAGAGACGATTATATACTGATCATGGGAGGGCTGATTCCGCCAATCTTCATGGCCTCTAAAAGTCTGTACTGAGGGATAGGGAAAGAAATTAGCAGACTTAAAATAATAATAAAATTGTGAGTTACTGGCACGTAAATCAGCTTTCATAAATATGAACCACATTCTACTCTGACATAAACCTAGAGCCACCCCATTTTCTTTGTCTGAACAAATCACTTTGGGTTCAATCTGACATGGAAAAGGCAAGATTTCTACATGCAGCTTCCATTTGTCTTTCCTTTTTCTGGTTTTATTTTTTGTTACATTTTTTTTTTCATATATAAACACACATTGGGCTGGAAATGAAGGCCTGTAACAATTGTACTAGGAATCAAATGAGCATCTAACTTTTTCCATGCCATAAAATAAACCCAGAAGAAACAAAACTGCAAAAACATGCTGTTAAAGTAACAGTGCTTGAATGAAAGCAAGGAAATTCAGAGTTAAGTGCCTGGTGTCCTTTAACTCAACCGCATTGTGTCTAGAGAGACAGCACTTTGCAGCATTTCACTGTGTGATCATTTCCATTCCTGCAATCCCAAACACAATGGGGTGAATTAAGACTGGAGGGGAAACATTAACTCTTTGTTGCTGACAGACAATCTGGCTGTTTGTGTAATAACTTGCTGAGAAACAAGATTCAAATTGCCAAGAACAGTCAGGGTTTGGTAGTCCTCTGTCAGTCTTGTGCACTGCTTAAGACCAAAAAATTAACAGAAAACACCAACCAAAATACTACAGCACAGTCTTTTTTATTTTTTATATTTTTCACTTGAATTGCATCTCTCATATTGTGAGCCCTCAGGCATTAGATGTGTGAAGTGAATATTTCATACATATCCTTATACACAAAAATTTACATACATAATACATTATAGATCCTTTTACTTCCATACATAATATCCCACGTGGTGATTTCTTTACCAGAAATGGATTTGTGAGAAAATGGCAAGTCTATTCTGAGTTGTAACTGTAGGCAAAATGTTACTAAGCCTCTTGCCACCACAAATTGAATATAAAAGGAACTGTGCACTAGTTCAGCATAATAAAATGTGTTGTTGGTTTTGGGTTTTCTAAATAACTCTCGCGTGTAGCATGTTATTTCTGGAGTTGTTGACTGCAGTTGCTGCAGCTACAAAGGCCCCACAATCAATTCTGGACTGCTGACATAAGGAAAACAGTATTTGATGTGGCTCATCAGAAATCCCAGTTGTCCTATTGCTCTGTAAACACAGGTATTTACAGTCGACAACATGTGAAGAGCATTTACCTGATTAGATATTCCTGCAGGTTTCATATGGGCTGGGAATAGCACTGGGATCTCCGAAGAGCTCAGCAAAGAGCTCCATGTCCCAAAAGGATGGATATCACCAAACTGGACACAAAGAGATTTGCAGTAGAGGTGAAAGTGGCCACATGAACTCTTAACAGAGATGTGGTAAGCAAATCAAGGCCGCACGTAGCCCTTTCTAAACAACTAGTAAAAAGCAGACCAAAATGCACCCTGTAGGTTAGTTGTTGGGGCACTCTACTGGAGGTTTAGCACAAAGCCTTGAGGTAGCCATTCCCAAAGTCAGCCTCCTGAATGTTCATGTACAGCCTGAAGTCATGGCCTGATTTTCAGCAATTCCACTCACCTATAACTCTTGCCACAAACATACAGTCTCAGAAAATCAAGCTGCAGGTTTGATGCCTAATTTTTTTTTTTTTTTTTTTTTTTTTTTCATGAGGCATAGTTTAACATGAGTCCCCTCTTTAGCTTTGCGACTTGTGTGACTTTGAATACTGAGGCATGGGGAGATTAAGTGACTTTGTCAGTGACTTTCATTACTCGGGTAGGTCTTTCATTACTTTCATTACTGTGGTAGGTCTAGAAATTAGACCTTGATGTTGGGCATTCAGAGGAGTACTTTCCTTCCCTAATAACTGAGTCGTAATACACTGCATTCTTATTTGGAAGATTCACATTTGATTTTCAATTCTTTCATCTCCATAGAAAGGAGTGCTCTGGAGTCAGAGCACTCTGGCTCTGAAAGTATGCAAGCCAGTATTTCTGTCAATTAATGGACTGCAGAGGAATGGAGAATGTCCACTCTGGTACACTCCTTTAAAACAAGAGGTGAAATAGTAGGGAATATTGCGAGCTAATTGTTCCCATCTGAACTATTTTTCCCAATGACTTTTTCTTGCGCTTCTATTACAGGTCGAATTCAACTACTCTTTAAGCACATGTCCTATATAAAGGGCATAATGGCTGAGCTGAGAATAAACATAAAAAATGTGAATAATTTTAAAATAAGCAGCCAGCCATCATTAATTCACTTGGTACTCATTACAGTAATATTAATAATGACTTATGCGTTGGGTATTAATACAGTCTCGCACTGAAAAGCTGGTTTGCTTCTAATTTTATTTCAAGAAAAATAATTGATACTTAAAACTTCACTTATTCTGCCTTGTTCCCAAATCTTTTAAAAGTTAAGGTCAGGAAAATAAATAATCTGTAAGGTAACTACCAGTGAGGTATGGAGCTGTTTATCCAGATTGGATTGGTGACCTCCCTCAGTCGCTGCAGTGCAGGTGTCTCCAGTGGCTTCTTCTCCAAACACCTCCAGTGGTGTTTTTTGCAGAAGGGCTGGTGGAACTGGGAGCAGAAGTTAGTGATGGTGAGAAGCAGTCTGCATAGGAGGCAGCCCACATAGCTGCTGCCTAGTGTGTGTGTTTTATAACCCATTGTGGGAATAAGAGTTTCATTTCCATGGCTGTCAATCTAGTGCATTTCCTGAGCAATATTGCTTTCTAGATGCAAGGGTCAGTTTTACTAAAACACATGGTGACACTGGTGTGACACAATAAAAGCAGAATCCATTGCCTTGGTTTGTTCTGAGGTGTTATTTTTTTGTTGGTGGTGGTGCTTTATTTGCTTTTGATGCGTTTTGTTGTTGTGGGGTTTTTTGTTGTGGTGGTGTTTTTGGGGGGTTTTGTTGTTTGTTTGTTTGTTTTGGGGTGCTGCCTTCCATCACAAGAGAAACCAGAAATGCTGACATTGTTCTGCTGTTTGAGCCAGTAAGTTGAAATGGCAATCTCTCTCCTACCGTGCTCACAGCAAATGCAAGCTTTCAGTTACTGGAAGAGATACTAAGTTTTTATTTTCTTGTTTTTGGGTTGAGCACCAAACTATTTTGGATATGGTCCATATTTCACAAATTGGCCTTCATCTGGTATTTTTGTATGGAAATTTATCTGTCTGCTGGTGCTATAGAAATTGAACTTATTCAGAACACTTTTATTCAATGTGAATTCTTTGGAGAACAAACATGTTTAACAATGGGTACTATCATCTGTAGACTGCTGAAGTTCTAAATTGGCCTCCAATTAAGCCTAAGATTATTGTGGATGCTTTAATTGATCTTGCTTTCAGATGCAATAAGTAATTAAAAACCAAACGCAAAACCAGAATTCTGCTTTTGGACATGGTATAAGAACAATGGAGAAATGTTTGGAAGGGAGGCCTGCTTAGTCCTCACTCTTCATCTAGCCTGACTAGCCCTCCAGGAAGTCTCTGTGTTTTTATAGAATTGGTTTATATACTCATTAGTGTTTAATAGTCAATAATTTTCAGCAATGGTTCTATTTTATTGTTAATATCAGTAAGTTGTTAACTCCTTAAAATTCAGTCGTGAAACTGGCACAAGTAAAACCTGCTGTTACGAAAAGGTTTGTTGAACTGAAAGAGCGACTATTCCTTTTGGAAGAGGAAAATATGAAATAACTGGGGTATGGTCCTGCTCCTTTTGACCTAAAAGTATTTTCATTTCTGGACCAGGGAGAAGGAGAAGGCTGTGGTCAGTAACCCCTTCCTTTGACCTAGAAAGATTTGGCTGGGCATGTCTGCCAGTTCCCTACCGTAGTTGTTTCCTCTTGTTTTCTTACATTCGTTTTCACATGCACATTCTCCTGACATTGTCCCCTAATGCATAATCATTCACCATGTTTGCACTCCAGGGACCCACTGTCAGACATGAGCAAGAAAAAATAAATATATATATTTTTTTTCATTTTTATTGGCAAATGGGGGGGGAGGGTGGGAGTGAACCTTTATTTCGTCCCTAAACAACAAGAAAAAATCAAAAGGAGTATCTGCCACTGCTCAGATTAAATCCAAACTGTCTGTTAAACCTCTAATTATCAGCTTGCCTTGTGGGTAAAATGGTACCATTCAATTATTGTTTTTTGTTCGCTTGTCAGCTGCAAAAAACATATTATCACTGCTTTTCAAACCAGCAAAAGAGCAGAAATTCTGCAAATTGCTTTCTGAACGTAGTTACTTTAAACCTAATACCTCTCTGCAGCATGTCAGCAATTGTATAATGCAATATTGCATGCAAATTGTATTTAATGTAGGTATACCAATTATTTGTTTTACATTATGTAATGTTATTGAAATCATTTTCTTTGTTGCCATGTTGCATTTGGTTCAGTTTGACACATCCAACTTAGTATGTTAAAAATAAACACACACACACACACATACACACTTGCCTGCACGCATTTCATCAAGCTACTGTAAATACAAGCAAAAATTGTCAAATGATGGTTAGTTCTCTGCAACCGTAGTGAGGGAAGAAATAAAACCGTCTTTTCAGGAGTAATTTCAGGACTGATTGTATTTGACAGTCTTCCTATTTGTTTATTTGCTTACTTACTTAATCTTGGAGGGTACACGTGTCTAATATATCCTTGATCAATTTATTTCCTCTTTGCCTGTGTGTGGCACTGGCAGTAGCTGCCAGTGAGCACTACAGCCCCCACCCTCTAAGCCACTGCAGGTAGCATCACTGCTCTGCTCTACAGCTGGAGGGACTGAAGCTCCACTACTCCCGTGATAAATACATGACATATTTACATCAGGCCTCGCTGGTGGATTTTGGATGTTACACTTCCTTAGCTTTCCATTTTTCTGTTTACATCATGTGAAATCTATTTTCAAAGCAGAGGGAGCTCAGCAAAGAGATTTCCTACAGAGACTGTTAAAACCCTCCTTCCCCTCTCTGACTTCTCCCTCTGCACAGCACTGTAAGTGATCTCTGCCATAAGCAGGGATCTGTAACGCCATCACTGGTAGCAAATAAATATACTTTTTGCTGAGCTCCTAATTTGCAAGCAATACATCTTAGCAAGGCAGGCTGAGAGGTGGCTCTGCTTCAGCCTTATTGCATCATATATTGCTTCTGCCACTCTGTAGGACTCTGCAGGGAAGGATTCCTAGGGATTGCTTTTTTGGCCAAAATGGTGATTTTCAAAGTATTGTAGTACTTGTTAAGGCACCAAAAGGTAGGAAGCTGCTTTTCATAAGGTTCAGCATCTTCCCACTCCCAGGGAGAAACCTGTGGGGATTTATTTGCAAAAGTAGAGCTACATGTAACTTACACTGTTTGAACCACATCTTACTCCCTTTTCCTAATGTTAGAATAAACAAAATACTTGTTTGGGGATGAAGCCAGAATTCTCCTGTAATTATGCTTTAAAAGGCAACCAAGAAAATTTATCAGTTTAGGAATGTAATCTATTATTCATCTGAGAGGAAATACTTTACTGAGAAAAAGCTCAGTGCTTGACTTGCCAATTAGGAAATCTACTTGCTGTAGGCAGGTGGTGAGGACAATATTACAATGATGGTTTAACCCCTGATGGTTTTTTTGTTGTTTTGTTTTGTTTCGTTTTGTTTCTGGATAAAGCACAACAAAGCAGAAGTACATGTGGACTGAGTTTCCCCGAAGTTCCCGTCTCTGGCCATTGCCTATCCTTACCCAAAGACAAATGATGCTTTGACTTCTATTGACTGAGAAGAGACCACAACAGGTCACAAGCAAGGAGATTCAGTGAGGCCAGGCAGCCAGGAGGGCCAGGTCACACCTCATTAGTAGGCATGCAGGTAGGAGAGCTTTAGATTTGTTTCAGGCCCCTTACAAAGGTTCCTTGACAGCTTGAGTTATGCTGACAGCCTCCCCTCAAAGGGAAAGAGAGTGTCAAGCAAGAGAGATGAAACATGTTTCACTGTCACCCTCCACACAGTGTAAATGGATGGCCCAGCACCTTGCCATCAGCGACATTCCCATCTGGGGAAAAAATGGAAGAGTTGAGTTTGATGTTATAAATCACCATAATTTGTTACAATTTCCAAAGACAAATATGACAGGGTGGAATTACTTTGCGGTGCTGAGACAGTCATTTGCAGAAGCCATAAAGTGCCAGTATAAATCTAAGGATGAGATATATTTAATCTGAAGAAACAGAGCAGAATATAACCTCGGTATATTGTGTTTACCAAGAATTTAGCTGCAGTGATGCTATGGTATTGCTGGTTGTTCATTTCATTTTACACTTTGAAGTCAAACTGACTCTTTTATTAAAAAAAAAGTCTAATGAGGTAACAAGATTCTGTACATTTTGTATTTATTTCCCTATTGAAAGTTGAAAATATTTATTATTCTCAATTTTGACAAAAGAAATATTTGGGGAGGTTATACATGAGATTCCAGAGAGAGCTGGCACACCGTTACACATTCAGGCTGTCTCTTTACAGCCATTCCCATTTAGCAGCTGTTAAAATAACAAACCCGCTGACATACTATTCCTTTTGGAATTGTGCAGGTCACGAGCATTACTCCCAAAAGCTGTATCTTGAAACATTTATTTTTCTTTTTTTTTTTCTCTTTCATTGACAATGGCAGAGTCCAAAACGACACGTTGGAAAAATCAGTAGCGAATTGTAGGTGTTACCCTGTGACATTTCTGTGGTCACGGTATAGATCATTGATTTTGTCTGCTCTATAACAGATGCCATTTGTGGTACCTCTTTCTGGCACACAGAAAGGAGTGTGAGTGTTCAAAGTGTAGCTGAAGCCAAAATTGCTAATCATTGCCTATGTGCTTGTGGGTAGGCTGCTTAGTGTATCTGCACCTTCATTTACCCACACATAAAATGAGCACATACTAGCCTTCCTTACCCTTCCTGTAAAACGACTTGAGTGGCCCATAAGTAAAAAGATTTCCAAAGGAAAGTGCAAAGTCCTTTTTAATAGTTTTCAATTTAATAACAATCTTTCCCAGGTGAAAGAACGATGGCACACTACACACCAGTTTTTTTAAAGGCTAGAAAAATAGAGAAAAAATTCTAAGTGCTGATTTGGCACTTACTTAGATAAGCGTTCCCCATGCCCTGGCTTTTTACTTCCATAAATTCCACTGCTGTTATGTCAGTGAGTAGATGATGATATGCTCACCCATTCCACACTTGGGTGTTATCAGGAGAGCGATGAAACACATTTCTGTTTTGCAGTTGCTACTGAATAAATCAAACCCCAGTGATGCAGTGTGATGGTATGAAAATCTCGCAGCCTGCGAAGTCAGTCGCTCATATGTGATGAAACTGGATCACCCTCCTTAAAACACTCTCTTAGAGCTCTCGGTATGTCAGCTCACTACTCTGGAAGGAACTGGCAGGTGTTTTGAGCTTGTAGAAATGACAGCAACTTTAGCAAATGTTAAGAAAGGTTTTGCTGCTGCCTTTCCTTCTTCCTACTGTCCTACAGATGGAGTTTGGCTTGTTTCAGCCCTTCAAGATGCCATTCATGAAGTCTAACAACTGCATGCAGGCAGCCCACAGTAATTGCCTTTACAATTTGTGCCTTTGTTGCATTCTGATTTCCTGAGCTCTGCACTTGTCAGTGTATCCAATACATAATGATAATAATGAGGCATTTGTTCTCATGCTTGTGTTATCGTTGTGTTTTCATTTTGTTTCTTAAAAGAGGAGCTACTGTGAGTGGCTACTACCCATGAAAAGTGAGGTATGTTGCTAAAAGGCTTGTCTTTCAAGCAAGTGCCAACTGGCATGTCTTTGCCGATGCTAGGGAACCTGCAGTGGTTTTGTAATCCTGCTTTAGATGGAATGAAAATCATGTGGGCAGAGGAGGAGAGTCTCCTTCTCCCTGCTGAAATGATGTAGGAATAGCGTCGGGAAGCTTTTTGGGTCTGACCTCACAGGTGGCTTCTGGCTACTGCAGAGAATGCTCTTGCAGGTTTCACACCTCTCCTAAAGATGTGCTGCCTCTATTTAGAGGGGAAAAAAAGTTTAAAAACCACCGCAGAAAAATAAACCAATTTACTGCTTTAAAAGTGTAGCACTGGAAGGAAAGTTAAGGTGGCACTCACACACACACACTGTGAGCGATGAGCGAACACCTGCTAAACTAAATGCTAGGAGCAAGGTGGGCAGGGTTGGACCTTGTTCCCTGCAGCCCTGTCGGGACTGCCTGAGTGAAGATGGGCTGCCCCTGTGCAGCTGGAATTTGCACAGTGGGCATCTCCTTTCAGCTGCAAGCTGGGTCTGAGCAGAGGGGATGGCATGGCTGGAGCCTGACTGGGCCTGGGCCTACGGAGCTGGAGGGGTGGGACAGAGGCTTGGCATTCTCCCTGGCGTGACAAAGGAGTGCGAGACACAAAGACTGAGGGAAAACAGGAAGTTTTGTGCCTTTGTGCTTCGAAATGTCCTCACTTTCTAGCCTCCAAGCTGACCTTCACGTCGTAGGGAAGCACTCCTGAGAGCGCGTTTCAATCCATTTTCTATGAGTGCTCTGGGAGGGAAGCGGTGGTGGGAGGAGACGTCCTCACCTGGCTGGGCCCCCCGTGGCACGGCGTGGCCACTAATGGAAAGCAGTAAGGGCAGCAGGGCCTTTCTCCAGCACAAAACAAAGCTTTCTCTAAGTGCCCCTGGCCCACACACCACTGTGCCACCCTCTCCCCTGCCATTCCCACCTCTCTGCCCCCGCAGGGCTCAGCCAACCTTTAACTCCAAGGCTGTGCGGGTTTTGTTCCTGCTCCTGACGCCTTCAGCATTTCAGCAGCAGCGACGTCCTCGCGGTGTTATCGCTTCGTGCAGGCTGTTGCCAGACCTCGTAAAGCTGCTGCCAGCGTGGGGATGGTTTGCGGGCAATGTCAACAAGAGGAAGAGGGAGCTGTAGGAGAGAGCGGGAGAAGTCTGTGAGATGCTGCAGGCGCTCTCCGGAGCAGACGGAGTGAGAAAGAGTTGTGAAGTGCTGCTGGCTTGTGTCTGATGCTTCACGAGC
This sequence comes from Oxyura jamaicensis, assembly GCF_011077185.1. Lineage (NCBI taxonomy): Eukaryota > Metazoa > Chordata > Aves > Anseriformes > Anatidae > Oxyura > Oxyura jamaicensis. The sequence continues at coordinate 11,430,581 of NC_048894.1, read as the reverse complement.
CTGGGCCCGGCCTTCTGGCAGATCAAATCAGCTTCTGGGGATCAAATCAGCTATTCAGCCACAGCTTAGGAACCTCCCCCACCTTTATATATGCAGCTTTCTTCTCCTGTACTTGTACTTGCCTTTATCATTTTATATTTTACTTCTGTTACCGATTCTCACCGCAGTGAGCTCTCAGATACCCCAGGTTTAGCTAAGCCAAAGGCAGTGCATAATGTTATTTCTTAGACATTATTAATCTTACAACTTTTGCTTTAGTTCTGGAATTGACATGATTTCCAACATTAAGCAAAAGCCTAGAAGTGCAGCTGTTGGTTTTTTTTTCTTTTTCTTTTTTTTCTTTTTTTTTTTTTGTGTCAGTGTATGAACATGGATAAGTGCCTAACCACTCTGTCTGTGTTCAGATCTCCTATGGTAAGACATTGTCACTATGTCTTCATTGTCATGGTCTGGCAGCTCTCAACAGTAGACAGTCTGAATTATTTTTTTCATCCCCTTGACCTTAAAAACAAGAGTAGTCATGATTTCTCAGTTTGGCACACAGCTGACAATGTGAATATAGCCCAGAGAGGACCTGAAGCTGTTCAGGTTCACAGAGACCTGTTACAGACCACCGGTGCCTGGGATCAGAGCAGTAAGAGTTATCCACCACCCCTCGATTTATGCAGAGACTGGTTGAAATGTGTGTCAGCACAATAGAAGACGAGACAATAAGCAGCAAAAAGGGCGCCTAAGAAGAATTATGTACATGCAGATTTCTTGTGGGTATCCTACTAGATGCACAAGCTACACCCCAGCTGTCTCAGCTCCTGCTCTCTTAGGATAGGCATGCATCATGCCTGTTACAGTGGGCTGGGAGGTGGGAACATCAGTGCATCTTCTCTAAGTGCACTGGGAATCAGATTCACAAAGCAATCAATGGTTTACCATTTGGGGTGAAGAAGAGAGATTTTAAGGTTTTTATTTGATTACAGCCCCTTTACCTAGAACAACTCACCCCAGTGAAAATTAGTGCAAGTGACAGCAGACACAGATGAAAAATAAGTTTTCTTGTGCTTATATACCCACTGCACCTCTTCTTTCTCATCACCTGCCCCACAGCTGAGGGTTGTCCTCTTTCTCCTTACACCCTTCTGTCAACAGCATTATTGGACAGAAAATGAATTCTCTGTAAGCCAGTTCTGGGCCAATTCTAGCCTTTGTGAAGTACAGTAAATAGAGCTGAGTGGAGATCCCAGCCTTCCAGCTGACTTTTCTTGGTTCAGAGACAAAACTTGGAGAGGCTGTCATCTGGGAGAGCACTCTCATCAGTAGAAAGTCACTGTGCCCCAGGATAGGGACAGCTGCCCAGTCTTCAAAAGGGAGAGGAGGAGGAGAAGCATTATGCCTTGGTTCCCAGACCTGGTGGTGGATATCCCATTGCTCCCCTGGACATGCAGATTTCCATCGGTCCCAGCTGGGCAAAAGGCAAAAGGTGAAAGGGTGTACTGCTAAGCTTTCCTGTGCTCTAGGGCTAAACTCAATTTCACAGTAATTTAATTTAATGCTAATTCAGTACTTAGCAATTGTACAATCACTCTGAATGTGCCCTCAAATCTGTCTAATAATAAAGAGCATATACTGCTCTAAAAATCACTGGAAATGTGAACTTCATTAGTGTTCATTTTCTTTGGGGAATCCTCTGTTTCTCTATCTGTAGTCTGGCCACAGGAGATCTGTAAAAGAACAGTTTATTAGAGCACAGTAACTGTGTCTGAACTACAAGAAGTGTATTTTGAGACTGAGAAATCTGATTACAGAAACACAGTCATTCAGAATTTTAGAGGACTGTTCTAGTGTACCCTCGCCTTTTCACTTGGTTTTATTGGCACAACATGTATTGTAAAAATGCATACCATACAAGTGAATAAACTCTTGCAGGTTGCTATATCTGTTTCTCCTCCAGTATGTAGGTTTATTACTTACTGTTTTGTCTTGTGCTTTTATTGTCCTTAAAGGAAGGTCAGACTTCAAATTTTCCCCATGCAGATCCTCCTGCAATACAGCAGATCTTCCAATTAGCAAAATATTCCTTATACACAGCTAATAAACTATGGATTTACTCTTTCATGTTCACTGCTACTTCTCTGGGTGCTCTGCGTAATAAGATACTGCATCTCAGAATAATTCATAGACACTTTGCCTGAACACTGGATCTTTCAATAATCAATCTAAATTACAAAATACCTTAAGCAACAGCATTGTTTGCTTGGCACTATTTAAAAATCATGGAAGCAGAAGAATGAAGGATGAGGGAGTAGATCCATTCTCTACTCAATATACTACCATCCTTGAGAAGAGGACATTGCAAAGACATTAATATATAAATGGATGATAAAAAATCGGACTTTCATATATTTGGGAGGTGAGGCTGAGGTATTTATCATGAACAGTGGCACAGCTGGATAACAAAAAAAGCGGTGTATACTCTAGAGGAACACATCTGTATTTCTAAAGTTAATTTAGTGTCCTCAGACATACCAGACTGAAAGTAATCTGCGCATCCATAGAACCAGGGTATGGGCAACTGCCAAGAAAACTACATGTATTGATACGAAGAGATGTCCTGGACAAAATAACATGTTACCCTTCTCTAATTTTTCTGTCTTTATGGTGTCTGGAACCTTTTTGGGGCACATGAGTCACTGTAGAAACAGAATAAAAGTTGGGCTTCATTGGAGAGTCAGTCTCAACCCTAGTGAAATGGGGTTGTTTCTCCCCAGCACAGGTGGCAAATGCAAAGAAATGCAAGTTCAGCATGGTGAAGTGTGGTCTCAACACAGTGCCGATCACATTGTTTCTGAGAGATGTCACAGCAAATGGGGATCACCAGTTTTTCATCCATTTCCTTCTGGTTTGCTTTACTGGAAATCTTGTTTGCATGCAGAGAGAAAACACACCTTAAATACAAAGACACAAATGTATTGTTACTGTAACTGAGTATTAATAGTCTAATAAAAGAATCACTATTGGTCCAGATCTCATTATTACAGAAAGAAGAATGCATCTCTGCAGAAAAAAAAATCAATAATAATAATGTCAAAATACACTCACTTCATCATTTCTGCCCCTTTTGCAAGCATTATGCTTACCTTTCCCCAGATCCTCTGGATCACTCTGGTGGTGGGCTTGGTGCTACAGCAGATTGTCAGATCTGGACTCCTTCAATGGAAGGAGTAAGATGTTCATGTTGATGACTTGATCTTCCTCAGTGCAGGATCCACTCCACATCATTTTTGCACAGCTGATATCATGCTTTTCCATCTTAAGCTTCTCTCATTTGTCTGCAGCTCCAAATTACATCCAAATTTCTCTATATGGTGTCTTTTGCATACATTAGACACAACTTTGTTTTCTTTGCTACCCTTAAAAGCAGCTTTGTTCAGCTCCCAGTCTGCCTTTCTTTCAGTGCCCATAGATGAATTGTTTGTAGCCTAGGTGTCCCCAGTGTCAGCCTGTGCCCTGTCTCTTAACACCCCCTGCCTGCCATCCTACATGCCCTGCTCTGTTTCTCCACCGCTGAAGACCTCTGCTTGTACCTCGTACCAAGTCTTTACTTCAGTATAGGACATCATTTCATAGCATTAGAGTCATAAAACTCCCATTCTACACAGGATGATTGCTTATTTCTCTTATCTACATAGAACTATTTATGTACAATGCAAAGATTTAAAAAACAAACAAAAAAAAAAAAAAAAAACAGCCATAGCCACTTGATCAATTAAAAAAAAATTGCTGTCACGGCTAAACCAGGAAAAATAAAGCTGCAGGCAGTACAGCCAGAGTAAACCCAGCGAGCATCAGTCTTGAGGCCTTGCAAACTCAGTATAGAGCCTCTGGCCTCTTGCTAGCAAAGGCAACACCTGTTACAGGACTTGGAGCACTGTTATAGACATTGGTGGTGATGATAAGTGGGGTAGATCAGCCTTTGAATTCCTCCTACAAATGGCTGCTTCCAGTCATTCTGGGAAGCATATAAACTCCAAAAACTGTCTTAACCTTTATATTTGAGAGAAAGCATAGTGCTTGTGGATAATTCCTGGTGTAGAAGTAGGATCTAGCCTGATCCACCTTGCTACCTACCTTCCTCTCAAAGTAATTACCTTAGTCCTGAGAAACGAAGTGTTCCTAAGAATTTACAAATGATGGGATTTATTTCATCTAATATTAGAAATCTCTGTATCTGCCTTTCAGCTAGTCACCATAGTCTCTCTTTCTAGTCTGCAGAAGAAACACACTTCCTTTGCTGCACATTTGATCTCTAGATTCTTTGGAAATGACAAAGGCAAATAGGAGAACTTCTTTCTCTATAGTGCCTACAAGGGAAGGTAACTATCTAAGATGAAGACTGCAGAGGTATAATTTGGAGTGAGATAAATCATTTGCAAAGTATTTACTTTAAATATAATCCACAATTCCTTGGGATGCTGCTATCAAATGCATGTTTGGGAACTTGACGTTGTTTTTAGGTTTCTAGTGAGGAATTAAAAAAACAAAGGTACATTATGCAATTGGAAGATGGCAGAAGGAAATTTAAGTAGTCACATTCTCCATTATTGTCCTGGTTAGTCAAAGAACTTATTGTGTATATTTTTGATTCTTCCTTGTGTCAGAGGCATACATGTATTACCAATGGTGTGTATTAATTAAAATTACAGTATTAACCTAAGCAAAAAAAATATTTCTCAAATGGAATAATGGAGTAAGATAAATAGTTACACGATATTTCTGAGTTCTGGAGGACTAAGCCTACTTTAGTAAAAGATTTACGGAGACAAAATGATTTAGCACAGTCATATACAATAAAATGATTTAGCACAGTTATATGCAAAGACTCAACATCCCAAGAACAATAATCAAAGCAAAGGATAGCTGAAATCATAGAGGGTTCACAACTCAGCAAGCCCAGCAGCTGGCTTAATACAGGCCTTGTATATCAGTGAAAGAAGGCCAGTAGGACAATGTGTCCTGGCAGTGACAGCTCTTTGTGAAAAACTTATGGCAATATCTCACTTTCCATAGATTTATAAAGCTCAGGCCGGAAAAGATCATCTAGTCTGATATCCTATATATCTCAGGACATTAAATTTCTTCCAGTTAGCTCTGAGTTGAGACCAATAACTTAGGTCAGCCAAATGCATTTAAGTCTTCAGAATGTTAAATGATTGTGTGCCAGCAAAATATATTTGGTAGCTTGCTGATACTTAGTAATATTTAATAATGAATTATGGATTAACCAGCATTGTAGATGACTGTAACTGATTTTGCAGATCTGTGAATCTTGCTTTTGTGGTCTTGACAGAAGTTTATCTATATAGCTTTATTTCAAGGTTTAAATAGCTCAGTTTCACCGTACACAGATACCTAACTCCATCTTAGGCAATGCATCTCCCCGGACTTCATCAAAATCAGAAAGTTGCACTGAGATCCTTGGGATAGATTTGCCTGGAATGTTTGCTCCTGCACAGAAAACCTGTGTAGAGCATAGAATTTTCAGTGAAACTTTTTTCATTCTTCTTTTTTTTCTTTGTCTTCTTGTGACAATGCTATTTGTGCCCTTCTGTCCTCCCAAAGCAGGAACAAGCAGCAGGCTATGCTGATTTGTGACTATCTCCCTGTATTCTTGTAGCATTTCACATTCTGATCCAGTCAGGAATGAAATGCTGATTTTACAGCCTTTGAGTCATTTATTCTACCAGGTAGCCTCAGTCCACAAACTATTATTGGATTATATTAGATTAGTCAGATTTTTATCCAAACTCCAGCTATTAACAAGGATATCAGGGATCTCCTACAATCTTATTTAGATGAAAAAGGCATGGCACAACATTTTTGGTGTGTGCATAACAATATAAACTCCTTACCATGTCATAGTGATCTTTTAGGATTGTATGCAAGCATAGGCTTAGGTGGTGCAAGAACTGATTTTAGTGGGGTGCTGAATGCAGGAGCTATTTTCAAGGAGGAAAGCAGTGGAATGTGGTTCCTCATAATGTAGTGGAAAGGTAGTGGAAGGAAAACTTCTGTCCCTACATTCAGTACCCCTGCAGTGGGAACAGCATGTGAGAACTGAATGTACCAGAGTTGGCTGGAGGAGTATCATTCACCTAGGCTAATTGACTCAACTTTTACTTTTCTTGGGTGATGATGATGGTAGTGATTAGGTGGTCTCTGTCCACCTCATTTCTAGATCTGACTTATGCCCAACTTTCAGTAGTTTGATGAAACAGCTAAATAAGAGCCAATATCCCTATCCATGAAATACAGATAATGAAGTGCCTCTGGAGGCCTCCAGATCTTTCCTGCCTAACTGAATTACCTAAGCACAGGCAGACTGTCAGTACTTAGATCACTAGATCCTGCAGAAGGTGATCACAACAATCTGATTCTCTTCATTGATTATATTAGGAACTCACCTTGTGTAGGCTGCTTCATTAAGTGCTAAATGTAATGAAGCCTGGATGTTTAAGTTAGGTGGATAGGCTCCTATAATCAGTACATTCTTAATTTACACTAATTACCTCGTATCATCTAATTGCTGATAAGAGTGTACTTATAATGAGCCTGCACTGTGTCCACTGGTGCTTGGAAGGCAACTGTGAGGAATGTTTGTTTTGTTGCTGTTGTTTGTTTGTTTGTTTGTTTCTGTTGTGTGTATTTTTTTTTCCCCCATGAAAATGGACCCATTACAGCAGAGAGCTGCTGGGCTTCATAGCTTCATATCTTTCTACTCTGAAGCACGTAGTTATCTTGGGAGTGTAGCGCTTCTCTGAAATAAAAGGGAGCAATGACTCCTTTTAAATTTGACTCAGTAGTGTTCACATAACCCAGTAGAGAAATGCTAATTAGTAGGTAAATTAGATGCCTCTATCTGCATTTGTCCTTGGAGAGATGGTAGATATAATTTTATAGCAATGTTGTTAGCCTCTTCTCATTCAGTGGGCTGGATTAAAAATCAGTGCGAATAACCCAATGGGTGTATCGTATAACACAGTATCTGTTATGAGTAAAACTCTGCTTAACAGCCAACCAGTGCAGACAATGATGCTTTACCCTCTTTAATATAACCACTTAGCTACCTTGTGCTGCGGAGTAACAGAGGATGAGGAGACACTGGAGACCATTCAGTAGTTTCTCATTTCCTCTCAGCCTCCTGACAGCTAAACAATATAATCTACTTTGCAGTATATTGCCATAGTGTGAGAAACATATCTCAGTGTATGGCAATAAAAAAAAAATAATAAAAAATTGTATGTTCTACATCTCCATTGCACATACCTGTCAAGTTTCAGATGGCCATTTAGATGATGCTATTGCAGTGGAAGCGTTAATAGAAGCCACTTACACCTTTGTTTTTCAGTCCAGCACTGCAGCTCAGAGCATTCAGAGGCTGGAGATAGTATCTTTGGACTTTGTATGCAGACTTCCTATTATAATACCATGACTGTGGTTTAGGCTGGCATGTTTTCCTTCACACTTGGAGTTGTCTTGGTGCCTACCCCAGTCAGTCACAACAGCTTAGTTTATTCACAACTTTGAACAGTGTTTACCTGATCATATGCAAGCAGCTGGGCATAACTACAATAATAACTATCTTCTAAAAGGTGACCCAGTTTTAGGGAACGCGAATAAGAAAAGTACTTCCAAGCCACATCACTGTCACAGCTTTATGGCATGCTCTACCTTGTCACTGTGTTAAAGAGGCTTCTCCATTTCTGGCAAATAAGAAACTGTTACGGGAATCTGAATCCCACTGATCCGGTGACAACGCAATGGTTTTTAGATCCACTAAGTAAGCTGCAGAAAGTTTAACAGGATTTGGAAAGGACCGTAAAAGTAAAGGAAAACCAAGTGATTGCAATGGCAGGCTGAGTTGGAGATGATGGCAGGAAAGGGATAGGCAGAACATCAAAAAAAAAAAAAAAAAGGATTTTGTTTTGAAATGCAGAGGTGGTCTGACTAAAGCACAGGGAAAAGGTTCACTTAGAGGGAAGTTACAGTGCTGATGAGGATGAAGATGTTCATCAAGGATCTTCTGAGTGACCTTAGGCAAATCAGTGTCTCTCAGTTCCTCATTTGACAAAAGGGCATAATAATATTTCTCTGCAGCACAGGAGAGTTTGTGAGGAAGATACATTAACCATACAAGGGGCTTGGTGCTTTACTATATAAGTACCTAAAATACAGTGAGGAAATCTCCCAGAAGGCATTTGAACCCACTGCTTTTGTAAGGTCAAAATCTCTTAAGAATTAAGAATCTAATATTATGCTCACTGTTGTAGACAGTGTGACATTGCAAGATGCTAATGCAATACCAAGCCTAAACCTCCAGCACTTTATAACTAAATGCTTGCCTGAAGCAAGATCAGTTGGAAACGAATTGTTCCTATACATTTTATAATGCTTGCAAGTGAGTCTTTAGTAAAGAATAGGACTTCCGTCCTATTGGACTTTTCATCCTATTCTAATGGAAGAAATTAGAAGTATGGTGCGTTTTGTTTTGCTTTGTTTTTGTCTATCCGTGTTAATTCCTTATAACTGATTAGTAGTTGTTTAGAGGTAGTTAGTAGGAAGTTTAAGGATTAGTAGAGTTGTTAGAGGTAGTTTAAAACATTTTTGTTGTTGTTGCTGTTGTTGTTTTTGTTTAAAATAAAGTTTTAGAATTACATTTGCAAAGCATCCAACTCATCTGCCAAATGTCTTGCACTCCTGATTCACTTAGGCACTCATAACAATGCAATTCTTTGGCTACTTTTCATTTTAATTCTAGTCCACCCAATCTCAAATACAAAAACAAGGTATGTTTCATGAGACAAAAGCTTTTAAAAATATAGGTGCTTCCTTCAAGCTGGGACAGGTTGGTCTATAAGGCTCATTGTCATGGTATCTCTGAGGCCAAGGATATATCAGGATTTCAAAAGCATTTGCTATTAATACACACAAAATAAATATTGGGCAATATTAGGATTTAAAAAGATTTTAGAAGTAATACAAATCTCCGTGCTTCAAGGCATAAGTCAATCTCTAATTAATCAAGGTTAGAAGGAAATCTTTTGGAAAAACTGCTCTATTGTAGGATTTCTACAGCTTGTTTTTAGCTTGTTACTCTCAAGTACTTGATGTCGAAACGTGCAGACTAGAAAGATGAGTGATCAGATTCCACGTGGGATTTGCTGTTTCTTTTCCTCATTATGTATTTATCACACAGACATTTGTAAGTCCCTCACACAGTATCTCTGTGCTGTTGCACTTTTGCTGGTGTCATGGTCCATTCAAACTCTGATCGACCAGGATATTCTCTGCTCTCTCAGGAACACACCAGTGTTCTTTCTTAACTACATGACCCAGCTGTCTTCATTACATGTCTGATCAATAAATATCAAAAAAAGTAAAGTAGACGAATGAAAAGCACTCACTAAACAAGGCTTTTTTTTTTTTCCCAAGAAAGCCTTGATTTCAAACATTAATAAATATTTATATTGAATTCATTATTTCCATTGACTTCAGAAGAATGGAGAATTTGCAATTACTGTGCATAGTGCTTACAGCAACCCATGCAAATGACTTCCTTGTTTCAAAAATCCTACAGTTAAGTTACCCTGCACAAGAAATAATGTCCCACCCACCCATATGTGTTAATGAGAATCCTCCGTGCTGCCAGCTGAGCTGGTTGAAAGAACTGTCCTGTCACTCCTAGGTCCCAAATCACAGGTCAAGAACAGAAAACCATATGCATTTCAAAACAGCCTCTTGTCTTCTTTCTGCACACCACAGTCTAGCAGCCAGCACTCGAAGTATTTTAACTAAATTATTTCCCATTTAGCACCTTCTCAATTCCAGAGAATAATTTTTCAGGAAAAATAAGTTATACAACATTAATCTGATGATGAGAGCTTCAACCAGAGTACTGGAGATGTGTATTTAGCTGCTTGCTTTGCCTGATCTAGATCAGGGACATGACCCTGGTTCCCCCACATTTTAGATGAGTGACCAAATTGCTGAGCTATCAAGACAATCGCTTTTGCTCCCTGTCCCTATTAATATCTCATTAGTGAATCAAACTGAGCAGCTGAACCAGGGTCTCCAACTCCCCTGTGTGTGCCAGGCAGCCAGATACTCGCAGCAGGGATTTCTGGCTTCTCTGGAACACCTCCAGGGGATCTTGGCTTCATCCCACTGGCAAAGAGTAGGATTTCTGAAATCTCAGGGAGTATGATGGGTTTAAGGAAATTCTCACTCAGCTTCAACCTCAAGTATTTCATAGGCTTGCATTCACATAACAAGGTCTGTGGAAACCTATATTTCTGTCTATATTTCTGTCATCTTGTAAGCCATTTTTGCAGATTCGGAACAAATGCCATCTCTTTGATTTAAACTAATGGATGGGGATGCAAAGAGATGGCAGCTATAGGGTCTGTAACCACTATAAGTCAATCCAGTAGCATGCCAGTCCAGTATAAGAATGATCACCTAGGCTCAAACAGCCACAAAGAATGTTTGCAAATTCGAATTCACAAATTTGACTGCACAAGTAAAAGACTTAACATCTGTCAAAACTGCTACCTACTTTGGCCAACATGTGCAGCCAGAAAAGAATGGCATGAGGTGAATGACAAGGGTGCAGTCAAAAATGTGCCAAGCTATAGGGTTTCGGGGATGTATATGTGTGTGTTGAGATGTCCTCTCCTCATAGAGAGAAGAGGATGAAGGAATAGAGGAGCATTTTTTTAATCCCTCTCTGCATTAAGGGATACATATTAACTTTGTGGAATTGCTGAAGCAAGTTGCAAATGATGTATGAAATGGAAAATCCTTGCCCACTGCACAAAGTCTACGACAGCACTGTGCGTTCACCACTATACTGTGCTATTTGCTGTGCTAATCAATTCAGACAAAGCTACAAAACCCCAGCAAGCTCGGAAGTTTTGGATAAAAGAAACTAAAAAGGCAGAACACAAGTATTCTATTTTGTGGGATGATTTAGTGGTTTAAGCATCTAATCTGAAACACCTAGGCTCCATGAAACTACAGGTTTAAATCCCAGCTGGGTTCATTTCATCCTTTTATCTCTCAGAACGAGATAAATTGAGTACTCTGCAGTTTTACTCTGAAGGGTTCCCACAGATGAAATCCTTAAAAAAAAAAAAAAAAACCAAAAGGGGGGGGGGGGGCAAACTCAAATTCTTAATATTTTGGAAATTTTGGATTTCCTAATTTAAAAACAACAATAACAACAACAAAAACACTGTTCCTCTTGATGGCAAAAAGGTAAAAAGTACATTTTGTTAATCTACAGAATGCAATAAAATATCAGGGGGGGTTATGCCCATACTGACTGTGGCATGTACCTCTCTGGCAATTAACATGGTAAAGATGCCCCAGGTAGCATATCACTGTATTTCATGAGACCTCAGTGGGGAGGATCAAAGACTGACAATGAATTCCACAGCACTGAACAGCCTGGGTATTTCCACTGAACCCAGCTGGGCTCTTCAAGAAATCAGGAGCACTACTGAGTGAGTATGTGCACCAGAACCTGGTACTAAAATACTGAGAAAGTTATCCTGCCAAAAGTGAAAAAATAAAGAGGTTTACATAAAAACATTTGCCACCACTTTTTAAGTTTGATAAAAATGATTTTATCAAACACTGACATTCTGGAAGATCAACCATCTCCACGCACACCATCCCAAGAAAACTAAGACACAGTAAGATTCAACACTGGAGAAAACCATGTAACTCAGTGCCCTCCTCAGTTAAATGTCAGTCAGATGAGTCGGTCAATGACATTTTACATTTAAGTTGTCATAACCACATCCTGTACCTGCTCCCTTCCTTCTCTCTCACCTTGCCTTCCCCACTTCCTTCTGGTTAAAAATCCTTTCTTTTCATGGTGGCCTAATGCTCATGTATCATGCTCATTTCATGGGCAGAGCTTGTACTGGAGAGGTAAATGTGCACTTGTAAGTTCCTATCTCCCTTTGGAATCACACAGAAATGCAAGCTGGAAGGGACCTCCAGAGCCCAACCCTAGCTGGAAGCAGGGCTGCCTTCACAGGGGGACCTGGCTGCTCAGGGACACATCCTGACGAGGACAAAGACCTCTGAGGAGGGAGATCCACAAACTGTCAGCAAGCTGAGGCTCTTGTGCTTTGTCATTCTCACTACAAGCATTTTCTCTTTACAGCTTGCCTGAATTTCCCCGATACAATTTTTGTTCCTATTATATTTCCTATTACAATTTACCCTATTGACAGAATAGAAAATGTGTCTGTTTTTACGAACTTGTTCACCTGGCAGTATTTCTCTCTGCTAAGAGAGGTGACTTTTAGAGTTGTCACCCATTTCTGCAGCAAGCAGGGACTCTCCTGAACAAGGTATGTGTATACCAGCGTTCAGTCTGGCAGCACTGTGTTCCCCAGGATGAAAGGGAAGCATGTCAGTGCAGTGCAAGTCAAATGCAGAGTACAGTTACTCTTGATTCTATGTTTATTACGTAGATATTTCCCTTTCCCTCATTTTCCACCCAACACGAGCAACTGGTTTTTGTTTGTTTATATTAAACAAAATATCATTCCGTAACTGAAAACAATTTTGTCCTCTATTCGAGCTGACAGCAATGCTTTGGAAATGGCAATAGTCACTCTGTCATTTCATGTTAAGCCTAGGTCAGAGCCAAGTGTGAATTCTTAGCTCATTTCCCACCCAAATTACTACTCACTCACCAAATGACTCAGTGCTCCAGTGCAGGGCTCTGCAAAAGGGTGCTGGGACCCCCAGGTGGGAGGAAGCCATACCACCGCATTTTCTCAGCACTGCTTGAAGCCCAGGTGTGTTACTGCTAGCTTCCCAGAAGCAGGTCAAGAAGAGAGCACAGCAGACCCCAAGAGAGCTCTTCACTTCATGTTTTTACTCCAGCCAGGTTTGACATTGCTGTTAGTTGGGACCAGATCCTGCTATCAGGGCTCAGGGCACAAACACAGTGTGGCCACCAAGTCATTAGCTACCTCCAGCCCCAGCCCCACATCTGACCAGTTCTGGGCCTGACTCACCTCAAGGGTCTCTGCACCCAGTTTCACCATTTTTGCTGTTACAGCTTGACTCCTTTTCTAAATGACTAGCAAGGCAGAGTGCCAAGGATGCTAACAGCAAATGAAGCTGGAGATGTGAAGACCTGGTATCGCAGCAGTTGAGGCCTTCATGCAGAAGAGAAAAGCTATCTGCACCAAGGAAGAAATGAAAAGTACATCCTTGTGTTTAGCACTTCAGAAGATTTCCTTGGGTGGAACAGCCTTTGTCTCAGGCAGAAGCAGTGTCATCCCCTAGGAAACAGTCATCCTCTTAGAAATAAAGACATTTAGATTACAGAAGCTCCCAATAAAAAAAAAAAAAAGAAGAAGAAAAAAAATCACAATACAAAGCATTAAGGTTAAAATGTGATGTCCGCTTTGACCAAAAAAAAAAAAAAAAAAAAAAAAAAAAAAAAAAAAACAGGACAAAGAGTTTTGGTTAAAAAATAATTTTCTTTTTTAAAAAAAAAAAAAAAAAAAAAAAAAAGATCAAATACTTACCAGGGCTAAGAGTGTTCTGTCTGAAATAAATGTCTTTATGAAAGATATAAAAGTAATAAAAATAGCCAGTACTCACAAGAAACAGTAAAAAATTAGTCTCTTTCTTGGAGAAGAGCTACCTGTACATTACGTTAAAAAATATAGAGCAATCAAAGAGGATTTTTCCATCTAGTGTGTATTTTCTTGGCAGTTGTGCTCACTTGAGGATAGTGTTAAAGCACTTTAGTTTTCATTGTAGAAAACAGAGTCAGGAAAGCAGAAGTCGAAGGGACCTCAAAGGTTAACTTGTCCATCTTGTTGCCCAAAGGCACAGACAGCTATGCCAACACCATCTGGACAGATGCTTTGCTTCTTAAACAGGCATTTCATGCATCCATAATGACTGGTTCAAAATTAAACCACATTAAACCATGTTAGAGATAATATATAGCTACGCTGTCCTAGAAGAACCTGAGAGAAAATAGGTTCAGATTTCAGTTTCTTCTCTAATTTGATGCTTTGCTTTCTGGAAACAGATGCTAATTCATTGTTAGTAGCAGGAGAGACAGTGGCAGGGGTGAGGGGAGCATCACTGTTCACCCTGGTGGCAAAGGTAGAACAACCAAGGGGTCTCCACTGGGAGAGCCTCCACTGTCTGCAACAACAGCATGTGGATGGCCATGTATCAAAAGTTCCCAAATTTAGCGTCATGGACCCAAGTCATGAATCCACAAGGAATTCAGTTTGAGAACAGGAGGTGACCACTAAACCATTAGACATTGTAAGGCCAGAAGTGAAACAGAAATGAAGCTGCTGGCACATCTTGGGAATGAGAATTTCAAGTGGTACTGAGAGTAAGCAGAAGGCTAAGCAAATGCGCTGTAGTGTTATTGACTCTGGGATAGTTACAATTTATTCAAATAACATTTCTGCTGACTTTAATTGAATTTTGCACCTTATTCAAATAGGTACCTTATTTGTCCTTTAAATATTACACTTTCTGTTCCTCTTCACCAGGTTTGTGGAATAATTTGCTGAAGTCAGATGCAAGCATAGATGTTTTGTAAAAAGAAAAGAATTAGATATGCAAGTGCCAGAAAAGTGTTACAATCATTCTTTTCATCCAGATCCATTTTCATAAGTGAAGTTATTTAATTTTGGTAACAGATCTGCTTTCTACTTTTAAAGTTATCCTACTGCTTATTGCATTCACTTGTTCAAACCTAAGTTGTGAGTGAGAGGGCCTCGCATGCACTCTTTGCAGTTGATTCAAACTTCGAACATTAAGTCTGAAGTTTACATTTTGTTCTTGATTTAAAAAAATAAATTTCTGAATTTAAACTTTGGAGACAGAAAATCTTGCTTGATTGCTTATTTTACAAACATTTTAAGTAAGCACTGACTGTCTAAAACCTTAGAAGATATTTAGATGGGCACCTGAAGAGGTATCTTATAGCAGATTCTTGAAACAGCATATTTAAGTTCAACAAAATCAGATGTGAATGTATAACAGCAGCTCATGTCATGGACATACGAGGTGTCAGGCAGTTACATGTAGTTCTACATGCATGGCCAACAGAAGAGTAGGGCTGTGGAAGACTGTAATTCATTGCAGTATTGTGGAGTGTGGTCTTCCTGTTTCAGGAGATGATTTCCAAGTAAATTCATGCATTTGTCACTTAAAGATCAGGCCCCGTTAAAGCATTTTGCCTTGACTGTGAACAATATAAATTACATAAGTATCAAGCAAATGTGTAATGGCAGTTTTCAGCTGGTCACAAGTCAGTCAGACATGCACTGGCTTTCACCAAATTTCCATTTCTTCACTGAGGACATTTTTTCCAGACCAAATATCCACCCTCAGGTATTTTCTCTATACACATTGCAACTTTCTATAATAAAGGAAATATTTTTACCTTGTGTTTGGGCATGTCACAGCCACAGTAGATAAAACTTCTTGCACTGCTATCAGCCTAAGATTTAATTCAGACCTCCTTTCAGCTCCAATTCATACATCTGTCTCTTAAAGTCTGCTCTGATGAGAATGGGGCCCTTAGGATGGTGTTTCCCATCTGTAGCAAAGATAAAACTATCTCTGAGACACATTTGTTGCTGCTATTGTTTTTTGCTAGGACATAACCTGAGTCCTTTAAAGTCATTGTGAAGATTTCAGTTCCTCCCTGGAGATCAGGATCCACCATGAGGAAAATGCCTTAGGATAATTTTATTGTATTTCATTTTGATGAGACTCATCCTTTCTAGAGTTATCATCGTTCAGAGAATCTCCACACATTTTCCTCCTTTACTTTCAAGACCTTTATACTGTGTGAATCATGATCTTTCTAATATTTCCTTTCACTACAAAAGCCCATTCTCAATATGCTTCTCTGCCAACATCAGCCTTTCAAGGGCAGTTTTGAATATTTATTTGCACTGCTAGAGTATTATGGTGCTTTTTGTGGCACCACAATGCTTCAAGTAACAAAACCTGTGCTTAGGAAAGAAAGTATCAGAAGAGAGGTTTTCCAGTACATACTCCAGAGGTGGGAAGTTTGGTGTTCTCTCAAGAGATTGTCAGTCTACATTACCACTGTCAATAGGAGCTAAATGAAGCATGGTGTATATGGAAATGACTTTTCCTGGTACTAGATATAGGGAAAAATAGTCTAAGTGACATGTCATCAGTGAAAGCATTATTGCACTGCTCTTTAGATTCTACATAAAGACTAGATTAGATTGAAAATGGGGTGCTGATATGCAGATCATAGCTCTCAGAGTTGCCCAGATTCAGTAAGTTATTTAACCCATCATACTGAGGTTACAGTTTTCCCACTACTGGGTATTTATGAATGATTTCAACATGAAGTCCCGGGACTTTTCCAGTAACTTGCACATTTTCTGGTGAGAGGAGAATCCCTAAAGATTCCCATTCAGACTCATCTCTTTCA
This sequence comes from Oxyura jamaicensis, assembly GCF_011077185.1. Taxonomy (NCBI): domain Eukaryota; kingdom Metazoa; phylum Chordata; class Aves; order Anseriformes; family Anatidae; genus Oxyura; species Oxyura jamaicensis. The sequence continues at coordinate 11,414,044 of NC_048894.1, read as the reverse complement.
CTGAAAAGCTTATCAGTGCCTTTTGTATCTGCTGAGCTGCTCAGAAAAAGCACTTCAAGAGAATTTCTAAAGTACAGTTTCTGATTGAGTTAGAAAAGCTAACAGACTGGCATTTGTTGTAGTATTTATCTATTTTTGTGTACTTCTTCTGGGTAATCTGGATTCAGGAAATACGATCTTAACCAAACTCAGCCTAAAAAACCTTTGAACCGACTGAATTTTGTGTACATGTTTCTGTTGGGTCATCCCCCTCCATGGATACATGACAGAAACTTCAAATCCTGCACACATGTTACTGAAACTGCATTTGTAAGTGCAATGTAATCTCATGGTCCTCACAAGGTCTATAAGCCACTTGCATCCTATCTTAGCATCCTGTTTCACAGCAGTGATTTTGAGTGTACTCTATAGTCTTTAAAGCTGGAAGGATTTATGAACATGAACTATGAATAGGCCTATAAAAAGTAGGACTGTCCACAGTGCATGAAATTAAACATCTCGTAGGATCAAGGCCTAAGATCTCTCCAAGCATCAATTTCAGGCCTTTTATTTTTATTTTTAAAAAAGATAAATATTAATTCCTCTGTCACTGCAGTACAATGCTACTTAATTGACTTTGATCTTCCCTCAGGCAACTAGAAATCTCTGTTATGAGGGAATTTTCCAGGACCAAGGTGAAGGATCCTGGAGAGAGGGAGGAAGATGAGGATCAAAGCTGGGGAGAGCCACACTGGGAGCCAAAGCAGTGGGGACATCAGATCTAAGCCCAAGCAAACAGAGGAGGGAAAAAGAGGAGAAGAGCCCATAAATATTCAGTCCAAGACTCCCCAGAGGGCCCATGGACTCTACTGCAAAGTGTTTTAATGACTGATTGGAGAGCTGTCTGTGATTTATGAGGTGGCTCTACCAACTAACACCAAACCATACATCCCATAAACTGTATTTACAGGACAGCCCTGTCTTCTTGGGTTGAATGGGAATAGAATTACAGTATTTTTATTTCCTTACAGAATATTTACCTTTCAGAAGTTTTCATTAAAACAGTACTTCAAGAAAGGAACTTTGTTTTTTGTTTTTTCTTTTTCCTTTTCTTCCTGAGGTTTTAGAACTGATTTGAATCTCAGGTGATCATGTTTTCTACTGATGCAAACAGAGGTCCATTATACCCAAACAGATTTATGACAGCTGAGAATCTGTCCATAAAGCCAAATCAACCTTTAAATTAGGCTCAAAAGAAATACTACCAATTAGATTTACTCTGTGACCTCTAACATAGGTTTAAAAAGCTCAACACATTACAGATTTCAGTAGGGGAAAAAAATCAATTAAACTTAGAAAAAAATGAAATCCCCAAAGTATAAACCTTGACAAAAGTAGTTCACAGATCCTGTAGCATCCAGCTGTTTCCATGGTATCACATCCTGTGTGCCAGTTTTAGGGTGCTATATGGGATGTAAAACCCCCCTAAAAAAAAAAAAAAAAAAAAAACACTCCACCAGAAAAACCTTTATTTCTGTTTCCTTTTGCTTTTTTACCAACTGCTATCATTGTGGTTTTATTGTTGCTGTAGTTTTCATTTTTTTCTGTTCTTTTTTTTCTTTTTCTTTTTTTTTTTTTCCCTGAAAAAGTCCTGTATTTTAATTTGGATTTGAACATTTCAAAGTCTTCAGTGATCGTGGGACTATTCCCACTGTAGGCAATAGCAAACTCATTGCCCTCAGGGGGAGCTGGATTGGGCCCCAAGAAAAAACAAGGGAAAAGAAGCATCATCTTTTCCCAAATTCCCTTCCCCCAGAAATAAGCTAACATAACCACCCTGATTCGACAAATTTATTAAAAGCAAATAGTCATCTTGTGCTACAAATCCTTCAGAATACAATGTTTTGACTAAATGACATTTAGCAGTGTTGTAGCTTTAATGGTAAAGAAAACACTAGCAGCTCAGTACTTAAACCTCTGTCCCACAGTGAATATCATTTTCAATATCCTGTAAAAATTCTTTGAAGTGTTTGTATCCAGGCTGCCCCAACGGATTTACTCAGAATTAGTTAATAGTGAGAAAGCATTGAACTAAATTTATCGGTTACGGTCTCTCATGATCACATAAAAAATAAAATTAAAAGGAACCCTCTATAGAATACTCTATCAGGCTTGGTAATGGCATCATCTCTGACAGTGAGGCAATAAAAGCATATTAGTGACCCCCTGATGAAACATGTTTACAGGCAAAGTCAAAGAGATTGATCATTCTATCTGGAAAGTGGCATTTTCCTTCTATGCACTGTTACTGTTAGTCACAGAAGCATACTGATCGGCTAATGCATGGCAAGAAGCAAATGTGCGAAATGGGATGTAATTATCAAGACTTGCTCAGCTTTTCAAGGAATCTTGGGAATGTTTTCTGCTCCCAGCCTGAACTCCCTCATTGTACCAGTAATGTCACTACTGTTGGGAAAGAGAGCCAAAAGGTGATAGCCAAGACTACAGGCGTTATTGTGCTGGGCTTCATACAGGTGTCATTTCACCTGAAGTGTCTGCAATATAAATAGGTGAGACAGAGAAGAAGGATGAGAAAAAATAATAATAAAAGGAAAACAATTAACGAAAATGTCATAACAAAGCCTGGAAAGAACTCCCTTCTAGTGCCCTGAGAAAATGGTGGCCAACAGCTCCTTAGCAGTTACTGTTGGGATTTTCAAATGAGGTCTTTGGGATATTTTCTACATCTTCATATTTTCATGCAGTTTATTACATACCAAAAATCCTAAGCCCTAGTGTCACACCAATTGTTTCATGCAGTTGCATCAGCTTATAGACTCCTTCAGTTCGGTCACAGTTTTTCCCATTTCAAATCTTTTTTAGTCTGTCACTCCTTGTCTTGTATTTCTTCTTCCTTCTCCAGTAGCCTCATTTATTATTTGTGAAAAAATGGCAATTTTTGTATTGCATACATGACAGTGAAAATTGCATTCTTTCTATTTTAACTGCTCACTTCTCTCAAAAGATGGGCCAGTGCCATATTAGGGATGGATTGATCTTGTTCGGAAACTGCCCTGCTTTCATTCACTCCCATTTGTATTTTCTGTAAAATGGACCAAAAGCAAATCTATGCATTTCTGAATCATTGTTGTCCCTTAGCTCACCTCCTATCCAAAAGTATCAACCAGATATCACCTGGCGTGTTTTACAGAGCCCCTGTGTGCAAACCAGAACCTCATGTTTTCCCACCCCATTTCCCACCTTATCTATTGTTATGCAGTCAACGTGACAGGCATGGCTGCAAGGGTTCTAAATGTAAAACTATTTTTCTGCTGTAGTTTTCAAAGATAATAATTGGTCAATGATTAGCCAGGTCAATTGGAGCCTATTACTGTAAAGCTGTAATGCTCTGTATTAGAATAAAATTTTAAAACTGATTAAGACAAAAGTTTTCCTTGGTGGGAGGGAATCCATTAAGGTTTTGAAGACTCCAATGGGTTCCATATTATTTGATGCTCCTGACTGCACAAGAGGTGTCTGTGTTAGAATTGTGTTGTTCTAGCTAATCAAGAGGCTGCATCTCTTTCTGCCATGTGGTAAAAAGATCAACCAGCCTTGTGTTTGTCACCTTTGTATTAAATTGAGCATTACTGTACGAGGGTTTGATGGAGGATATGATGAAGAGGATCCAGATGGTTCAACACATGGTGACTTGTCACATCAGCAACACAGATTGATAAGAGTTGATCAGTTCAGTTCACTACAGACCACTCTTGGCTCCTTGTTCAGTACTGACTTTTATTTTTAAGTCCTTTATTTTCACATCTTTCAGCTGTCTAGATCTTGATTCTTTCCTTGACCCCATTTCTCTCTGTGCTCATCACCTATGGCAATAATCACCTATGGCAATAATCACCTATGGCAAGTTCTCTGGAACAAGAGCTGACACGTAACAGAACAACACTTCAACAAAGATGGCAGGACCTTTTAAACAGACCTTGAAACAGAGTCAAGGCTAAGCATCAAATCAGACATGCTCTGGCAACATTCGGAATGAGGTATAGAACCACATAAAATGCTCATTCCATTATGTGATTTCCAAGAGTGACAATCTGGAGGCAAAAGAAAGAAGAATATTAGTAAGAAAAGCAAGTACAAGAAAAATTCAAGTTCTGCCTGAAAAAAAAAAAAAAAATGTTTAGGGGGTCATAGGAGAATCTGCTACATTCTAATATTTGCAGGCTTGAAGTTCAAGAGATGAAACAGTCACCCTTTGTATCAGTGTCTGGATAGAGGACAATATACGTCTTAATAAAGAGGATTAGGAAATAAAGAAAACATAACACTAAAAAGCATTTTTAAATAGAAGTTTCCCAAAGACTGTCATGAGGCTTTTGCTTTAACACTCTTTTACTGCAGGATAGTATTGTACTGTGAAAAGCATTTCATCATCTGCAAGGCAAGAGGTTGTTGGCTCAGACAAGTGTCATTATCAAAGACAATTTTCACAATGCATTCAAAAGCTTCATTAAGTGCCTGCCTGACAATAACATTGGCCCTGCTATGTTCAGGCACTGGAATACAAATCCATAGCTGACTACTGTTTCAGGCTTATGAGGTGAATATCCATCTTTAACCTGCAGATTTATCTGAACCCATCATGTTGCCTAAAAGACACAGGTCAATGTGAGTAGATCTGTGTGGCAAGAAGCCTCTTGTAGTGAATGGGTTTCAGTTAACAAAAAACAACAAAAAAAAAAAAGGTATCAAAACTGGAAAGTAAATTAATCATTTTATTAGCACTTCTTCAATCAAAAAAGAGCAACAGGAGATGGATAAGGGCAAAACTGTTGAAGGTCTAAAGTAACTCAATAAATCAGATCTTAAATCCCTTCCTCACCTCACGCCTCAGCAAAAAAAAAGATGACCAGAAATCACAGAAAGAGATTTCCTCTGTTTAACTGAAACAGAGTTTCCTCACACATTTGAAATCCATTTTTCCCCATCATTACAGGTTTCTACCTAGATTATCAATGTCAATGTTTGTTTTAATGGACTGGAGGCAAAAGCTGTTTCTATCCTTGCCTTAAGTCTGGGATGCCAGAATCTATCCCTTTATTTCCATTTGTTCTGATATTGGCTGTGAAACAAGATGAGGGAAGTTACTGAGAAAGAAAATTTGTATCTATATGAAGTTATGAAGTCTTCATCAAAATATGCAGAAGTGTTCCAGGCAAGCTCCTGTGTCCATATCTCAAATGTCTATTAGGAAAATAGTGATGTTGGAAGAGCTGTCCTTTCAACAAGTTCTTAAGTTCTACACAGTATGAGATATTCTCACCCATGTTCAGTGGATAAATTCATATTCTGATAACAGACTGCTTTATTACAGCTCATCTCATGGTGTAGAGGTCTGGATTCAGTCTTCCAGGGGCCTTCTTCTTCCAGCCCAAAGACCATTTAGATTGTGGATTATGTATTTTGCTGAAATGCAAACTCCAACTATTTTTTATTTATTATGACACAACAAAAAGATGTGTAGGGATAATAACTCCTTCTTATATGTAATTCCTCTGCATTATATCAGGTTATAGAAATAACAGTTTCTAGTCAGTCCTCGTGTGTCAGGGTCCTAAAAGTTAGATAAGAAGGACTCTTTTTGCTGATACTAGAAGAGTTAAATTACATTGGGAATTTCAGTCAGACTTTTAGTGCTTCTGAGCACCTGAATCTCCTATTTAAGTCTTTTGATGGTTGATGCATAAGTCTCATGCCCAGGGTAGCACAATGAATCTGCAGAAGGAGACGTGGCCAAGCCTAGAAAATACTGGTCATATGTGTTGTAGCAATTGCTTCATATTCTCCTACCTAGAAAGTATCAAACAGGTCATCATCAGTCCTCCTTCTAGAGGTTTCAAGAAAGATAAATTACTCTAATCTTGTATTTATATATCAGCATATACAGATTCCACTTGGTCTTGATGCAAATAAATATATTTAAGAAAAGTGTTCAAATGACTAACAGCATAGATAACACTCAAAAAATAAAAAATAAGAACCCTAAGCATTATCTGGTGAATTTACCAGAAGATCTCCCTTCCTTTATTATTTTAATACCAGCATTTTCCCCCTTTACTTTCCAGATCCACTCTGAATGAGCATGTCTTGGCTTGACTACACCTTTAATTGTAATGTCTGCAACTTTTGCAATGTAATGGGGATGGAGAATGGCAGTTGCAAAGTTGATGACACAGGCAGAAAGCTGTAGCAGCTGATGTGACAGTACTAATCCACTAAAATGACACCAATTTATTGCCCTGTTTTTCAGAGTATTACCAGAATAGCTTTTGCTACTGTTTGTAAGTAAAAAAAGCCCTGCTCAAAAAATCTACAGAAACAGTATGTTCATGGCCTTTGCAAATCTTTATAAGCCTGGCTTTGTTTTCGTGGGCTCAGGGTGTAAACCTACAAGAACTTTAGTCAGCTAAAGGTCATCTGTCAGCTAACGGTGCTGGGCCTTAACTTTGCTGTCACATTGTCAGAAGTTAGCATTGGGGAGAGTTGTGGTTGCACGGAAGTACAGTATTTCAGCATTTTATCTCTTAGTCTGGTTGAGATGCTGTTATATTTCTTCCCAGCTTAGACTTTCTCATGGGATGCTTGAAGAAGTGTAACCTGCACTAAACCCAGTGCTGGAAGCCCTGGGGGACAGGCTTCAGAGATGCTTGTTCTGGTCCCAGTTAAGGTAGGTCCCAGCAGTCACTCCTAGATGCTTCAAGCTAAAATTGGGTCAAAATCATTTGGGCACCCACAAGAAAACTGAGCTGATATCCATGTGTTGTTGCACAGCATGAAAACTCAGTGTTTTAAACATCCACAGAGGGAATGTCCAGGCCCAAGCTAGTCATCATCAGTTCCCTCTGTGGCCAATGAAGAGCAATAGACACTTTTCATGTAGGATTCATCTTACCTATTTTAGAAGTCTTCTTCATAGAATCATAGAATCATAGAATCATAGAACAGCTTGAGTTGGAAGGGACCTTAAAGATCAACTAGTCTCAACCCCCCTGCCATGGACAGGGATGCCACCCATGAGACCAGGTTGCCCAAAGCCTTGTCCAACCTTGCCTTGAACAATTCCAGGGATGGAGCATCCACAGCTTCTCTGGGCAACCAGTTCCAGTGCCTCACCACCCTCTGAGTGAGGACACAAATCATTCCCAACTCTTTTGAGTATATTAACTCTTTGGTGAGTTGGGCCAATTGAATCTCCATCTGTATGGGACTAAGCTGGAGATGAGACACTTGCAGGTCCCACAACAACACCGGACACCTAAATCTAGGACACTGCATCCCACCCCGTCTCACCTCCGTTGTTTGCTGACTCCATGATAACATCGCTCTTTATCAGGATTTACTACATGAAAACACCATCACAGGCCTTTTGTGTTAGCCTCCTACAAGCAGCCAAGTAGCAGCCACACTGTGTCAAATCAATCATTCTTCAGTAAATCATCTCTAGTGATAGCCATTGGATGTCTAGGGAAGAGTGTAAGAATAGGGAATGTATATAGCAGTACTTTCCTGTTGTAGTCTCAGTGTCTTGTGATCTATAGGATCAGAATTATCTGTGTACCTTTGGTAGCTCTTGTTAGAGTTTTCTTCCAGAAATTCATTTAATTGTTTTTGGAAACCATTTACTGCTCACAGCATCCTATAGCAAGAATTCCCACAGCTTAACTATGCCTATGGCAAAAAACATTGCCTTGTCTTGTATAGTGGCTGTCTTTGGCAAACAGCTTTAAGTAGCTAATTTTTTTTTCATAAAGACTGAGTGCTGGATCCTAAGGGACTACGACACCTACCTCTAGGAACAAGAACTGTTCTCCTGGTTGTGCAGCTAAGCAGAGATCTGCTCTGTTCATACAGTAATGAACAGGAGAGTGTGGGTGCTCTCTGGTGTTGTAGTGATGACTCTGATGTCCTTGAAGATCATAGATTCCCAACAAATGACTTTTTATAGCTTCTCTAGGATAATCCTGCTATCAGGACCTAGTAACTGTACCTCCATTTGTTTAAGAGGGGACTTGGAATCACCCATTCAACTACACATAATACAGAATATATAAGGAATACAAAAATACCTAGCTATACACACAAATTTATACATTTGTGCCTGTAGTCTTCTATCTCTAGTAAGTAAATGTTCACTTTAAAAAAAAAAAAAAAAAAAAAAAAAAAAAAAAGGAAATTTGAAGAGTGTTGGAAGGCAAGTAATGAATCGTGGATGCAAGGGAGCCCAGCATGCAGAGGTAGTGCTAGATTCAGGCATATGCTGCTGTAACAATGGCTATAGTACAGAAAGTTTGCTCAGAGGCACTGTGGAGTGGCAACCTGTGGGGCTGCCATCTGTCCTATCTCAAGAAAGGAAAGCTTGTCCTTTCATAGGAATGGAAGCTGCAAACTGATCACAATCATGTGGGGTTGGGATTTCCTAATTTTTTAAGAATGTCTGGCTAAAAAACTGACTGTTTAGGATCAGATTATAAATGTTCACAGTTTGACTACAGTATTCACATATCAGCATCACACAGGTACCAAAGTCCTGGTAGTTTGCTTCAAAAAAATAGATTATATGACAGTATGAGAAAATTCTACACTGGTGAACTGCACTGGCTTTGTGGATCAGTCTTTTAAAAATAATTTAAGAAAAAATAATTTCTTCTTCTGGGATAGTAAATGGCAGAGAAATGCACTTGGTGACCTCCCGAGGTCCGTCTTTCCAGCTCTGTGGTTGTACAATAGCTAGAGTTCAGGCTTAGGGCTCCTTCAGCTTTCCCCAGAAAATCTTCCTGAGGCTCTGAATAAAAAATGATGGTGAATCAGAAAAGAAAAAATAACTTTCAGAATACAGCTGATACATCTTATGTTCTTGTATGAGTACCCAGGTCACTGCTTACAATGAACCTTTGCATGTTTATCCTGCCTTCCTTGCAGGAATTGTGGTGTGTTCAGCAATCATCAGTAGCTTCCCAGCACCCTTGTGGTTATAAACCCAGGATGCTGGCATCACAAAGTACAAAAGAACCAGTGGAAAACTAAATACTGTATCTTCAATTTACTCCTGAAGTAACAGGAACGCACTTAGAATAGGATTCATTTTCGGAGTTGTGATATTATTGTTTTAACTGCAAACACTGTCTCCCTAACCAGGTCATCTGAGTACACAGAAACATGCTCTCTGCCTTATGGGATACAAGCAAATGGGTGAAATTAAGGCACAAAGATAACAGTGCACATCAGGGGAAGAGAACTAAGCTTTTGCTTCAAAAACATTCTTCACAGAAGGATCTGGTGGGATTTGAAGTTTTCTTCTGAAAGTAGGTAAAAGTTAGAGCTTTCATTTGAGTTTCACTTTATGTTTCATGCTCATTTCAACACACAGCTCAAAGTGAAACTCTGGGATTTGGAAAAATGAACAAAAAGCTGGAAATGCACATTAAAATGTCATGTGCAGAAATATTTCAATTGGGCACTTAAGGCACCATCTCTTTTAAAACTGCACTGGAGTTTCCATATTTGACCTGAAAAGACTTCTTTGAAATTCCAGCTTTAAGCACCCTGTCCAGCACAGGGCAGCTGCTGAGGGTACAGGACTGTCTCCTCCCTCTTCTGCCACAAATATATCTCATTCATATTGGCGTTGGAGCATAAAGTGCGATAAATGCTAAAACACCTGTCACCTCCTCAAAACTGGTTTGCGGTAGCCATCCATATGATATACAGATAAGAAGATTTTTTTCTTTAGTGTACTATGATGTATAGGTTATAGTAAAAACATATTTAAGAGTGACATCCAATACATGGTATTTAAATTTTTAAAGAAATGCCCATAAATAAATGTCCATAAACACACAGATAACCAGACAATTCAGAAGGTGGTAAGAGCTGGGATAATTTTATTTATGTTCACTCCCACTAGCTTAATTCAGATTTTCTCCACAGACTTATTTTCATTCAAAAAGGCTGAATGGGAGTTCAAGGTTTCAGTTTCAACTGAGCTTTCTTCAGGAAAAGTTTCAGAGCTCTGAGGGACCCAGTTCCTGTTGTGCTATTGTTGAAAAATATCTATTTTGTCGCATGTCTGAATAGAAGTAATCTATCCTGAGAAAGCAAATGTTTCCAGCAGGGCAGTATCTGTCCACCTGTGCCTTTGCCCTTCTTCCTCCACTTTAGTATTCTACTGGTACTAAAGCTTTTCCCATTTTTCCCTTAGACCTGTTTTTCCCTCTCTTCCTCATTTGTTTCTTTCAACAAAGCCCCCCCACAGTATTAGAAACTTGGTGCAGTTTACCAGTTCCCCTAGTCCTTCTTTTTCACCTCTGGTCTCCTGCTCAGATAAATAAAGCAATGCCATGTCAGCAGTGGTTCAGAAAAGCAGATTGGCACACCAAGGATGGCCTCAGGCTGTTATTCCCTCTGATGACCCCTTCAGCAGTTATCCCACTGGAAACTTTCATCAGAATTATTCAGTGAATAAATATGAATTATTTCCTTGGTAATCTGAATATAGCATTATAAAAGGGGGGCGGAGTCAAAAGAGGAGGTTCAACTGCCAGACAGAAAGAGAATATGAACAGGGTTGGTGCACAAGAGGGAAAATCTGGAAATTAGACCATTATGACCTCTTCCAGAAGCCTCAGTGCCTTTGGTGGAGCACAGTCCTTTTCACCTGTGAGAACAGCACTGCTCAGTTTATAAACCGAAAGACTTGATTGTACAGTTACTTAATCACTGTAAAACTGCACATTACTGTTGTCACATGGCTATAGTAAAAGGAATATTTAAAAGGAAACAGAGCTTAAGGGTAAGCTAGGGTTTGGTGATCTGCCAAGCTGAAAATAGCATTTAACAGGCTTTTAATCTATTTCATAGGTTATTGTCCCCATGAGTGCTGTTATAGTCTACAGATAAGAAAAATGAGAACAAAGGGTTATTTTCACTTACAATTCAGCAGCTGCTGGTATTATTACTGTGTCATTGGTAATCAAACAGAGGTACACTAATAATTGTATTCTTTAAAATGCAGTGTGCAGTAAATATTTGTTGATTTAAAAATAAGTAGGCTGTAGAAATTAGACAGATCTTTCTGTCAAAGTTAGCAGATTAAATGTTCACAGAGCCAAGTACCATCAAGAGAGAAATCCCTGGCATTTGTGGAAGATTTTGTTGATCTCTGCAAGATTGTTCAGGTCTGTTTGCACAGGGAGAAAAATAGACATTTGAAGTAAAAATGCAATTAAAATCAAAATTAAACACATGTTTTTGCTTTGATCCTAATTTGTAGGTAGTATGTGATACAGTGTTTTATACCTTAGAGATAGGCAATTACCAAAATAACCAACTACTTGAATCCATTTGACTCACTCTAATTACCAGAATACACAAGGCACAAGAAGAGAAACTTTAACATCTTCCTGCTCATCAGCTCTGCTTGGGATGGAGAGGGAGGCTTTCCTTGTGCTCTGCGGAGGACAGGCAAGTGTTTTCTCTGCATGCAACAAGGGCGAAAAGCTGGAAGTTTAATTTTGCTTTGTAAAGGCAAGAGAATGGAAAAGAGAATTCCTAGAGATTGGCAAGTTCCTTTGCTTGCAATTTTGTGCGTTCTGTTGAAAAATGACAGGGTGCAGGCTGGGGTGGTAAAACCTCTTGTCTTCCTCTGTGTCTGAGCATTGTCTTACTCATGCTGCTTTTGAGTGTTGCATCCTGGAAAACCCAGAACAAGACTGTGCTCATGGCACAAACTTATAGGGCTGGACAGGCAGAGAAGTGATGCTGAGGAGGTGGGATGTGCTGCTATCGTCATTGCACAGCAGGACTCCAGGTGTATGAATGCATTTCGCCTACTGTTGGGAACTTCTAGTGCAACTTCCCTGCTAGAACTGGATGCAGAGAAGGATCTCAAGGAAGACAGATCAGTTGTGTTATACCCATGCCCTGTTTGAGTCCCATAACTATAAAGAAAATACAGGGTAACTAGCTCAGATGTGTTAAGTCATTTTGGAAGTGCCAAAATGTAGGAAACTTACTTCTCCTTTTCAGAAGTGACTTAAGCACATCTAAGCCTATATGTCATTAGCAGCTAGTAGGACTTGGGTTTTGAAAATGGCATTTTGAGCTTTGAAAATGTTCTATGCTTATGAAAATGTTACCTATGGTGACTTACCAGGTCACATGTAAAAACAGGCATAGCTCTGAGCCACGACACCCACTTTAAGAGCCAGCGTGTCTCTGCACTCCATGGGGTACCAAACTGCCCGTTGCTTTAATAGCAGAAAGCCCGTGACGTAGTTTCTTTTAAACAACTTGAAGTATTTTTGAGTCTTTCAGATTTGATCTGATAGATTATAATAATAATAATAAAACAGCAGCAGGCTCCACACAGTGCTCCTGCTGTGCTCCAAGCAACATGCAAGAGCTACTGCAGCTTTCAGGATCCAGGGATTTCCTTCCTTATTCACTCTTTGGTTTTGTAAGTGAGGAAGGCTCAGACAGTAATAAACTGAATCTGAGCTAGACATCTGCTATTTCAAGTACTGTTTGGTGCAGGGGCAACACTGACAGATTTCATTACAGCAGCCTTTGCAGGCGTTGATGTATTAACACTGTCATCTCGCATGCAGTTTGGATGAGAGAGCCCCTGAATGAAGCTGAGAGCTTCTGATACCGATGTGGCAAATGATTCAGCACAGATCATTATACGCATTGGCCTGTTATCTCCTCCACGACGTGTGAGGCTGAGAGCGAGCTGTCTCTTTGGTTCATTATTTATTTTTCCTTCGCTCAGGGTTCTGCCAGCCAAGCAGCCTGGAACAGAGACAGAGAAGTAGGTTGGGATCCGGCACAGCATGCTGAGGAGGTGATGTGAGATCACGGCCCTCGCAGCACCCCCACGAGGGCTGGAGGGCTGACCCCGCACCTCAGCAGCAGCGTGAGGGCAGGAACCTCGCAGGAGGTTTTCTGATGAGGTTTTCAGTCAGGTTTTGTGGGACACTGCTTCAGAGCTAAAGTCTGCTGCTGTCAGACTTTGTATCCACAGCATCTTTCATCCAAGCACCTTTAAGCTCTTTGGGAAGCATTAGGCCTTCCCCTTCCCCACTCAGATAAGCAAAATTAGATTCATTTTGTAGGTTGGGAACACATAACTGTGAGATGAGGTCATTCTCTTCAGGTAATGTTAAAAGTAAAACTGCGAATAAAAAGAGAAACTCCCCCACCTGGCACGATGTCCCAGCCCTCACAGAAATGAACCCACCAGGCTGCAGACTCTGGGACAAGCAGGTGAATTTATTTACACAAAAGTGTGATGACAAGGTCTAAGAGCATGGGGTATTTCTTCCAGGCCATGAAGCCCACCATCGTTGTGAACATGTTAATTGGCACCTGGAAGCTGGTCTGATGGTGCCCAGAGTGGCTCCATGGGGCTCAACTTCCTCCATGGGCAGGGCCCTCATCTCCTGGGCCCACCTGAGAGAGATCAGGGTGTCCTCTGTGGTACAGCCAGTCCCTCGGCACATGTACACTGATAGCACAGTCATATCTCAGTGGAAATAGGCCGGGTGAGTCTAGCCCAGAGCCTGGTTTATGCCTCTCACAATAGGCTTTAGCTTGAAAAAGCTGGGGGTTTTCTGCTTGTCAAAAAAAGCAGACAAAAGCTCTGTCTCTGACAAGAGCTCTCTATAAGCTCCAACAGCTATTTCATTTCATCTTTGCCCATGAAGAAAGCTGTATTATAGAGCGAGGTGGGGAGAACTCGTGTCAAAAGCTTTTTAAAAGTTACTTTGAAAGTATATTTCATCTTCAAATTTAAGTGGCTTATCCAACTTGTGGCAACTGAAATCGGCTTTCCTTATCTCAGTGTACGGGGTCCCTCAGCCAGTTGCCAAAATATCTTCAGCTGAGGCAGCAGTTTTGGGGACATCAAAAAAGCCAGCCTTGTGCCAGCACTGCTGAGAACGTGTGTGTTGTGACATGCCACAGCCCTGTGGAGGGTGCCGGGGTGCAGGCACTGCATGTCCATTCCTGTTATTTTTGGAGGTCAAACCTCACTTGGGATCTGTGATGAAGATGGTGGCCTTATCTCAGCCCCTGTGCAACCCCAGCACAAAGCTGCCAGTTTCTTCAGGTGGAAGAAACACTAAAAGTGTGCATCATGAGGACACTTCAGCTCAGGATTCATAGCAAAACAGCTTGGAGATACTTGTACACATCCTGCCAGCATTCTGCATGCCTGTAGCTGCTGTTACAAATGCTTTGTTGTGAATAGGTTTAATTTGCTTCCAAGCACTGCCTACAATCCCCTTCTTGCCCAGCCAAACCCACCCAGGTGCCACTGTGTGCTGGGTATTGGGGATATTGATGAAAGCTGAGCAAGACACCACATGTGGTGAGCTAATTAGAGGCATCCCAAAACAATGAATATCCATGAGCATGGTAAAATATGAATGAATAGAGCACAGGGGAGTATATTCTCAAGTTAAATGTACAACTTACGTAGGAAGTGGAGGAGAAGCTATGTAACTGAGCTGCACATTGCGTTGAAATGTCTTTCTGCATGCATTAAAGCTGATTGTTTGCTGAAAGCGCCTCACAACTCATTCAATAAGAGCAGCAAATAATTGTTTGTGTAGAGGGGAAGCAGAAATGTACATTTAACAGTCTCCCACAACTCCCTAATTCTGTTAGGGCATTTGTCTATCTTTACACCAATTCAAAAATGCAGTCCCTGAAGGTCACTCTTTAGGAAAGGCCTTAATTAAGATTTCTGCCTGCAGCAAATCTTATGAAGTATAATACATCACGCTGTAGCAAGCCAGATACAGATCATTGGCTACCTTGATCCAGTCATGTGGTATGAGCAAATATGACCATTTTCTTATCACCAAGGATCATTTTACAATGTGAATAAAAAAATAGCATCTAGATTTTCTTAAAATACTCATGAAAAGACAGAAAAAATGTCTGCCATTCAGGCTAAATAAAGCGTTGACTTAGGGAGTGAAGGTCAAATGGAGATATATACTTTACTGACAGAAAAATGCAAATCTTCTTTGCATCATAAATATTAAAAACAATACAGTTTAAAAGGTCTAATTTATTTTTATTGAATTAATTTCCTTCCATCTGTTTTTCTGCTCTTTCCCTCTGGAGCTCCAAGGGCTACTCTTCCCAAACCAAGGACAAATCCTCTCTGCCTGCCAAGCCTGAAAGTTCAGTTTGGACGTGGTTTCCAAACATATCCAGAACTTTTAAGCTTTTTTTTTCAAAGCAACCAAAGCTCCAGCTATGCACAAATGCAAAAGAACCTATGCAATACTTAACTACTTTGTCCAACTCTTTAACCCGTTCCACACTTGCCTCCAAACCTTCCCCTGCAGGTTTATGGGAGAGCCCCTGTGCATATGTGAGGTTGCATATATGCAAAAAATCCACTCCTTCAGAGGCAGTTACAAGGTCAGTTCCTTATAAGTGACCCCTCTCAGGTTTTCTGATTTACTTTTCTTTAATCAACAGCAAATCTTCTATTTTTGCTTGGGATATTTCTGCCCACGCACCACAAGCAAAATAGATATTTTAGTTCATATTCTAATGAAATTATTCCCATCATGAAAAGGAGCTTATTTTGGGTGGGTCTTGTTCACCAAGACTAAAATATTTTCTTATCAGACATACTCAGGAATATGAGTTGTTAGGAAACAAAAGCATTGACCTGTTGGTGGTGCCTATGAATTTGCAATCATATTGCAAGGACTTGGGAAGACAGGGATGCTTATTAATAGGATGGATGAGTGGTTGAATTAAATGTGAACTAAATCCAGCCATAACACCGAAGTGTGAACGGGTTAATTTATGGGCTGACCTTGAACCATAGGCAGGGAATTAGAAAAATTGCCACAACTACTGATACTCTTTCAGTCAGCTCCATCCCAAAGCAGGAAGGACTAAGAACTAAACATGAAAACTTTTCTTTCAGATTTTCATTCCTATCCAGAAATTTCCCTGAAGAATCTTTTTTCTTTGAGAACTTCCAATCAAGTATTCCCTTGTTACCCCAGTAAAACTTTCACCCAAACATTAGTATTTACTTTAGTATTAGTATTTAATGTAATTTACAACTATCTGTTCTTCCTTTTTCTTCTGTTACATGGCTGTATGTTTCTCTCTGTGTTTCCACTACAACAAATGTAATTAAAGGGAAATGCAGCTCGCAAGAAGATTCATGTGGCACTTCTTCAGACTGCCATTAGAAAACACATGGGCAGATATCTGCTAAATGCAGGGATATGCAGACATCCCTCACAGCTCGCACCTTTCCCTAGGAAGATTAGAGATCTGACCCGCTCGATTTCACCTGGTATAAACTAGAAAAACATTGTTCTGGAAGATCAGAAAAATCTGAATTAATTGATAGCTCACCAGCAGGTCTTCTAAAATATCTTGTTGAAATGCCTGGGAAAGGCAAGGAGGAACGTGCTTAACTTTGACCCAGAATGACATCTATATGGGTCTCTATCCCAAGTCTAAGCTCTGTCCTTTCTCTGAGCTGCAGAGACATTACTACTTGCTATGCATAATGTGAGTACTTTGCAAAAGAGAGAAGAAAAGAGAAGAAAAGAAACAAAAGAAAAAAAAAAAGAAAGGGAAGAAAAAAAAAAAAAAAGAAAAGAAAAGAAAAAAGAAAAACAATCAGCTTTGTCTTTAAAACTAAAACTTACTCTAAGATAGTTTTCATTTTTATTTATTTTGGAGAAAATCATTTATCATCACCAGCTGACAAGACAGTGAAGAACAAGTTAGTGTTTTAGCCTTGGAGGTCATAAGAGGCCAGTAATCAACCACCCCTCAGGTCCTGGTAGCATTTAATATCACATCTTTATAAGGCATGGCTGCATATACAGCCTTGAAAATCTGAGGATGAATAACAGCAGTGGGTATTTAAAAGATGCCTGTCTTTAAGCACAGAGCAGACAGTATTTTTCCTTTCCTGATATGCAAAATGCTCTTGTGATACAAAGCAGTTAGAAATAGATGACAGTAACATTTCAAAGCAATCAGCAGTGCAGCAGCCTAACTACCTTCCTGCTTTTCTTTCATTATTTAACTTCAGTGTCATGTTCAGGGAGGAGTTTAGTATAATGGTGTGCTGTGAGACAGATGGATGATATATAGATGGATAGATAGATAAATAGATAGGAAAGTCTTCACATGAGCAAGAGGCAGTTTGCCTCTGACTTTCTTGCGTGTCACTTTTCAAACAGATTTTCAAGGATTTTTTCTCCCCTTTGCAGCCGAATGAGAGAAATATAGCCTGCACATGAGAGATAATATTGTCCTGGGAAATATCCAGTGGATTAATGTATTTCTACTGAAGCTAGCAGGAAATTGTGTTTCAGTTTGTGCTTATGGGCTTATTGTGAATACGTCATATTGAGAACAATTTGTTAAACAAGAAACATAGGGTGTTAAAAAAATCAAAAGGGAAAATAAACCAGGAATGTCAGGTTCTATAATAGGCTTGATGTGTATCTGTATTGTCAACAACCCAGATGCCAAGATGCCCAGATGCTTTGTTTCATAATGAAACAAAGAAGGCTGTGGCTTTGCGAGTTTTTATGGTCTGTGCCTAAGCTTCTCTCTGCAAATCATTCCACCGATGGACTCCAGCAAACAGACTTTTGATGACATCATTACAGACAATTAGTTCCATACCTTGATTAAGAAAGCTTTATCTGTAATGCAGTTATTCTTGAGCAAAATTTGCCTTTAGGATGGGAAACCTCTGAGCACGAGTGGGAGCTGTGAGAGTCAGGTCTGAGGCAGGGACGTATGGCACAGCAGATGGATGGCCCGAGTGAGTGAGAACCCAGGGACATGGGATCAATAAGGAGATGAAGTAAATGATGTGGCCAGGGTCAGCCACTTGTATGTGGCCAGGGTTTAATGGAAAATGGTGCCTTTTTCTTTTTCTTTTTGGTTTTCGATGCAGCCATGTCAGCATTCATTTCCTGCTTGCAGGATGTACTATAAATGGGAGCCTGGACTTAGTCACAGCTGCAGCTGGGTATGATGTTTCCATAGACACCTCCAGCCTCATATGTTCTCCGTGCAGGAGCCTTCTTAGGATTTTGTCAGTTTGTCCAACAGGAAAAGGGCTTTGCAGCAGACATTTAAAGCCCCTCCTATTTACAAAAACAGATTTTGCCCTTTCAGTGTACATTTGATACATACTTTTGACGTAAAGAAGCCAGAGCAACCCAAAGTAACTAATGCTGGGCACATCCCTTTTTGCCTGCCTAGCAGGAATTATGTCTAAGAGACTTAATTTACAGAGGGCAGAGGGTCTGGTCCTCCTGTTCTGCCTTTGAAAGCTTCATATTTTGCTTCAAACCACTGCATTTGCACTCTCTGAGTGTTTGTGCTGGGGTGTGTGTGTGCTGGGTACCAGTTCCTCTCTATGGGTGACACCTTTAAGCGAGAGTTCTTCCTGCTACTGACGTTTCTGATCCTGTTTCCATGGAAACCAAGGTCAGATAACAAAAGAAAAGGTTAGGGGATATTTTTCTCTTAATTATTCTAAAGTCTTTATATTATTTTTCTCTTTCTGCAGTCTGTTTTCACAGAAGGGCAAGCAAATACATCCTATTTCTATTTGTTATTTATGTAGCGCCCTGTATATGTGGATGTGCACACATACACACCCATACATGTGCACACAATGCAATATAATGAGGCACATGTATTTTATATAATGACACATCTCTCCTAAGTTTACGTGGTATTTAACAGAAAGAACCTTAAGTCAACTTCTGATGTGTTTTTTTTTCTAGTTTGCACATCTCTCTTCAGCTTCAGAAGCACAACGAGAAATACAATACAATTCAATATGAGTAACACCAGCCTCTCCAAGTTCTAATAGTAGTTGTGTAGTTTTGACTGATCAGCAGTTGAAACAAATGATTTTGATGTTGGAAGTAAACTGATGACTGCAGGCCAGGGTGGTTGTGCCATGTAGGGCTATTATAGGGACCGCTTCCTGGCCTCGTCATCAGTCAGGTTCAATCTGGGGTTTTTCTTTCCTTCCAGGGAAAATGGCATGTTTCTAAGGGGTCCAAGAGGTAACTAAGAAAAACAAATACTATCTGCTACTCAGCAATTTGAGGATAGGGCACTGAAAAAGGAACCCATGTCACTGCTGAAAATTCTGCATGGGACCACAAACTGAAACAGGCTGCGAGCTGCTGAGTTATTTAAAGCTAAGGGTAGGCCTCCAGCCTCCCAGGCTTGTGAAAAACTGGCAACTGTTTTTGCAGTTAAAAGAGATAGTTAATGTACATGACACAGAATGGGTAACTGTGCACTGACCTGGCAACAAACTATTCCTTTCTTTGTTTGGTGCACCTTGTATTTCCCCCATACTGTTAGCCCTGGCTCTCTTTTTTTGTATGTCAGGACCAGAGAGAACTAGTGTTTGTGATTTCTGAAGAAGTGCTAGGAGTACAGTACGAGGAAGAGATCACTATAGCCAGTAGTGCGTGATACTTAATGTGTTTGTGATGGGCTTTGTCTCAGCTAACTTAAGGTGTGGGGTTCCAAATAACTTTTTTCTACAGCAAAATGATGAGAGACAGAAACTTCCAGAGGGAGTCTGCCCAGTCCTAAGCCAGAGGTATTCATGGCAATAAGCTCAGGCATCGACCTGTCAGGTGGGTAAGGACAGAGAAAAGAGTAGCATAGGGTTTCAGATATGGATGCTGCTGAATGGTACATAAAAGACAGGGATGGCACATACATTGGAATTTCTTCCTTACAAATATCTCTGAATTGGGCCCAGTGTTAAATACCAGAGATGAGCTTCATAAATGTAATGTCTCACATTAGCTGTATTTACTCTTCTCATATCCTTTTGTAGCAAAAAATATTTTTCTGTATCTGTCCATACAGAATATTTGCCTTTTCTAAATAACATAGTGAATTTTTTTGACAAAAATCAACAAGGAAAGGAAAGGAAAGGAAAGGAAAGGAAAGGAAAGGAAAGGAAAAAGGGAAAAAAAAAAGAAAAAAATAAAATAAAATATTAGGTTTTGTCTCTGCTTTCATGTTTGCTGGCAAGAATTTTTATACATCGCCTTTTTATTTTATCCTGAAGCTCATATTGGTATCAAGGGGCACACTCTACACTGCAATCAATGCATATATATATATATGTATATATATATATATATAAAAAATTAAATTCCTTCAGGGTGTCTGTCAGCACTGGATGTTCAGACAATCCCTGACAGTCAGTAATACCAAAGATATGACCAAGTGAACAAGGTAATAGAAATTAATATAATAAATTAATATAATACTTAACTCCTGCACGTTCCCTAAGCCTGCAGCCAGCCAAGAAGATGGACTTTTTGCACATAAGGTTTGAGTGGCATGATAGCACCTGTGGATATTCTAATTTTCCAGGGATCTAGGTGGTGCTAAGAGAAAAAAGAAGTCCCTAGCCCATCTCTTCTGCCAGGTAAATGGTTCATCTCCACGGGGCAGTGTGGCAGGAGGCTTCCCTATGCCTTGTCTGGGTTCAGTCCTTTTCAGGTCTAAGAATAAACGGAGACAGACACAGAAAACAGGGTCAGAGCCTATAAGTGCCTGTTAGCTGAGTGCAGATGAGAATAAACCACTCTCGGCATTTCTGGGTGAGCATGATGGACTGCAGGGACACGTTGTCAGCCAGCCCCAGAGAACCTTCTCCATGTTGCAGCTTTCTGCATGAAAATGCTCAGCTGAGTCAATCTCTGATACAAGGAAACTAGTTAAGAGGAGTGTCATCAGATCACTGAGCTGGAATGGAACAGAAAACCCCATTGCCTGCTGAATGAGCGTTAGGCTCAGCCAGAGCAAGGGAACGGTGCAGAGAGCTTCTGATGAAAACTGCATCGCTCGAAGTTTGATCTCGTGCATTAATTAATTGGCTGTGCGAGTCAGTATTTTCCAGACACTAAATCAACTTCATAACAGGTTATTCATGAATAATTCCAACCTGTTTTTTCCATTATTAATAATTATTTGTACAACAATATGACATCAAAAGCCCTAATAAATATAAGGCTTCATTGTCCTGGACACTCTACAAACAATATCATAAGGGGTGGCCAGAAAAATCTTATAAGCGGGCTGAAAGAATTGATCAGCCTTATCTGGAAAGACTCCTGTATAGTAAAAAGACTTAATTGTGAAAAAATGCCTGAGAATGCAGACATGCCTTGACCCAACTTCCTGAGGAACCACAGGGCTCTTCAAGCTGCATAGAAATAACAAAAATTGACGAGGTTAGCATCTTACCTGGGATGTGAGCTATTCATGTACCCCCAGTGCCTGAAAATTCTGTTTTGCTCTGAGCACATCCTTCTGTCTGAATACTTTTTGGTGGAGCTTCTCAACTTTGTCTAACACATTTGGACAAAGAGAAGGAAAGAAACTGGATACTTAGGATGAATTCAGGGTGGGGGGGAATAATGGGAGAGCCACAGTGGGAAGAACTGCCAGCTTGAATGTGTTTCCTCAAAGCCTGGTGGAGAACTACCCTGTGCAGATATTAGCACAGCAGAAACTGATACACCCTGAACTCATAGTGTATGTACATTTTTCCTGAATACAAGGAGTATAGTGAGGGGAAAAGGCAACTTTTGGTAAATCTGGAAATGTGGGACCCCTAAGCGCTCAGGCATGGAGTCGCTGACAACGCAAAAGTCAAAAACTACAACAAAAAGGTGTTCTTCCATTTCTTTTGTAAGAAGGGCATTACCATAACTAGTGGAACCTTGTTTTTCTTCCATAGGATTTTTTTTTGTCTTTTTGGCCATAAATTCTGGCCTGGATTCAAGAAAACTCTCCTGATTATAGTATTTTCTAAACCCTTATATTGTCACAAAAAAGTTTTGGGTTTATGCAGTTGATGTTTTCTTACAGTCAAACTTTCAAAACTAATATACATGACTTTCTCTGGAACTAACTGCATAAAAAGTGTCATTTGTAACAAATATTTCAGCTGCTGATAGGAAAGACTGGGTAGCTCACAGGCAATCAGAACAGAAAAAGTAACAAACTGATCCTGAGTTTCATTATTAGACAATTACTGTAAAACTGTAGCAAAAATATTTTGTTTGAAGAGAGTTCAACCAGCAGTTTTAATGAGGTGACAGGACTCTTTGAGTGGTCTGAAGTGCTTTAGTTTAGTAGACCGATCTGGAACTCAAACCTACTGCCTTAACCCTGTCACATGTCATGGTGGCTTATTTGCTTGTTTTTTGTTTGTTTGTTTGTTTGTTTTGTGTGTGTGCATGTCTTATTCTGATGTTCCTCGTACCCTATTACAAAGGAAGGACCAAAACTAATCCTTTCTAATCCCAATAAATTTCATAGGATCTTTTATTTCCTTTAAAAATACTATAATACTGTAAGCTTAAAAATTCATTTGCATTTTTCAGCCATGAAACATTTTAGGATCCTAAAAAAAAATAAAAGAAAAAAAGGAAAAGGATTGTTTCTGACAACCATACCATACTAACATGTTAAAAACATATTGCCTGAAAAGTGATGATTATAAATAGCTGGCATTGTAGCTCAATACATTAGTGTGCTGGTCTTTGATTCCTCTATAATTATAGAATGAAAGCTTCAATCCCTGCATTGGGTGAGCACTTAAAATTACAGCTGAGGTAGTAAATTACTGGTCCTCAGTGTCCTAGTCAGACAGATTGCTTTCAGTTCATAAAGAGAAATTCAGTGTTGTGTCAGAGGCAGATTCCCCAGTGAGCTTAATGTCTTCTATTTAAAAGTAGCAGGTGAACTAAAGGAAATACTAGAATATTTTACAATATACTGACATAAACAACAATTCTTGCTTTCAAAAACAAGTAGCACCAGTGTTGCCTCAAAATGTTCACATTGTTCATATTGATTTTCGTTTTACACATCCCCAGGAACAAAATGTACCAGCTAATAGCTTGTTTTTATTAGTTGCACTGGATGCTGTATCAATAATGGGTTTAACTCTTGCATGAAGGAACATGCTGGGCTTTTTGAACCTGTTGATGGACATTTGATTCAAAGTGTCATTCTTCTGTCAGTAGAAATCCTAATAAGCACATACACACACACACACACACAAAAGAAAACAAACAAACAAACAAAAACAGGAAACACTGTAGTGGATTCTAACAGGTTTAGTTTTCTGACACATTATTATCTTCTAAGTATTGTTTCTGAAATATAGAACAAAAATAAGTATCAGTCCTAGAGGTTAATTTCACCTTTTTAAAGCACTGCAAAATACTCTGAATGAAATCCTTTTGCTGCAGTCTAGGTCAAAGTCTGAAATCATGTACGTAACTACAGATTGAGAAATGTCATATGCACTCTGCCCACATAAGCAACGCATATTTGTGTGTTGAGCAAAAAGTGCATTCTCTTAAATCCATATTTAGGTGTATAAGTAGCTACCTAAAACAAAACTGAGTAAATCCAGTGGGCAACTTCCCACTGAACAACCTGGCTGGCAGTATAAAATGGTTCTAATTTTTCACATCAGCATAAGCTTGAGATCTGCATCACTTCAAAAACCAGAGGATGTGGCAATATGAGCCTGACTTCTATCATCAAGGCTGGACGCTCACAGCTGGAGCTCTTGGCCTGGTGATCGCTGTGTGGCCAGCACAAGTCCGTGTTCCCCTGCCTTGAGGGCACACAGGCTTGGAATGACCATGGTGCTCTGGATATGTTTTCTGAAAAAATTTATTTCAGCCTTGATCATGATTCAGACTTAGAGGAAAGGTCAAGAATTAAATGGGCAATGAGATGAAATTACTTTGAGAAACAACTATACTGTTGCTGAAACATATTTGTGCAGAGCTATGAGGTAATGTTTAAAATTCTTAAGGGAAATGAGAAAACCCTAAGTGCTAATGAGTGTGCTTAAGAAAGTTAGAAGTTGCTGGAAAATTTTTGGAAAACATGCCAGTACAGTAGTAGTCAGATCTCTACCTTCTGAAAAAAATCTATCATGTTAAGTGGAAGCTCAACACATACTTGTCAGAATGTCCGATATTTTTTCAATGCCTTTTTACCAGGAACGAGAAAGAAACTTTTTTAAACAGAAAAACCTGAAGATCAAAATCGCCTAACAGTCATGAGATCATTTCAGCCATAAATAAGCTGGGCATTAATTCAAATACTATGAAGAATAACATTGCAATGCATGCCTGTGTACTCTTCACTTGTAGCACAGTCGGCCTCCTCCCCAGGTGAGAGCAGACATGCAGCTGTGTCAAAAACATCCATGTAAAGTTACACAGAAACCTGCCACTTTCACCTTCATGTTCAGATGCCTTCATGTTCAAATGCCACACCGAGACAATGATCAGAACATCTGTGACCAAGGTGTGTGTTTGCACAGTCATAGTTGGTGAAAGCAGGTCTTGGTTATTTTTTCATGAATTGAGAAGAGAGAAGGTTGCATGTTTTTCAAAATAATGAGAATAATAATAGTACAGTAACAGTATTAGCTGAAGGACTAATTCAAGGCTTATTTTGCTCTTATTTCTCTTTATCAAAGCTTTGGTACATATAAATGAAAAAAATATTGTTTATCTGTATGACCTTTCACATGAAAGGTCTCTGGATAGTTACCTGTTAAAGGACTGGAGCATAATTCTAGATGAAAGTGACTACTTAGAGTTTGAAAAACCTTCTTTTAACTATATAAAACTAAATTTAAAATAGGACTGGGAAAAAAAGTCCTTTTAAAATGCATATCCATTGTTTCTCAATGCATTAAAATAGACTTTGGAGGTAATCTCTTTTGCTATTAGATTGACTCTTTTTGGCAGTGTGCTCCTAACCTCATTCTTTGCTTAAGCAGCCTTCTTGGAAGCCTACACTTAACAACAACAGAGAGAGAGCAGTTGCCCTCTTACAGAGCAAAACTGAATTTGCAGTTAGAAAACATTGCTTCCTTAGGTCAGCAGGATGTATGTAAGTGTGCTAAAGGAAGACACAGGAAACCTATAATGATTTCATAACATTTGGAAACCATAAACAGATATCTGATTAAATTCCAGGCTGTTGGGATTTCTTTACACAGACATTCTCAAGTCAGAGGAAAAAAAATGAAGTTGCTGTTTTGGGGGTTGTTTTGGATTTGTAAGTGAGAGCTTTTCAGAGAAAAAAGGGAAGCAGATGAGTGTTCTATTTTATTACTATTACAGGCAGAAAAAAACACTTTACTGCAACATGTTTTATGAAGTGAGTGAAATGAAAAGGATGACATCTGCCCATGAGATGAATGATTTCCTGAATGAAAATACATACTTTTGATGATAAAAAGCATAAGTTAATCATTTCTTATGGCTAAGCTCAAGTTTCTATTTACAACACATTCCCAAAATTAATCGTCCCAGCACAGAATAATTTAGATTGCAATGGACTTCTGGCAGTCATCTGGTCCAATGCCTTTGTTTGCCAAAGTTAGATCATGTTGCTCAGGACACTGTCCTGACAGGTTTTGAAAATCTACCAAGACAGCATTTCCACAACAACTCTGGGCTACCCAATCCAAAAGTTTCCACCCTGGTTTTGATTTTTTTTTCTTCTTTGTATGCAGTCAGAATTTCTCATGTTGAAATCTGCAGCCTTTGCTGTGCATGCGTCCACTGCACACCTCCCAGCATTCCTTAAATAATTCATAATATATCACTATTTCTAGGCTCAGAATATTTTTCATAATTCTCTGAACCTTGCTTAAGTTATCAGCTCTGTAGACAGAAGAACTTAGTGAAGCTCTCTGGCACTTGCCATACCACATCAAACACCATGTGCTACAACTTTCTTATTCATTGCTCATGCGTTCCTTCTATTGCTTTACACCTTAGTAATTAGCTCAAACTGATGGCTTACTCCAAATGTTTTTGTGGCTCTGCATTTCTTGGGTTACAATCCCCAAAATCTTTTTAGGCCTATCTTGTTTCTCTATGTTGCATTTGAACAGCTTCATCGGAAAACATGTAGATATCTACAAATGACCTAAACTTCATTGGTGGAGAGAAACTGGTAATTTTGGGGTGTTGTTCATCTTTTTCTAAAGTAGACATCTTAACTTGCTGATTGAATCACATACTAATACTTCCTATGTCTCCCCATTGTGTCTTCAGTTAATGCACTGCTATCCCTGAGGAGAACAGGAATCTGTTCCATACGTAGAATTTTTAAATATAAATGTGTATGTGTTTGTGTGCAGGTAGATAGGTGCACACCTTTGTATTCCTGTACAGGCAGCTTTCTAAGCATGTATGGGACTGAAAAGTGTTGTTATGTCATATTCCTGAATGTAAAGACAAAGAGTTGTTGTGCTGGAGACCTTCTGTACAGCCTTCCTGCATGCACCAGCAATATGAATCTGATGAGAGAGATAGTTGAGAGATAGTTATCAGTCTCATACCAACACTTATTGTCCTGTAAGCAGCTTTGGCTGATAAATCTATATGCTGAGACAACTGATCCAAAAATATACCATAATCTTTCTCTTTCTATTTCTCTGTTTGTTTTTTTTTTTTGTTTTGTTTTGTTTTGTTTTTTAATAACCTTTAGCTAAGCAGGTAGGTTAGGTATTTTGTACATTTTTTTAAAGTAAAAAAAAAAAAAGGCAGAAATATAACATGACTTCATTCAGCTCTTCAAATTTTGGAAAAATGTAGTTAATCTTTTATTAGCATTCTTCAGATCTTCACTTATTTTCCAGCTTACTTAATTAGACCTCTCTGTAACTGAGCATCATATAAAATGAGCACCTGAGTATTTTAATTAACATATAGAAGGAAAATGCCTTTTCCTGGTTTAATTTTTTCAGAAGCCACCAAAGTTTCTCTTGTACTTTTTTGGTTCTAGGTACTTAAAAGGAATACCTTCTTGTAATTAATGTACAGTATAGCCAACCTCATCTATTATTCCTTATGAAGACTAATCCTGCTTTTCCTACAGATTTGTTCTTAGTAGTGATTTTAGTGGTAGCAGAGTAAATATAAAGAAGTTATGATTATACAAGATGCTTTAATAAACATATATATGAGAAAAAATCTATATAAAAATAAAAATTAATGCAAATATATGATTAGACTTTAAGAGGACAGTTGTTTTTTTTTTTTTTTCATTCCTTAACCATATATTTTTACCAGTCTGAAATATATTGGTGCAGCTTACAGAAAATACCTGAACACAGGAAAAAAAAAAAAAAAAAAAAAAAAAAAAAGGAACCCCAAAAAACCCCTTTAAAAAATGGGAAATTAAAAAAAAAAAAAAAAAAGACAGATGAAACTATGTGAAGCCATCTACTCCACTGGAATTTTTCACTTACATGCTTAACGTTTTATTGCTGCTGGAAGGTTTGTGTCTAGCAGGGGGTTAGTACAAAGTGCTTGCTTTGCACATGGGATTTATTTGCAGGAAATCTTGAGTGTAAGGTGCACTCTGCTCTTGTGGAGAATTGTGAAGAGCCATAGATATCTATTAAGGATGTAACAGGGAATCTCAAAAGGCAGTAATGTTACTGTGTCTTTCATCCTAAGGCCAGCTGAGGTGTTTTGTAATGGTAGCATAGGAACCAAATAAACAGAAGAAAAAAACTGAACTTAAAAAAAAACAACGTCATTAAGCTGTGCATGTTCCTGGCTGCCACATTAGAAATGTTCTGGGTTCAGCCTTGCCTTTCCAAGCATTTATGTCAGCAGTTCCCCAAATGTGCTGCCTCACAGACCGCAGTTGCAAGCGAAGCTAGCCATCCAGCAGCATGAGTCTTTGTGCTTCCCTTTAAAATCAGGTGTCAACCCTAATTGTCTTCTGCCAACAATCAGCCTTGTATGGGCTCAGAGACAGCAGCACCCTGAATGGGAGCTGGGAATCACTAACAGGCTGGAAAGGACCTGAGGCTTTGTAGCTCCTCTCCTCCACCCCATTGGCATTGGCAGCCATGCAGTGCACAGCCATGTCCTCCTCTTTGGACTGAACCTACACCCATGGTCTTTCTGGGTTTTACAGCCTCAGCTTTCCTCAAGCAAAAGACCTGAACTCTGTCAGATACCTTAGCCTGACTTCACATTTTCTGTCAGTGTAAGATTATTTTTTTTTTCAGAATACATCATGACTATGGCAAATTTGAAAGGAAAATTCCAGTGTGTGAGACATGATTTCCAGTAAAAGATCATGCCTGGAAATGTAACAGACACCTTCCTTTTACTGTGTCCCATGCTCCTGAAACCTACAAGAGGTGGTGCTTTATCCTCTTTGTGATGGAACTAGGAAGATCCCATTTTCGTTTGCATCAAGGAAGATTTAAAAGGGAAAGACTTAGTGTCTCTAGAAAACCTCAGGCAGACCTTTCCTTTTCACTTTCCCTCAAGTTTTTTTCCCCTGACTTTACACTCTGTCCAGCTGCCTGCTTGCTTTGCCATGACACCAGGGCACTTCCAAAGCCACATCTCTCAGACTTACAGGAGGTGTTGCTTCACCTCCAGGGGTCAGATTAAAGAGGAAAGAGGGGACCTTTGTATCTAAAACTTCTCGGGTTGAGGCCCTGGACCTACACTGCTACTGTAAAGAAGTGATAACAGAAAGTCTGCTCCTGCAGAGCATATATGACATGGTTAGAAAATAAATGGACATGCAAGTATCTGTGGAGTATCAATTAGATAAAGAGAAGGTCAAAAACAAAGACGACTTCCTCTTCTTTTGTAATGAACTTTCATTTCATAAAATACTATATCAATAAATTAGATTGAAACTCTGGTCTTCTTGTAATTATATATTACAGATTTTCCCATCTATTAATTATCCAAGAAAAGATCCAGTAATATAATAACCAGAACTGAGTTATGCTCTTTGGGAGCTGAATCCCTGTCTTATAAATGAACTCTCTTCCTGGAAATTCTAGTTTTTCACTTTGGATGATATATGGATTCAGATCAGTTCTGTGCAGTCCTAGGGGAGAGACAATAATTGTATTTTTAAGATGAAATGGAAAAGAAAACTTACACAATTAATAATGTTCATTTATTCCAATTATAATATCTTTATTTAAATAATCAAACAAAAGACCTGTGTTTAGTACTACGTTGGGCTTTTTTAAAATGTACGCATTGCATTTTATTTAAACACAAATTTTCTATTTTGGATAATTCTCTATGATTGGGCTTTATAACTTGGATTGAATTTACTTATGCCTAGAGAATTGCAAATTCACTCATACAATACCTCCTTCTTTACTTATAATAAACTGAGGAAAGGACAAGTAGCCTCATTAAACATACAACCTCAGGAAGGTAAAATGAAGGCATTACAAACTATTCCCTTGCAAGATCTTCAAATTGTCACATTATGGTGAGGTAAAACGTTAATACGAAGAACGCAGGCGCTTTCTCCAGCTATTAATAGGAGCTTAACTTTCCATCAAGAGCCTAAGTTCAGCTGAATCTCCATGACCTAGAATCCACTATTCATTTTATTTACTAATAAATACAGGAAGGGATTGTTGTTATTTTATAGCTTCAGAATGACAATGGCTGTTTCATTTGCAACCCCCCCCCAAAAAAAAAAAAAAAAAAAAAAAAGTAATCTAATATTATAGCCAGTAGCAATACCAGTCACAGCAAATTAGCATTGTATTTCCTCATCAATTACCTACTCCTTCAAACATTCCAAATTAACATTTTAAATTCATCACATTGCTGTTTTTTAAAGTAATATCTAATGAATAAATTCCTGCCAGGTGGTGTCTGATATGCAGCTGGCAAAAAAAATATTGAGGCAGCTGCACTTTAACAAGTAGCCGTCTTTTCACCTGCTAACAAGCATCTGTCAGCTGGCTGTATGGATAAGCAGGACGTGGATTTTGCTTGTAAATAAAATGTACCTGTGAAAATCATGTGGTGCAGCTCTCCCCTCTACAGAGTAAGAAAGAAGGGCGGGGGAGGACTATTTCATGAGACTTTCAGGCAGTGTTTTAACCTTGGTGTAAGCTAAAGTCCTGCTAACTCAGATCTTCTGCAACCCCTCTAATAAATGGATGCCTTTTATGTCAAAACCTTTAAAGGACAGAGGGCACTGGAGAACTTTGAAAAGTGGAAAAGAAGGAAAACAAAGATATCTCAGGGGTAAGGTAGAAGGTGCAGATGGGGAAAGGGAAATGTTTTTATTCATTGGAAAAGGAAAGACCTTATGTAGAAGAAAATGGATTTGAACCTTCATGGCAACCATCTCAAAGCTTATTCCAGCCAGCACATTTTAAGATCCACTTGCTGGCTTTCAAATGAAATCGAAGTTTTCCAGAAATGATTAACAGGCTCCCTGTTTAAACAGTAGGTCCTGTCAGAGGGTCACTGTAGCCCAAATTAAGATCTTCTGCAGAAGTCTCCCAACTTCTCTCTGTGCATTGGCAGCTCCCAGTTAAGAGGCAGCCTGCAGTGCTCCTTGCCTTCTGGAATTGCTACTAGATTAGTGGCAAAATAACGAACACTGCACAGAACAGGCCTTGCTGTGTCTGCAAAGTGCCCAGGTCATATCCAGCTGGTACTCCAGGGACAAATGTCATATTTTTTCAGAGACACCAGCAGTCTCAGGGCTGTCACAACTCTCTCAGTATGCTCTTGAGCAGAGTATGTAGGACAAAGCTGTTCAACTAGCAAAACCTATGCCATGGAGAAGCAAATCTTCAAATAACCCAGTTTGAACAGGCATAAAACAACAAGATAGAGGACAAAAGGCAACTGGGCCACAGAGCAGATTCCCAAGTAATTTTCAAGTATCATAAAGAAGGTCAGGAAAAATTTGCCTGAGCTCACCATACTGCTAGTGTCTCTGCTCAGCACCCTCATTCTCCATCTCCTTCACCCATTCCCACTGAGCTCATTGTATTTTCATGCCTTCACTCCATACACCTCAAAAAGAAAATCATGCTTAAAAAACAAGAGAAAATGTTTCCAGCACCCAGTGGTGCTCCAGTGGGAAGCTTTCTGCATAAGCATAGGCCACTTCCATTGGTACTTAGGTAAATATGAACCCATCACCACTACCATAGCAATCCCCGTGGGCCACTGCTGCATGGTATCATCGCTAATTGCAAAGATCATTGCAACAGCTCATAGCTGGCTGAGGGAAAAACAGTCACATTCAGTTGTTGTATTTAAGGAGCTTTTCTTTTGGCAGATAGTGTTCAGCTTAACAAAGATAAAATGCTGTCAGTGTTATTGACAAAAGACAGATTTGAGGTCAGAAATCCAGTGTAAGCTTTCTTGTCTTTTTGCATAATAAAATACCCTGTGTGCTTCTTCCTTCATGGCAAGCTGCTAGTCAACAAAGCAAACAATAATAAAAATATTTGCACTAATAAATAGGAAAAAAAACAGCTAAATGTCCCTGTATTCTCTTGTAACTTTCTTTCTCATGATAAATTATATTCAAGCAAAAGTAAATATCAGGTCTTGAAGGTTACTCTAAATAAATAGGTAATTTAAATGCAACAGTAACTACTTCATTGTTTGGTGTTTATTTTTAAAAAGACCGCTTATCAGAAGTATGGACTCTCCTCTGTCACAGCATCTGGAGGCACATATCAAGGTCACTAACTTTTAACCATGTAATTTGAAGTCTCTCTATCCTTTTTAAAATCAAATAAAAGATTTCATTTAAAAAAAAAAATGTTTGCTTGAAATTTGGAGAGAAAATTAGTTGAGTTTGAGAAGCTAGAAAGTGTAAATTTTTGTTTGCAGGATATAAACTTTTCTAGCCTTCATCCATGAATGACAGGATGAATATCCAACTACATGTAAAGAATGAGGGAAAATTAGGAAAGGTTTTGATAGTGTGATGACCCTTGCTCAGGCTCCATCAACCTGAAAAATATAATCTCTCAAGTTCAATCTCTTTTCTGCCAAAAGTGGGATGGGCAACCTTCAACAAGCTATCTAATTTCTTTTGGGCTTACTTGGACTATAAATAGTATGGGTTTAATCCTATTTATTTGCCCAGGACATGACGCTTACATTCAAAACTACTATAAATAAATCATAGAATAAACATAGATACAGATTGATAGATAAATACACACAGCATGATGTATATAACTCCACAGAAGTTCAGGTAGTTTTGCCATGGGCTCAGTAGAGTGAGGCTTTCACTCATCATGTTTTGAAACCCCTCACTGGAACTGTCGTGAAAATGAAGCAGTAAACGTATTTGTAGATGTGGGGGTTGCTGCCATGTGGGTTTGATCTAAGTCTGAGCTCCCCAGCCAGGGGAAACCTGTTTGTCTTATCCAAGCCCTCTTTCAGCTTTGTTTTTTGTTAACAGACCTGTGTTTAGTAGTACAAT
This sequence comes from Oxyura jamaicensis, assembly GCF_011077185.1. Lineage (NCBI taxonomy): Eukaryota > Metazoa > Chordata > Aves > Anseriformes > Anatidae > Oxyura > Oxyura jamaicensis. The sequence continues at coordinate 11,381,602 of NC_048894.1, read as the reverse complement.
ATAGTTTCCATTAAGATTTTAATTCATAACCACTTTTCAGCTCAAGACACTCAGTAAGCTACAGGCACAGTTTACCTGAAGCTTATTAGTGAACTGTAAGTGCAGTGCTGGTGCCCAGATAAGGCCTACCTAGGATTTTTAAGCTCTCCCAGTTCTGTCTCAGACCATCTGAGTCATCAGCCACATACATGGAGGGAGGAGTAGGAGATCCTTCCTTGGCTTGGAAAATACTGTCACTTGCTTTGGAGGCTTGCAGTGTCCCCTGGGACAAGTGGAAATGTCAGTTCAAAGTCACATGAGTTAAGGGTGGTATTCCCAGCCTCGGTGTTGCACCACCATGGTTTTCCCACCAGTATTTTCATGTTAGGGAACAAGACAGGTGATGGATCACCCTTCCAGGTGGTGGAAGCCCTCAGAGACCAGCTGGTATTTGCAGCACACATTCTTGTGACCCAGCAACATCAGCTTACAGGAGAACATCAGGTCATGCCTGGCCTTTTCTTATGTCTAGAGCTTCAGAATTACCATTAATTTTTCATCTAACCACTCTGAAGAGGTGCCATTTGTACCCTAGCTAGTATGAATTAACATCCATAGCAGGTTAGAGTTTTGGGGGTCAAATGCAAAGGGGAATGGTAATGTCTGTCCATTTTATTCTGCATCTTATTTGCAATTACTAGTGCGCTTTGCTTTCTGTTTTACCAAATATTCCAGGATTTAGAGGCTTCACTATGCTGATTTGTTTAGAGATGGTATTATCGATGGCTCATGGCTTGCACCACTTGCCTGTTTACTTTCATTTCAGTTGTAGGAGACTACCGTTCCCCAAAGAGCTGATAACAGCAGCTTTATCCAAGGCTGTGCCCTCTCCACTTTGTCCTTCCTCTTTTTAAGCTCTTGTTCAGTAAAAGCTGACTTTAAACTCTACAGTTTAAACATTACTTATGTTGCCAACAGAGGTTTCATTATTATTTATGAACTTATAGCTGTGCAACTTCACCTCAGATAATAATTCAACATCTTAGGTTTCCTAAAGTTTTTTTTTTTTTTGTATAATTTATTGCAGTCTTGATATTATTTTACCATTAAAATATAATATTATTCCTTACTTTGATTATAATGATTTATATTTCTGTTTTTAAAGCTGCCTGCCTGGGCAAGACTTCGAAATACCTGAGCAGAGGAGCAAAATGTTTTATAACTTCTTATGATTATCGGGAGTTTATCCCTTGGAAATTAAGTAGTCCTTAAAGGAAATTGTCCTGTTTATGATTTACAGGACTGCTGTTGATGTAGTCAATATTTATTCCCCCAATGTTCAAGAAGATGACATAGGAATCAGTATGTGTCATTGTAGCTCTTCCAAAGGAATTCATTACCCCTTCAAGCTCTCAGATGCTACAGATTACTTGTTTGCCCATTTGGGAGATTACCAGCTGCCCAACTTCATGCCATGACAGTTTTATTGCTGCAGGTAGCATATGTAGCTGCTATTGCCCTTCATCCCCGGGCTGGCTCTGGATTTGGGCTAGGCTGGTGAGGATGCATCCTGTACTCCACTGGTCCCAGTCTGTGCAGGGAGCACTGCTTTACCTAAAGTCCTCTGAGCGTTTTCATTATAAAACCTACTCAGAGGTTAATGAGCTTGTGGTATCTGTGTTTTGCAGCATCACAGATGTCACTAGTTGAGTGGGGTTGGTCCATCTCTGGGCAGTTGTTTTGCCCAATCTTTTAGTATGAGTCTTTAGACTCCTACCAAACCTCACTGTGCCTTATATAGTTGTATTAGTATTAGGTTCTTTCTTCTGTCTGCAGTTAAGGTTTTACAGCAGCTGCTGGAAAGCTAGTGTTTCATCACCAGCATTTTTTTACAACCTGTAGAGCAGTGCATCTCCAGTCTGTCAGGAAATGTGCGTTTATGGGCAGAAAAATGCACCCACCATCCCTAGCTCTTTACAACGTGTGTAGTCATGCTAGGAGGACTTTAGGAGGATCCTCTCATCTGCTGGGTCTGTTGAGCTGCTTCACTTTCTGTTGAGGTTCTAGTGATTATACAATAAATATCAAGGCCCAGGCAGGATAGAAGGCTGTGGATAGAAGAGGCCTATAAAATAACCAGGACCATCTCTTCATCTGAACACAGCTTGTGTCTGTGCCGTGTCCAGAGGAGTTGCTGTTGTACATCGGGAGAATATGATCCAGTATTTCTTCTGGAAGCAAAGCAGAGAGAATGATGCCCTGCACAAAAAGAACTATTCTACTATTAAGTCAGGCCACTGAGAAATTTCAGTATTTTTTGTGTTTTTAAAGTATGGAAGGAGATGGCCACAGAAATCAAGTGAAACAGAAGGAAGTTGCAGGATGTAGTGAGCAGGGCTCTGAGGGGCTTCTGTCAGTGCTCTGTGTGATAAGGCCATGTAAGATAAGGTTAGAGGTAAATATTCAGCTAATTAATAACCTGACCAGCTTCTTAATCAAACAAAATTATTTCAGAAAGTTCTTTCTGCTGCATGTGGAAGGCAAATTAAATTTTCACCATCTGCCTCTCTGTGGCCCAGATCCTCCACAATATGTAATGCATGTTTGTTTTTGGAATTGTATAGAGTTTCTAAAAGCAAGCCCAATCACTGTGTGCAATCTGGAGCACCTGGAAGTCCTCCTGTTGGTGTTTCTGCTCCAAGTTTTCCCAGAGTGCGTCAAAATGTCCTGCAGGTGACCCAGCTAACTTCTGACCCGTAACGCGATGAATGCCTCCTGCTGCTCGGCCTGCTTAGCGATGGGAAGGGTGGCGAGGCACTTTCCTCCGCCACGACAAAACTACACTGAGCAGACAAGAGGACAAGAGGTGTAACACAGGGGTCTGGCACAGACGATCATCATCATTTCTACTGTTGTTGAGATTAAGATGCTTCTTCAAATCCAGAGCTAGAAGATATGAATGCAAATGAGGATTTACTATCTGAGATGTCTTCTAAAAATAAGATTTGTACAATAACAATAAATTACAAGCAGCAGCCTCTTCTAAAATTACCCATCTCATTTTACAAAAGTGCCAACTTGCTTTGCATATGCCCTTTTAACTAAGCAAAATACCACCCATTAAACTAGTTTATTGTAAGGGAAATAATAGGATCCATACTATGAGAAGCAAATAACATAAACCGTATACAAAAGGAGAGGAGTGTGATTTTACATTCTTCTGAATTTCTATAAATGCAGGGATTCCCTCCACTACCCATTTGGAAAAAAGTGGTGTACAGGACTGATATTATTAACTAGTCTATAACAAATAAAACCAGGTAACAACTGCACAGTTTTGCACTTGTCGGCTAGACTTGACAGTTCATACTTAGCAGTGATTCAGCTGACACTACCAAGTGAGCTTAAAAACCAGGCTGTCACGCCGTGTGGGGAAAAGTTTTAATCATTAAAGATCTGTATAGAAGGAGCATTTGTAACCAGCCTGCCCTATTCAACATGTTTGACTGGCAGCATTTGGCTTGTTTCACAGCAATAAAAAACCTTTTTATTTCAGTGCATCATGTTTTATTGACTCTCTATATAAAATATTTCCAGTGTTTATCCTAAAATACTACAATTCAACATACACAGTGCTGAAATACATTTTATTGCAGAAATATTATATTGTAGACTTTTTTTTTTTTTTTTGGAATCTGTATCTCATTTATCTTCTGTAAATTATGTTTTTTTTTCTTTTTTTTTCTTTTTTTTCTTTTTTTTTTTTTCCATGACTGGGGCAATAAAAGTAGGAGAAAATTGCATCTTAAATATACTGATATAACAATCCTTCATCTTAGAATTAGCCTGGCCATCTTCCAATGACACACTTTCACAGGGAGATTTTATGATTTTAAATTCAGGTCTCCAGGTGAAAGCAGTGAAAAAACTGACTGACTAATTTAGTGAGATAGCTAATTTCAAATGGCTGCTTATTATGTCATTTGAAGACCAGGTAGGAATTTAGAGTGTGTTTAAGAAGGTAGGAATTTAGAGTGTGTTTCTTTCCCATCATTCAGCTGTTTCTAGGCCATTTTTTAAAATATGTTGCTGTGAACACGGAATATTATGAATGCAATTTATGGATATTGATCCCACAATAACAATTAGTAAATCCCAGACCATCACATCATGTAGACACATGCAAAACCTGACTGAGGCCTAGCACCTATAAAGCACTGAAAAAGTCTTGTTATTTATTTAAAGCACGGTTTTTCCCTGAGGTCACTGTTGGAGGCGGTACCTGTGCAGTGGTGAGGATGGCTCCCTGCTTTTGCTAGTCTGATAATATTATTGATGGCCCCTTTCACCTCTTCATATTAGATATGAGCATGAACTTCATGATTTTCAGATTGCCCTGTTGGAGACAGACATCAGATCATCCGCTTAACTGCATGAAATCTCCTCCCAGGGGATGATGGGATCCAGCAATGAATTGCATGCACATCCAGTGTGCGAAATTGCTTGCTGAGTGACATTCATCAGCCATCCCACCCCATTCCTTACATCAGTGGAAGTGTTTGCATCAAAACTGTAGATAAGGAAAGAAGTTCTGTCCAAGAAGGGCTAGTGGATTTTCCTTCTAAGGAGATCTCTCTTTCCTGCTTCTCACCAGTACTGAGTCACAAGGGTGGCCTCCTTCACAGAACAGTAATCAGATGGTTAGTACACCAGCCCATACCTTGACCTTGGGTAGTGCAGTCTGTTGAGGAAACATTTTTAGTCATTAGGGCTATTAACATTGTAGAGTTTCAGGTATTTATTTAGATACCTATTGCTCTCAACAACCCACCTCTAACTCATCCTAGAAACCCTTTGAGGGTTCATGGTCCTTCCCAAACCATGTAGAAGGTTATGAGTCTGTGCAACCTTTGCTTCATCATAGATGGATATTTTGGGCAGAATACACTTATGATTTGAAATCAAAAAGCCTCGGCCTTGTTTTCACCATTAGCAACATTGAATGGGGTATTGTGTGGTCTTAGAAAACTTTCTACATCTCACTTCTCTTCAGAGAGACATACTCCACTGCCATCCATCCATTTCCAATTTATTATTAAAGCTCAGTTTGACTGCCCATTAGTAACACTGGAACTGGTAGGACAGACACTTTCTTAACAATTAATGTGAGCCACAGCTATGGCACTTACACTTGTTCCAATACAAAGGTAGGTTTTCCCAGGTGTGCAAGCACTTGTTGGACAAACAATGTGCAGTTTATGCATGACCTGAAACTGTGTTCAAGTTCATGAAAAGCTATACTAACCAGCCTCAGGAGAGTTCATCCAATTTTACTTCGTAATAATCCTTTTTATGTCATTTTCATAGAAAGGTATATACTATTATAGCCTTCATTTCTAAATCTAATAGAAGAACTGCAACCGGAAGGGTTTGTTTGGTTTTTTATTTTCATCATTTGAAAAGCAAATATAAAGACTCTTAACAAGAAGATATGTTTTTTTCCCTAAGAATTCTGTTCATTTAAAAAAAACAAACAAACAAACAAAAAAACTACATCTTAAGCTCAGTTTTACTGTCAGTAAGAAACAACTTCAGAAAAATCAAAGTGGAAACCTGAAAATCTTTTCACTTCTGAATTTATGAGGAAAAGATGCTTTTGAGATAGATAACTTTTCTAAGCATCTCTAAGAGCCGACAGCAGAGTAGTTTATTCATGTGAACATAAAGCATTAAATCCTGCAAATGTATTTATCCAAATATGTAATTACCTGATTTTCCATTTCTTCCTCCCAAATTTCATGGATACAGATATGGTGAGATTAATATAAAGTGCTATGTAGCAAGAAATATGGAGCTGGGTATAGAATGTCTTCTTAAGGAATCTTCTCCTTGAACGAGTATATAGTCAGTAATAAATCAACATGCTGCAGGGTTACTTGAAGCAGCTGCATTTCCATCCTAGAAAATAGAACCTTTTTATTTAAATGAAATAGCTGATTTAAAGGAAGAATGTAAAACTTGAAATGACAGTTAAGTCATCCCATCCCCAGGGGAAATTTAGATGTACATGGATACATTAAAAGTTCCAGCACTGATTTTTCCCCCCTCAAAGCCATTGCAATTTAAGATACTCTTGGAGACCTAAATGAAGTGTTACTTCTCACCAGTGCATTTGTCTTAAGAGGTGGTGAAAACCTGTCCTTGCTGATATCAATAACAAATTTTCTGTTGGCTTCAGTATGGCCAAGGTTCCACTGCGGCTGCTCACCTAAGAACCTTAAGACTTAACAATTTAACCATTTTCATAAAGATTCTAGCAAAATTTTAGGCACAGAGATGTGGCAGCCCTGAAGAAGTACCTGAAAGTTACAGGAACGGAGGAATTTAAGAAGTGCCTGTATATTACATCCCACATAAGGACTTCACAAAACAAGTCCTCAGTATTAAAGTTGCCACTCGGTAAGTTCAATATCACTAAGTACCTTCTGAAGACTGGCCTCTGTGTAAGACTGATTAATTTTACCAGCCCAGTATCACTTGCTGTTGCTTATTCTTCTTCTGTCTTTACCAAATGATGAATGGCACTTCAGATACCAGCCCTAAGTAGCTTTTAGGTCATCTCCAGAGCAGGAATAAAAACTTTAAACTACAGAAAGCTGTAAAGCATCTTCCAAAATAGGTCTTGTGCTAGCCTCAGAAATAGTGATCACTGCTGCAAAAACTGCTAGTGGCTTATTGTTGTGTCCTGATGCTGAAAACCTTCAGGAAATTTATGGACAGTTCATAAATGTAAGTGACTACAGAAGAACAGCTCATACTTGCATAAAAGTATTCATTCTGTTCATAAAAGATGCTGAGAGTTTTTTAAAGATTTATATCTACCATAAACTGACATTACATTAAAAGAGATTCTGATTGGTGCAGTGAACCTAAAATACCTTATTGCCTTTCCATTGTTAATAAATCATTTCAACCAATTCAGCTAAAGTTTACTTGGCTAATAGGGCACATGCACCCAGACAAGAAAGGAGACTCAGCAGCAGAAGGAAAACCTGTTAACCACCATCAAGCCTTTCTGGATGGCCTCACCAGTACAGTCAGGCATAGACAACCTCTTCATCTCTCCTTGTTGATAGCAAGGGCTACTTCTTGCAATGTGTGATCAAATGCCGCTTTGGGTACAGCTGGGAGTGAACATTAGGGAAATAATCCCTTCATAGGTCAGACTCAAGAGTTATAGACTGATTCTTTATATTTTACACTTTCCATTCATCTCCCAGATCTCTCCTCTTTTTTGCTTGCTCTAAAAGAATGAAGGTGATAGAGAAGCAGGAAACTGTAGAAATTATTTTTTTATCTATTTTTTTTTTAAAGAGAAAAAAAATCCTACGAAGAGTTCTCCCATGATGCACCAGTTACAGCCTATGGTACTTTTGTCTTTCTGTATTCACTGAAAACTGGCAGCAAGTACAGAAGCAAACAGCATGATCATTTCCATAGGTGCTATAGTCCTTTTTCACAGCCAACAGAGATTATAAAAAACCTTAACACAGAGAGTCCCAGCAGAAGTAATCCCTGCAGGAAGAAAAGGTTTTCAGAAATCTCTGTCACATCAATTTTGCACTAAGGCAAACACAAGCAGACAAGTAAGGAATTTTTAAATAAAGTTTTATTTGTTTGACCCTGATGGAATCAGTGTATGACACTGAAAAAAAAAAAAAAAAAAATGTGCCCAGACTTGCAATGTCCTATGAAGTTTAAATCAAATCATGCTAAAATTGGATTGCTTCTCAGGTGCCGGGCTTGTGCCATTTAGCTTTGAGTTTGATTGTAAGCAATATCAATCAAATTCTCTCTAAATTGAATTTGATTTTCTTTTTCCACTGAATGTAAAATATACAGGAAGTCTCCTGGTAAAAGCCCTTCTCATCAGATTTCCTCCAACGCTTTGTAGTCCTACAAGGAATGGGATGTATAATAAAAAGAGCTACATGATAAGGAGAGAGGAAGGAAAGTGAAGTCTCTGAGCTGCTGGAGTCCCACCTCCTCCACTGTTTTTCTCCGACAATATAAGGATATTACTAGTGTATGTGTATCTGCCTGCTGAAAACCTGGGAAAAGATTATCTTATTACCTGAAGATTTCTTTTAAGATAGTGGATAGTAATAGGAGAACCAAGGCAAAGCACTTTCACACACACTTCCAACGTTAGATACCTTTTTATACCTCTGCCTCGATCTTTTTCCTGGGCACTCTCAACAGCCACTGCTTGAACCAGCTCTCACCGTGGTGTGGTGGTTTTACCCTGCTGGGCAGCCAAGCTTCACCACAACTGTTCTCTCACTCCACCCCACCACTGCACCCCCAAAGAAACAGGGGACAAAATGTGATGTAAAGGGCTCAAGGGTTGAGATAAGGGGAGGCATCTCCAGCCCAGGGCCCGCTCCTGTGGGGGCTCTCCATGGGCTGCAGCCTCCTCCAGGCCACATCCACCTGCTCCACCGGGGGCTCCTCCACGGGCTGCAGCATGGAGATCTGCTCCATGTGGGACCCATGGGCTGCAGGGGGACAGCCTGCTCCAGCAGGGGCCTCTCCACAGGCCGCAGGGGAACTGCTGCTGCGTGCCTGGAGCACCTCCTGCTGCACTGACCTTGGGGGCTGCAGGGCTGCTTCTCACCCCTCTCTCCCAACTGCTATTGCACAGCAGTTTTTACAGTCATACTGCTGCTCTGCACAACAGCTACCTGCTCACTGCAATCATTTTAGAACATAGTATCTTTTAGCATATATTACACCTCTGTGTTTAGCAGCCGTCTGGAAAGCCTAAATTGTGTGAGAACAGTTCATTATCAAATTAGACTTTCTGTGAAACTAGCTACATTACGGGCTGTTTAATCCTCAAATTATTCAGCTCAAAGTGTGCTTTGCAGCTGTGGAAGGCTGTCTTAATTTTTAAGGATTCCCTCTGCATCTCCATTCCTGGTTTACTAGGCTGCTTGATTTATTTTTCTTTCCAAAGCAAACTGAAAGTCTGTCATACACAACTTTAGCAAGGTTTACCCCAATAAAAATATGAAATAGATTTAACAGAACAAGATACACTGGCAGCACTCATACACTATAATTTAGGTATTGGCAGAAATGAGAAACATTCTTCCATCACATCCAATTGCCAGTTCTGGGCCTGATTCTGCAGTGTTCATTCACAGAAAAAGCCCTTCCTGCAAATAATCGTGGTCAGGACCATGCTGTATCTTGGGTCCTGTTGGCTGTCACTCAATACCCTCATGCGACATCTGTCTGAGGGTGAATCTGACACTGAGTCAACTTCAGTTTTCCTTCTCAGGCTTGCTAGTATCTCATTAGTTAAACTGAGCTGGATTTTGCTTACAGTAAAATTAGTTGCTAATTTATCTTACCTCTCTAAATTGATGTAATAATGTAAAAATAAAATATGTTTGGATAAGAGGAGCATTGTCATCTACTGGTAAGGGGACAACTAATGTGAGACAAGAGAACCTAAGGAAGCTAGTTGTTTGTATGATGCTAACTGGCATATGTTGGCTCAGGCCATCTGAAAAACGTGGCCCAAAATGGCAGTAAACTTCATTGATTCATAAACAATAAGAAAGATCTGCTTGCATTTTGGTCAGAGCCCTAGACTATTCAATAGCTGCATATGTCATAGAGCAAGACAACTACTTGACAGTGTTCAAATTGCTATGTTGTTTTTGTTTTCAATCTTTTATATAAAATTATTAGTAGAAAGGAAGTATGAGTACCTTTCTTTCTCTTCACACTTATGGAGTGTTATGGACAGGTTTTTTTAATCTACTGTTAATTTTAGGCAGAACTCATATGGAACTCATGTTCAAAGCTTAGGAACACAGCCCAGACATTTGGAATAATCTTGTGGAAAAAAATGGTAAACATTCACTACATTGCTATTGTTCCAGTATAGGTAAGGTGCTGGTTCTTCCTACATTCATGCTAGAAAAACAAGGCATCATCTGTTACCCCTATCAGTAGTTTCAAAGGATCATATGCTATTAAGTATAAAAGTCTTTTCTTTGTTTTTAAATGGCTGGCATTAAGTTCAAGTTATGCTGGTGTACTGCTGATCATTCAGATTAATTATAAAGATGTATGAGTATATAATTAACCATTGACAGTTCAAAACAGTATTTTTGGAAGTTATGTGCCCTTTAAACATGGACGTTTCTACTGTGTTTCATAGATTATCTCACATTTCTGAAAGCTATTTATGTATATATCACCCAGACATTAATAGAACCTGAAATTCACACCTTCAGTCAGACCTGCATACTCATGCCAGAATAGCTCTTGACTGAAGAGAAATGACTTAAATTAGTCAAACAATCAGAATTAAAAACAGTAAAGCATTTATAATAAGAAAATAAAATAAGATAAAAATCAGACTGGAAAAGAAATGACATCAAACACTTTGATTCATTGGTAAGGAGATGAGTTAAAATAAACAGAACAAATCATAACTCACAGAGCTGTCTTTCAAGATGATCAGCATGCAGAGTTATGGGAGAAAACATTCTCAAACCTGTATTGATCAACCCATAAAAACACTGAGGTCTTTTAGGATCTTTACTCCTCCTTGATAAACCAATCCATTATTGGCCAGGGTCATGATATAAAAGACCTAGCGAACAAAGGCGAGTATTAAGATCACCACACACACACCAACAAGTGCATTTTCTGCCCCCATATCACTCCTGTGCAATCAAAGAACACTCACCCAGTTGTAGAAACAGAGGGAAATGTGCACACAGACAGCAAGAACAAACAGGGTGTCTCTTACTCAAGTGATTTGGTTTCTTCTTTTAAATACAAAATTACACTGAAATTCCCATTTATAGAAAATACAAAAAGAAACAAATCCACCACTGATGATACTTGGAACAGCTGGTGGTTTCTACCAGCTAGTCCCAAGTGGCCAGCAGTCGCAATTTGTGACTAGTCTTGTCTTCAGACATCTCAGGGCAACCAAAATACGACAGGATGACAGATAGTCCTTTCAATAGATACTGACAAACAAATTAGTGCAAAGATGCTTTTCATAGCATACCAGATGTGTTGAGTTCTATCATATGGAACAAGGAATGAAAAACTGTCTATGTCCCATCTGTGCTTTTTCAGTAATCACTGATGCACTAGTTGTGGAGTATAAGGTGCAGTAAACATTTGGACTGGGTTTTACACGTGAAATAAATGGAAAACCCCAGGTATTGGCCTCATCATTGGTGTCTAAAGCTTTTATATTAGCAAGAATACCTTAAATACCTGGGAGAGAGATGTTCAGGAGTTAGTGCATTGTCTTGGTGATTAATTGAAAAATTATGCAAATGCCAAATAAAGGTTTATGCAAATCAGAATAGACTGCAAAAATGCACTTTACTTCCGATTGCATGCAGGGCTTCAAGCCTGTCATAGAAAAGCACTAGGTTAAAGAATTGCTATTTGGATTTACATCATTTCCTCTCTTGGGGCTTATCTGTCCTCAGACTGTTAACCCAGATTTAATTCAAAGAGGCTACAACTGCAGCTGCAAGAACAGCGCTGAAATGGAAACAATGAGCAGCGAGTGCTCTCAGCAGGTGATTGAAAGGCCCAGGGCGCTGCAGCACATGCATTTCTAGCCCACTGTAAATGAAACCAGTGTCTCCCAGGAAAAGGCCCTTTGTGAGGGTTGTCCTTCCATTTGGAACAGAAGGCTGCTGGGCTATAGAGGAAGCGGGGTGGGGTTAGAGGTAAAATAACGTATAACAAATAGAAGGGATGTAGCAAGTGGGAGACCTGCTCCAGACCCTCTGTGCAGGGGTGAGCTTTATCTGCTTTTAACTGTTTTAACCTAGGCTGATATGTTGCATGCTGTCCCTACTGCTTCTAAGAAAATTCTTTGCTAACATCTTGCTATTAGGAGACCTCCTTTTACATTCATACATTGCATAGCCCCTCTAGCCCATGTCACATCCCTGCTGAGCCCTGGCTGCAGGATCTGCTCTCAGCATGGGGGGGCTAGATTGCAGCATCCTCTTTTCCTGCCCCTCCTCTGTGGGCCCAGGGTACCCCAGGAGGCAGCTTTGCCAAGGAGATGTGCAACCACATCTGGTTTCTCATTGGCATCTTTGTGGTGAGTCCAGGACACTAAAGTACCTTTTTTCTCCCTGAACACATTTGCCCATGGCTGCTGATAGCTGCTCACTCTTTTCTCTGCAGCTTCTCAGAGCACCTCAGCTGCCCAAGCTCCTGCCTCTTTCCCACTGTCAGACTTGGTCTCCTTTTATTCTCACTGTCCTTTTCCTCTCTCCTCTGCTGTCTTGCACAAACCCTCTATTATTGCATGGGAAGTAATCTGTTTCTTCAAAAAAAAATCCATTTTGCTTTCTCTTTCCCTTTTGGTTGGTTAGACAATTATTAATCCACCTCCTCTTCATAAAATAGCCACAGTCATAATAATAAAGTCGAAATATGATTTCCTCCATAATATGGCATAATCTCTCCGTTTTCTTTATTCCCTGCAGATGGTACACCTCTTAGCATAAACAGCATGTTAGCGTACTGATTCCAGATGCATAAAATACGTACAAATCTTCACATTTTCTCTCTCTCTCTCTCCCTGAATGAGTGTGTGTATATATATTATCCTTGCCATTTAATTTTCCCTGCTTTTCATTTTGATTTCTCTTTTAGGACGACATGGACTTGTCATAATCCATCTGGGATTTTATTCTTCATCATATAAAAATGGCTTGAAGGCCAGTTTTTACTTGGCATTAAGAGACTGAAGATCAGCCTAAATCAGAGTTTTATAAACCTCTTATAACAAAATCCCTTCAGTTGTAAATGTGTTGTCTCAATAATTAGATAAATACACCAGACCACTTGTTACCAGCCTAGCACAGGAACTAATTGCATTATTTCCTGTGGTTGCATGCGATGCACCAATTCACTGTCAAATAACAGGCTTCAGTATCTGCCAATCTTCTTCTGACGTTGTAAATAGCTGTGGTTATAGCAAAGGCTCTATTAGAAGAGAAAGACATTTAAACAAAGAAATGTAGGAAGATGCTGTGTGGACTAAAGGATAAACTGAATGTATTTTACATTGGTAGGTAAGGGGGTTTAAAATTCTCATTTGATCATTTACAAAAAGCTTCTGACTTGATTGTGAAATGTTTTCTCTTGTGCTTAAATTTCATGCCACAGATTATTAAAAATTGACTTTGCAGTATTTATTTTACTTATCTACCACAGCCAGGCTGTGCTTAACCATAGATTTTGTGAATTATTAAATTTTAAAAGCAATTTGTGTTGGATTTTATACTCCAGTTCTGTCTGTGGGGATGTGCACCTCCAGTCCTATCCCTGAAGCTGGAGTGCTTTGATTCATCTTTAATCTGAACAGTTTTAAAAGTGCATGTTCCAGAATGTAAGACATGACGGTAGTCTCCGGTGTAACGCTTAACTAACTCCTTGTTAGTTTTAACATTTAACATATGATGAAAAATAACTAGTTTCAATAGGTTATCTGAGCCATAACAATGTTCAACATAATTCATTCAGTCAGATAACAAGAACTACTTTCGAACATAATGAGAAGCTAATAAAGGTCACTGTGCCTACAAACACATATACATCACTATTAATTTAACAGTACCAAATGCATGCATTTCAAGTACAAATCTCTTTAACTGAAACCTCTCAATGTTAGATGAATGAAGGCAAGTGAATAAATCTTCTGTATTTAAATTAAAGCTAGGCCCAACTTAACAAAATTTAAATCTAAATCAGGAATCAGACTGGTACACATTTTGAGTAAGAAGCCTGAATTACCTAAGTAAGTTTAAGGGCTAAAGCCTAAAATAAAAGCTGTGTTTCCCTAGAGATTGAAGATAAGATCCATCTTCTCTGTTAAATTTAAGGACAAAGCTGAGGTTTTTACGTGTGACTTTCAGTGCCTCCTTTTTGGCTTCCACAAATTGATTTCCAGAAAAATACCAACGATTATTCAGAATGTTCTTAAAGTTCTTACTTAAACTGAACCCCTCTATGAAGGTGGGAAATCCAAAATACTAATGTTAAAAATTGAGAACTGTTTATAAAATGTTGGCCTATTGCTGTGCAGAGGACAGCAGCAGAAATCCTCTTGAACACTGTATGCATTAAATGGAAATCCTGATTTGGCATTTACTTGGGCTTTGCCTGCATGTTGGTGTCCATGATTTTGTGAAGAATTTTGCTGCCCAGCGAGATGCATCGTGGCATTTCCCAGTCATACAGGTGTAGCAACAGCAAAAAGCAACATCTAACACACAGCAAATAGACTGTAAAAAAGAATGCCAAATAGATCAAAAATAAAAAGAAAGCAACAGAAAATTATGTACAAACCTCTGTTCTAACTATGTCCATAAACACAAACAGAAATGCTAAGGCTTGGAGTTGCTCCATATTATAATTAATGCTAGATCCCAAGGTGAAATTGTTTTAATTATACACAGCATTGGCAAGATTACTGCAGTGGGTGTTGACCTCGTTTTGTTGTTTGTTTGTTTGTTTGTTTGTTTCTGGCTGATTGCAAAATTGATGCAATCATTTATGTGAGGACTTTTCATTTTAACGCCTTTTTTGTGCCGTCGAACAAGTAGTAAATCCCTGTCATCCTGCTGAACAGCCTGTCATGACTGGGCAGCATGTAAGAAAGAGAAAAGAATGGAGGGAAACCTTCCTTTATGTGGTTCTAAATTGTTTTGGAGAAGCTACATTTTGTGTGTGTGTTTTCAATAACACTTTAGAGCCTAATTTCAAAGAGAAAATTATCATTTGGAGCCAGGAAATCTTATTCTTCTGATGAGCTTGTACAAGCAGTTTCAAGGATCAAATCAAAATGGGATGTCTTTCTAAATATGTATTCTGTGCTGTTCCTTATAAAGCCACCATTCTTACAGATCTACTTCTGACCAGATCTCTGCATGGCCCTGTTTTCTCTTCTATAAGCATGTTTATATTGGCATTAGAAACCGTGAGTCTGCTGAGGCTTACTCTTTGGAGCAAACATGAAGGTTTTCTCTTGGACATGGGGAACCCCATTTCAAACATGAGTACCTGAGATGGATACCAAAAACTCTGAGGTGTAGATGGCCCCTGTATGTATTTGGGTGTTCAGAAGCCATAACATACAATCCAGAAATCTGTATTTAGAAAATCACAAGGGTTCCTGTAAGTACGTATGTGTACGCATGTGAAGGTGATGTGCACATACACTCTCTAATGGACATCATCCATAAGAGAGCGCAAAAGCTGTCCACAAGAGTTGACAGATAATCGTTGTGGCCATATGATCAAATCCCTTTCAATGACCTTGGCTCTTGCTTGCAGACTGGAGGCAGTTTATGGAAGAGATTTTTCAAACTGTTGCGGGTTGCATGCATATAGGACCCCTTAAAATTGAAGATAAGCAGTGTGGCTTTGAAAATCTCAGAGCAGCCTTTTGCCAACTTTCCCTGAGTCACACCTTGAAACCAGCTTACAGTATCTTTTCATTGACAACAGTGCACATTGAAAGGACAAATCTACACAAAGGGCTATAGATAGTAGCACTGAAATTAGAATGTTACAGAAACGCCTCTGTCAGCAGAGTCCTCAAAATAACAGTGCTGAATGACCTTCCTCTGTGCTTAAAAATACATTCTGCCTATTTTAGGTCAGATATCTTTATTTTCTTCTAATTATGCCACATGTAATGATGTTGATGAGTTTTACCACAAGGAGTATTTGGGGTTATGCACACTGAGTCAGGGGTTGTCATTTACAAGAGCCTGGAAGTTTCTAGGTGCAACCTCAGTCTAGACATTAAAAAAATGAAAAATATTCTGATACATAGCATACGTTTCTAATAAGGTTGTCAGAAATAAACATGGCCCCAAGAGGTGCCTGAGACTTCACTGAGATAACACATTGAGTTAGGGCAAATGACGCACATTTGGGAGCCCTGTTCCCTTGCACTCTGAACGCTGTTGCACCTTTGCCCGCAGATTTGTCATTAGCAGTCACATTTCTTCCATAAACTCATTCCTAAAAGCCTAACTAACCATAAAAACAACATCTGGGTTCCATGGGGCACACTGCGGACCTGGCACTGGAAGTCATTACAAGTCAGGTCAGTCAGGGAAAGGTTTATCTCACCTAGCTTCAGCCTTTGCTGTGCTAAGCATCAGTCTGGCCAGAAGAAAGACTCTGGGTCAGTCAAAAGATTTGTTACAGTTTGGTCTTTAGAGGCCATCTGTTTTTATTCACTAAGAAAGGAGGTCCAATGTCATTCAACAGGAGCAGAAATCTCATCACTTTTTCCATGGTAAAAAACATAGGGTACTGACATAAGTACCTATGTACTTATGAATCCATTACCATGGATAATTCATCCATTATCCTTACTGAATCCCTTACCAATGGATTCAAACTGGGGATATAGTTGTGTGGTCCAGGACTCCAGATCTCTTCATCAGCAGCCTGCTTAGAGATAGGTGATGCCAAGCAAAGATTGTTAAAAATAATGCATTTGTATTAGAAAAGAAGCTTTACTGTACTTATTTTCTACAATGAGTTCTGCAAGCTAGTATTTGTATTTTTATTAGATTTTACAGAGATTTTTGGAAATGAGTTTTATATTTTAAATGTTTGGATTAAACAGAATCATGAAAACATTCCTTTTACAACTTATTTTGTGCATGTGCAGATGCACTCCATCGTTATTTTTCATTTCTGTCAAGACACTAAGCATATCTGTTAGAGTCAACAGATAGTGACCCCTGTTATGTGACTGAGAAATAGCTTTTGGTAACTTTATTGGGTGACTGGAGACAGATTACAGTGGAGATTTGCAAAACAGTTCAAGGGACTTCAGGGATCAGTCATCTGCGAAAGCACTGGAAAGCTGCAGTTTGCCTTAGGTGGCTGGTTACACAGCATGAGTAGTGAACAGTCAAAACAAATAGTTTGCATAGGCTGAAATATGTTTACAAAGTGTGTTTGAACAAATGCTACAGACAAATATATCTGGAAAAATCAAAGTCTGATGCAAACAGGAAAAAAAAAAGCTTAAAACCACTGAGCAAATTACTGTGTACAAATCAGTCTCTCAGCAGTAGATACGAGCTAGACAGATCTCAAGCTCTACACGTATCAATGGCACTGACTTCAGTCTACAACCTGAATCACCTTACAGTGTCAGGGCCACATGGAGCATGACTTTATGTTCTTGTCCCTTTGGGGGGAAGATATAGGTTTGTTGTTCTCTATTTCCTTCTGAATTGAACAAGTTCATTTTTTGTTAGCAAGTCATTTGTGGAAGTGACAGAGGTCACATTACGACTCAAAAATTTTGTCACCCAGAGCTGAGGAAATGAATAATGGAATTGTTTGCATATAAATCATCAGCATTAGACAATTGCATTTATTGTGAAAACCATCTATAAAGTCTGGAAACAGTATAGCTGAAAACAGCTTGATGGACTTTCTTTCCTAAAACTATGTTCATTGGAGATTTACTGTGTGGCTACTTCTGGAGACAAATTGCTACCTTCTCCTTCTCCCTCTCCCTCTCATTCTCTCTTTTGTTAACAAATATGAAGCAAATCCATCCCCTGAAGCTCAGCCAAGGCCAAGGTGTTTCAATTTTCTTAGCACAAATGATCTTGGATGCTATGAATGGTCCTGGGCAATCAAATGGCTTGGAAAAGTTAATAAATATAGTTCCAATGTCTTGGTCTTTAGCCATGGCACTGGAGATGTGACCCCCATAACTCTAAATACATTGCCATGACCAGCATTCAAGATATGATCAAGAATACTTCAAAACTGAACAAATCAGCGCATAGCCTGATTCATGCACTGAAGAACTGAGGGTTTAAAGAATTATTTTGCTGTATTACCTAGCATTCAGTAGCACAACAAAGAAGCCACCTGCACACCTGCACCAGTAGGGACTATTTCAGAGACTCTGGGTGCAGGATGTCAGGCTGCAGGGTACCGTTGTCATCCATTAGCAGTGGGGCTATGCTTGACACTGATGAGGGGTACACACACTTTGGTGCAAGGAGCAGGAAACAGTGTGGGAAGTCACACGGTGATGGTTCACAGTGTCTTTGCTGTGTGTAAGAACCTGGCGTATTTTAATCAACAGGCCTGGAAGCCAAGCAAGGCCACGGCAAGCATGGTCATTAAGCATCTGATTACCACAAGGACTGGTATTTTAGATGGATTAGTGCCTGCCATAATTGGCAGCATGGAAGAGCAGAATTACTCTTCGTTAAGTGTTCATTATTATTTTACCTGCATTGAGAACTCACTGGTCTAATTTAAAGGTTAAAATATATAGAGAGGGGCATTAAATTATACACAGAAGAGTAGCTGTCTGTGCAGGCAGACAGACTGTGTTAAAAGTTTGCTGATTGTCAGGACTGAGGACACTGAGGGGCCTCCCTGGCCCTGTCCAGCCCCTGTTTCAGCCCCCTCCAGGCAGGCAGGCAGGCCCTGCCCTAGAAGTGCTGGTCTCCAGCCCCACCACAGCCCTGCCCTCAGTAAATGCAGTAACGCTGTCACACTGGTAAATGTCTGTCCCTTCATTTTCATCCCTCAAGTACCCCATCTTTTTACAGGCATGATCCCTGCTCCTGTTTTCTCCTGTTTTGAAAGACAGGGCCTGGACGTCAGCCCCCAGGAGGAAATCCCAAACAGAAGAGCTCGTTCCTGGTAACTCTAAGTGAACTCCACAAGCCCCAAAGAGGGAAAGGATTTAGGTCATACTCAAATCTTCAGTGTTCATTACCGTCTACTTTGATCAAATCCTTGTTAAGAAGTCCGACTCCTGTTTGTCCCTTTCTGAGGTGTTTGATGCTCTCAAAGCTAAGTATGTCTCCTGGGCTCTGATGCAGGGTCACACGTTCCACTTTGGAAGCCAGAACCTCGTGCCTAGATTTCCTACACTGTCTGTTTACAGTTATAAATCTCAATTATCTTTTCACACCATGCTGTACCTATATTAGTGCTAGTACTCTTCCTTCCTCTGTCACATTATGCCTGAGTTTCCACAGGACAAGAAGACCTAGATATAGGCCAAGGAGGACTTTTCATGGAAGTAAGTGTGAAGAGATCTGCAGATGAGCAAGCACATAGAGTTGGTTTTATCTGACTAAATGTATACCTCTGTATCTGAGCCAGTCACACAAGTTTCCCTTTGTTATCAATGAAGTTTAAAGCATGATACATCTTACCATAAAACTCATGTCGTGGCTATTAAAGTTTGCCACCAGGGGCAGAGCATAAAAGGTACAGGACCAGAAGAGTAAGGTGCTGCTGACTGTGAGTATACCCACCCACTTCCATGGCAGATTAATTTCTGTAGAGGTAGCTTTTATTTTCCGGTGGTTTAGGAGAGGACTGTAGCCATCATGTTCCCCTATCCCTAGTTTGTAAGGAGCTCATTAGCTACGTCAGGTACTCTGGTCTTTTGAATCAGTTCAGTTCAAAAAACTCCTGCTTTACCAAAAAAGACGATTTTCTTTGTTGTTATGGAAAGAGGGAAGATGGCTTGTAAGAGGGAAAAAAGGATACTGAATTCACATGACTAATGGAGTTAGATACATTTGAAGAGTCTGAGCTATACATTTTCTAGCAAAGGGGCCCTCTCCTCACCAGGATTTCCTGTGCCAGAGGGAAGAAGGTTTCAGATTGCTTTTGCATTTTAAAATGAAAGAACAGAGCATGGGAGCTGTTTTATAATCTCTTGCCGAGATCAAAGGAGAAGGGGAGGTAAATGTGTCTGTACTTCGTTCTCTCTGGTGCTGCACTAGCTATTTAGTAGAACTAATGGAGGCTCCAGTGTAGAAGAGTCAGGGATTAGCCTCTTCATCTCTGTTAACTGTAAGGAGTCCAAAAGGATTAATATTATTAAGAGGGAATTTCAGCTAAAAGCAGGAAGGAAATTCTCTCTCCCCTCTTCATCTTTGTTTCCAGAAATAACTCTGAACCATGGTTTTCAGCCTCCCACCTACTCCTAAATTTTCTTCTTATTTCTCAGTAAAGACAGACTCAGAAATATCTATAACCCTTGAGAAGCTTTGACTTCTTGGCATTTTTTGATCAGGTTGCATCAGAATTATGAAGAATTATCAAGACTGAATTGTCCTGATAAATTTATGGGATTGGATCCTTAACTGGTTTGAGTCAGTGTTATTCTACTTGCCTCAGCTGATATGGCTCCGTGTATGCTTGTGGACTTCAATAAAGCCACACAGATTCACTCCAGCTGAGGATCTGACCCGTGAAATTATGGAGTCTTATCCAAAGCAAACTGAACTTCTGTCATGAATTGGTCTTCAAGGGAAAATAATTGCTAATTCAATGACTCCCACTGTTTTAACTGCAGCTGCTAGTCATTCTGTGCAGCGGAAAATCTTTACTTTTAACTGGTGAATCAAGAGCTTCCCCAGCAACTTCAATACACAGAAGATCAGAGGTGCAGAAGGGTATACATAGGCCTCCAAATGTTGTGTATTAAAAGGCAAGCCCTAGGGTCAGTCCACCAAGCAAAAGTGACATACTCAGGAGAAATCTTCCCAGCTAGACATTATGCCTCAGTCTCCTATTAGCTTTCCAAGTAACTGGTGGAAAAAAAAAGAAACCTAAAATCCTGGCTTAGACAGGACTTTTTGTCACATACAGGGTTGTTGTAGTCAGGGTTAATTTTGTGTTGAAATAGCCTAAAAGAGCTCACTGGGACCCGTTTTCAGCTTATCAAAGCAGTAACCCTGGCAGATTGTATTGATGCTGCAGCACCATCCAGACAAATTCGTCCTCAGAACTGCAGAATTTGGAGCTGAAGAAAGTAAGCAACCTGATCAGGAGGTTACAGCTCTGCTGTTCCTCTTGGCAGTCACTGAAGGGAGATGAGCAGAGGAGAAATGTGATAAAAAGTAAATGGCACTTTCCTGCTAAGCTAATCAGTTCTGTTTGAGAATGAAGGGCTGTGCCAACTGCAAATCAATGCACTAAATCACTTTCGTTCGTGTGCGAGTCCTGCCACTATGGCAGCTGCTAACAAGGGAATAAAGAATACTATTATTGGATATTTAGTAGACTTTCTAAGTGCTTGTGTAAAATAACATATTTAACTTAATGCAAAGTTATAAATGTAATTGGAGTTTACGGACATTACAGCAGGGAAGAGAAGAATAATGCTGCTTCTTCTTTCTGCACAAAGAGCTGTTTTATGCTCCCAGACCATCCTTACCAAACTCTGTCTGCACTGTTAAAGAGCAGTTTTCCTATGGGGTTTTACCACTTGACCAGTTTATTAAGGAGTGAATGCTGGGATAATCATAAGTCTAATATTTCACATGGTTTTTTTTACATGTTCAAGTCACAGAACATACTTTAGGATGAAATGAATGTACTTAAATGTCATAGGCTGTATTAACTAAGTCTTCATTGACTATAAATAAAGCCTATTGCTCCAGATGTTGATATATACAAAAGTATGAGGAGATTTAATTGGATAATCCCAGTAAAAACAACAAGAACTCAACACAATGTACCCAATGGATTTATTCAATGATGTAATATTGTATAGTCTTTTTGTCCCTAGCTGTGACTAGGACTAGTCCCTTTCTGTGACTAGATTCTGGGACATTTTCAGTGACGATATTAAATTGCTTATGAGAAAGCTGCTGTTTTCCTAGAAAGCTCCTCTTCTGCAGCATTCTCAGAATTCTCTTAGCTTAAAACACAAGCCTCTCACATCCCTGAACTCCTGGCTCAAATCTCTGTTGTACATACAGAGCCGTCCAACTTTGTCATCATTTAAATCATCAATCGTAGCTGTGCAGTGAAACGCTTGATATAAAACACCCACAGGCAAACAGTAGACTGCCTTCTCTTTAATTACATCAATCCTCAATCACCCCAAAGCAATGCCATCCTTGGAAGTACTAACTCTGACAGGTAGTACTTCTGGGAATGCCATAAAAATGCCAACAAAGCAGCAATGGCAGAGAAAATAAGCTGCCTCATCTTTGGAGAATTATTGGACTGTACTAACATTCAAGGGTACAATGTCAGCACAATGCAGAAAGAGTTAGATGCATAGCCCCCATTATTATTGTTGATGGGAGTCAGGTGTCAAGTTTCCTTTGCATCACTCTGAGAACTTAGCCTTCTTTGTAAAGCTTTAGCCAACTTTTCCTTTGTTGCTGCTTTTAATTGAAGGGCAGATTCGAAGCGACTTGTACTGTGATTGAATAAACACTAAAAAGAGTAAAAAGAAAATACTAACCAAGTAGCAATGATGAACATGAGACTTTCAGACTCTGTGCAAGCTGTGATGGAAAGTTTAATGAATATTAAAGGGTCATGCCTTAAAAGGTGAAAATGGAGCAGCTGTGTTGTAGCAAATGGCACTGTAATACCAGCAACACCAGGGACAGCCCCAGGGCAGCCCCTAACTCCTTCTATCTGTCTCAGTTCCCACGGAATCAAATGTGAATTTAAGTGCCTAAATGCTTAAATAACTGACTCAATTAGCAGACATGACTTCTGTCTGTAATATCTTGTCTGAGGAAACCCTTTAAAGCTCAGCCCTCTTGTAGCACCTGGAGTGAATTGTTTGCTCTCAATATGTGCACATTTTCAGTAAATGCATTCCTAAATTATAACAGTGGTACCTTTAACATTCTGCCCACCACAGAATGATTAGCAGAGGACTGCTTCATGTTAGGATAAATCAGGGCAGGATTCAGGTTAAACATGTCTTAATACAGATGTACAAGAGACAAAGGCCACAACTGGCTGTCTTACGATAGATGAAGAGAGCAGGTTAAACAAAGTCTTTAATCACTAATTGCTGAGTGGAACTTTCTGATGCTGGTCGTTCATTTCCTGATGTTTAAGCAGGTATTGAGCTGGGAAGGAGTGGAGTGCAGCTTGAGGAGGAGTTCTGGCAGTCTCATTGGCAGTGTCTGCACTTGGCTGGGGCCATGGCCAGTTTGTCGCTTCATGGGTTATGGAGGGGAGACAAACAGCTATATCTAGCTGTTTGTGCATTTGTAGGTATCGCTACGCATTGCAGATTAATAGTTTAGAGGAACTGGTAAAGCAGTTTTTGTTGAGGTGAGGCACATCTTGATGCAAGGTTGGGTGATCCACACACAACACAGTGAAACAATCATCCTGTAAAGGGTAAAAGAAATACTTGGCTGTTCATCTACATTTCACTTACATAACCATTTTCTTTTGTTTGATTTGGTCTGATTTTTGGGTGCTGTGTGGAGTGAGAAATTGGTCTCGATGATCCTTGTGGGTCCCTTCCAACTCAAGATATTCTGTGATTCTGTGAATTTTAACCCATGTAAGATAACTCCTAACATTTGTCATTCTTTGAGTGCCTTCAGCATGAGCCCTGTGAGCATAAAGGACTCCTGATCCTTCATTCATTAACATGTGACCCAGTTGGTTACCCAAACTGACGTGAACATCAAGGCCTGAAAAAGTATCAAAAAAACTTGTCAGCAGCACAGCCTTCTTGCTGGGGCTGAGCTGCTGGGGGAACTGGGACATCTCCCTCTGCACCTTGTGGTGCAGGCACAGGCAGTGACAGCACCAATCACAAGATAGATCAAGAGATCCTGGCAAGGTAGATGACCAAGGAAGGGTAGAAATCATCTCTGCTAACTTTGGTTAGTCTTTTAGTCAAAATCAGTAGTCCAGTTTCACAGTAAAGTCAATGCACATATTCTGAGAAGTTTTTATTGTACCTATCTCAGCAGGCATTTATGTGTACAAGTTAATGCTGATGCCTCCTCTCAGAAGGTAAAGTGAGGTCATTCCTTTCTGCAGCTTTAAGCCGCTCTTACAGCAGATGATGGCTGAACCTGGAGACCTAGACTTTGTAGAACTGAAGTTTGGCTTTAACAGCTCAACCCCACCTAAGACTTCGGGCATCCTTCTGCTGGGTTCAGAAGATGGTAAAACCTTTCAAAATCAGGTAGTGCAGCTCTGTGCTTTGCACCCCCATGCTGTTCTGCAGGCACAGTCCCAAGGCACGCTCTGGAGCAATGTTTCCATGGGCAGCAGCTTCGCCTCCCCACATCACAGCCCCACCAAGCACACCCACATACAGAGCAGCATCACTTTCACCCACTGCTTCCCAGTGTCTTTTTAAACACCTCTGCTAATTTTGGTGCTCTTACTTTGGCATAGACATCCCTGTTTCACACAGTCATAATTCAGTTAATATATAAATTAATGGTGGGTAACTGAGCATCCTATAGTTTTCTGTCCAAGTTTAGCTCAGGATCCTTAGGTAATGCAAACTTGTATGTAGACACAGGCTACTGAGAAATTAGCTCATTCACATTAATTCTAGCCAACCTAGTATCCCACATGACTGAGGAAGCCCTTCAGTTTGCTTCAAATGTGTAGACAGATGCCCTTTGATAATATTGTTTGATATGCAGTTGGCATGCAATCTGATAGTCATGGGTAGTGTCCATTATGCAGATTTATGAGATGCCTGATAAATACACTGGTCATTTTTATGTTCTTCATTGCAAGACTTCAGCAAAGAGCTGAGCACTAGCGGCTTTACACAATCATCCTGTCTTGTACTTCCTCTATTTTCTAAAGTGATGACATCCAAAAAAAAAGAGAGATTTGGTTTATAGAATACAAAATAAAAATATTTCCAAAATGAATGTTCAAATAGCATAAGAAGCTTGTGAAGATGTGACTTTTAAACTGCTATTTCCAAGCAAGAACCAGATCACTTAGAAAATACATAATATACTACACTCCACAGGCAGATGGAGATGCACATAAACTGATAATAACTCAAGAGTTTTTATCTCTGTGTATCCTCAAGCAAAGCATCAGGAAAGAAAAACATGCTTGAAACAGAATTAAACAGTTTTAGATCTAATTTTACTAGACTGAACTAGATTTCAGATTGATTTCTGTGGAATCTAATAGAGAACAACACGCATACGTATTGCCTTTCTTATATAAAATCCATCAACCACCTTGTGTTTTTACTTACTGTGCTCTTTACTGGAAGTAATAAGAAACTAATATTTCACAACATAACGTGCTTCATTCTGTAAATGGTCTTCCATTGCAAAGGAGCTGGGAGGTGGCTGTTACAGAGCACTGAAGTACAGCCAGAGATTTGTCTACTCAAATGCCTTTTTACATTCATATGGTGAAATTGAGCTAAAGCCTACCACCTTCATCCTGGGAAAAAGGAGAGCTGCAGGGCAGCCTACTGTGCAAAGAAATAATGCCCTAAGTGCTGCAAGTATTGGCTAAGGCCCATGATGTGATCAATTAAACACATCCCAGAGCATCTGTCCTCTACCTCATGTTGTACTCTACAAGTTTGTACAACTCACATGCATGGCTTTGTGGATGGTCTTTTCTGTTTCCTAAGTGATAAACTGAAAGTTATTTTGTTCTTAGAGGAAATGGGCACATTCCTTAGAGGAATGGCAGCCCGGCTGGGATGCTGGGTACTGAGTGGCCAGAGCACAGGACATGAACTGGCTGCTGCATGTTTCAGCCTGGATCGCCACCAGTAAAGCATTTCATGGAGCTTCCCAAAAACTTTCCAAAAACAGCAGTTCTGGATAAACTAACAGCCCAAACAGGGAGCACAGAGGTAGAAGTATTAGTCCTGTTTCCAGCCCCCTGAGCTCACTGGTGCTTCACACTCAGTGGTCTCTGCAGTATCATAATGCCATAAACTGATCCTGTTATTTAATATACTGGCATTTCAGAGCTCTTGTCTTGGACGAGGACCACATTTTAAACAGTGATAGAGCAGCAACATATTCCCTGCCCTAAGAACCAGATAAGTAAATGATAAAGGGAGCAAGTAGATCCATTTAGAGCAGACTCCTTCTCTTGGTGGGGTCTTCCAGGTGAGGCAGGTGTTTTTCTGTGTGGCTCCTGCATTATGTTAGACAGCTTGTTGCCCTGTTTCAGAGGAAGCATCGATCTCTCTGGGTTTGTACCTCCAGCTTCTGACTCAAACCTCAGCCTGCCTTGTGCAGTCAAAAGCCTTCCACTGAAGCACTGACTATCCCAGTGTTCCCTGGTTTTCCCTTCCCCTTGGCTTTAGAAAAAAAATATATATATATATATATATATATGTTCTGATGTTTCACATCTTCATTTCATGTCCCTGCTGAAGCAAATAACAAAAAGAGTAATGCTGAAAACTTTTTTTTTTCTTTTAAAAACCTAGATTCCTTAATCTGAATATTCCCTTGTCTCCCCACTTTTAAGAAAAATGTTCCAGGCAAAAATCTTATTCAACCAGAAGATTTTTCTCTCAACATATTCCTCTGCTACCTCCAAGAAAAGCTTTCCTTGCTGTTCCCATGTGGGCCAGTGTGGGATATCATTACAAATGCCTTGGATTGAAAACCAATTATAGAAAGCAGATCATTATTAACTGTCCACCTCAGAGGCTACACTCTCAGGGATGTTGAGCACCATTTCTGCAGATGGAAACAGTCCCACACTTTTTAACCCTTTTCTATCCTCCAGAACACAGGTTTGTGGTTTTTTTTGTTAGTTTGTTTGTTTGTTTTTTAACCCTTGGGCTGCTCAGTTGGATGTGGTCCTCCAACTACATTTACTGATGGTTCCCAAGGGCACATGATGCCAGACAGGCCTCACCTTCAGACTTCCCTCTGTAGGACAGAGATGACAAAAAGCAAACCAAAAAGGAGTTGTCATGAGTTACTAGCCCCTTGCAAATATATGCAGGCTTGAATTCTTCCCGTATAAGGTACTAAACTGGAACTCCTGCACCAGGAACACAGCCATGCCAGTGGTGACACAGACAGGCCAAGGTTGCTGCCATGGCTGTACAGAAACATGAACCATCCAAAAGTGTTCAGAGCATCCATACTTAAAACTTCACCATTTCAGCTGGAGGGGATAGACTGAAATGATCTTCCCAGCCACACTGGCATCACTGTGGTCATTCACATCACAAAGAGGCTTCCCACTTGTCTGTGCAGCCAAAAGCACTTGGGCAATGCTGCTACAGCTCTGCACACCCCGGAATCCATGACTCAATGCCTGTTACTCAAATTCAGCTGTATACACTGATTCTAAACCAAGCAAGTAAATCCCTGTCTGGAAACTGGCTCCTTAAACTAAATGATGCAGCATAGTGGCTATACAAGCCATTGTTTAGGAAGTTGTGAGCCTCTCTCAGTAAGTGCTGTGGTTTAAAGACATTGCTATTTTCCCCGTAAATTTGCCCTATTTTTCTTTTATGTAAGGAATCCCCTCTTTCTGTCAATCACTGTCAGCCCAAGCCTGAACTGACTAGGATATCAGAAGGAAGGTAGAAAATCATCTCCTGTTGTGCAAGCTCTCTTCCCCCCCTGTGTCCCTCCCTTTCAAAATAAAGCCAGGTTAATGTGGCTTTAAAAATGCAACTATTTGAACAGCTGCAAATACTGCTTCAGAGAAATCAAGTTCATTTTTTTTCAGTAGGTTTTGTATTACTGCATCAGAGCTGACCTGTCCTGAGCAATTTCACACTCTATGCAAGCCAAGTGCATTATTTAAGACTGGTTTATAATGTCTGCATTTTGTTTTTAAAATAATTCTGTTAAAGAAACAAGTAAAGTAGCTTACGGTAATCAATTAAAATATGAGAATGAAACTAATTTAGTAAAACATTGCTAACGCTGATCTGGCAAACCACTGGTAGCCATCTGTCTAATCCTTCTTGTGTTCAGGAGTTGCATTTTAAAAAAAAAAAAACAAAAAAAAAAAAAAAAACATTTATTAATAGTGCTCATTAGCTGCCAAGCAAAAGAGCATGCCACACACTTCTGCTCAGAGATTAGCTAATATTAACAAATACGACTCACTTTTCCAAGTTTGAGCTTAAACTTGCTGTGTGATATCAAAGCCAGGACAAGCCTTTTGACTGGGGACTAGAGGGATAGGAGACTGTAACGATTACAGCCAAAGAAAGGTAAAACACCCAGCAGATGCCAACCACCTTCCTACAACCCTTCTGCAGTAACAGCTCCTCAGCCTCCCCACTAGAGTACCTACTCCAGTGCTGCACTATCCTTACTGTTAGGAAGGTTTTTTTAATGTTTAAAGTGAATTTTCCATGGTGCAATTTAAGTCCATTACTTCTAGTTGTGTTAATGCACATGGAATGCTGTTTGCTCCTTTCTTCTGTACAGCAGCTTTTTATGTCTTGGAAGACTGTTGTTATGACCCCACTCAGTCTGCTCTTCTTAAAGCTAAACAAGTTGTCCAACACGTATAAGGACTGACTTTTAAAAGTGTTGAACTGCTGCCATTCCCATTGCTTTTATTCAGGTGATTGAGAGTGAAAGAACTTCAGTGCGTGTGATGATCAAGCTGTATTGTCTGATGCCCTTTAAATACTGATAGGTATGAAGGGCACAAAAGCTATTTATAGCTGCATATGTGTATTCTTGTCTCCACAATAAAAGTGTATTTACAGGACCTGCGACCTGCCTGCATCCACAGGGCAAGAGCAACTTTACAAAAAGCAGATTTTAGTGGAAACTTCTCTGCTCGATATACTAAGCTTTGCTGAAACATTTGGACTAAATTATTTTCTGGTTTTCGTTCACAAAAATATCTTGGCCAATGTCTTTTTTTTATTTGTTTACATGATTTATATGGCTACTGCCAAAACAATGCGCATGATTATCTTTAACTATTTGCTGCTGTTGGAAAATATATACTTAAGAAGCTTGAATTCAAATATTTTTCTGTCCCAAAACAGAGAAGAGCGATGTTTCTTTCCACAATGTTTTTCTCATGTGTAGAAATGGTGATTTTTGTGTTTAAGGTACTGTAGTAGAGTTCCAGGTGTCGTCACTTGGAAGGATGTTTTTATAGTGAATATGCTACAAAATATGATGCTATTCTCCTGTGTTAGCATTCCACTGTAACTAGAAATAAATCCCACTACCACCTGCTCTTTGTCTCTCAATTTCCATTGTAAATACAACTTCCTTTGTGCCCATGTAGGCCTTCATGAAATAGCTCCTTCTTGTCATTGGAGGCTTTTGGTACAACTGTAATACAAGCAATAATAGCTCCTCATATAGGTTCTCATAAATGTAGGGTTATATATTCCGCCTTTCTGGAGAAAAGAGTTTTTGAAATGTCTTGTTTTCTTCTCCTAGACCCTCTCTCCTAGCCTTGAAAAACAACTTCCTTAGACAAATACAGAGAACATTTACAATTATAAAGAAAAAATAGCAGCTCTAATTTGGGGCCTCCTGTTTTTGCTTCTTTTTGGGAAAAAAAAATAAAAAAAGGGAAGAGAGTAAGAAAAAAAAAGAAAAAAAAAAGAAAAGAAAAGGAGACTTTAAAAGTATTTTTCTGAGAAATTGTGAGGCTTTTTCATATCCAGACACATCCCTTATTTTTATTCATAAGATTTCATCAAACTGGCAGAGATAAAACTAATTGTGATGGACATTAAAATATACAGGGACTGTAAAGGATGAATACAGAATTTACCTAATCATCTTCCAAAATGGTAAACAAAAATAACACTGAATTTCACCACTGACAATAAAGCTGAAGTAGTGTCCTATGGTGCCTATATGTTAATAGGCAATAACGTGCAAAAGATGGAAGTGCACAGTCATAGCTGAAGATATATACCCAGCCAGATTACTTCACTGTAAACACCTACATTTAATTATCCCATCATCTATCTTCCCCTCCTTCATAGCCTCCATAATTCACCTCTGCTACGTGCGTACTGCAGTTCTCCTCTTCTTGCATCACACGCACACAAAAAATGCCCTCCTCCTTCTAGACATACACTAAATCTTCCGTTGTTCCACCAATTAATTGAAATATTAAATTCTGATTTTTATTGTCTGTATTGATTGAAGGATATCCTGTTATTAGGGCCTGTGTGAGCTTGGTTGACATGAATGCATCCATTGCTGCTCTAAGAGTGCAGTAAATTTTACAGGCCATCGTGGCTTTCTGCCACACAAAGTGAAAGCACGAGCAAGGTCTTTGGGTTCAGGTGGGAAACAATAACAAGAAAAGCTTGAGGTAAAGGGCCCCCCAAGGGGGAAAATAAAAGGGAAAAAAGGGAAAATAAATTGATAAGGTTCAAAGTCATATTGTAAATCCAGCCTACTGCATGCGCAGAATGTGTTGGGGTGAAAGACAACTCATAGAATATTCCTCTATCCAGTAATAATATGGAATAAAACTACACAGTTTTGTTTTCCAGTTGGTGACTGGGGAAGGTATTAGCAACCTCAAAGCACCATTGCTGGTGCTGAAGTCAAGGACCGCCCTGGTCCTAAGTCTATCTGAAACATTCCCCTTACCCAATGTAGCCTTTGGATTAGGTCCCAAAAGTCTCTGTTCTCACTTTCATGAAAGAAACTGGCTGAGAAAGTCTGGAGAAAATAACAGCCTTTATCCTGATCACAACCCAGCAGTCTCCCATAGACGGAGCATCTCATGGAGATGCTGCATTTCGCAGGGAGCTATGCCTTAGCAGGAAGTGTCAAAGTATTCACTTAGGAAAATCTTTTAGCTAAAGCATTCATAAATAGCTTCATTCCTTCGGTTTGTGACATCACTACAATCCCTTAATGAAACTGCAATTCAAGGAGGATAATTTGTGCTCTAATTATATATTAGTCTGGGCTGAAAGGTTTCTGGACAGAAAAAGGTTTTCTTCAGGCAGTCTTTTATTCTTCTTATTGTATTTACTTAACAAAGAACAGTCAGCTTTTACTGTGCTTCCTCGTAACAGAGCTGAGCTGTAATGTTACCTAGCTAAAGGCAAAAATCTGCAGTCATTTTTTGATGGATTCTGATAACAGTCTTTAACAAGAGCAAGGATTAATTGCAAATGTAGGAATAACCAAGCTGAAAAGCTAACAGATGTGCTGCTGAAATAGAAAAAGGTTAAGAGCTCTTCAGACAGAATGCCTTCCAGACCAGTGGCTACCTGAGAAAAGTACATTTATTAGTCAGGTAATTCAAGGAAATTCAGAGAAGTACTTTCTCACCAATAAAGAGAGTCCCCATGCAAATCATTTGTCCTGTGCTACCTGAAAAAAGGCATGCTTAGATTGTTTTTTATGTTTTGCCACAAGATGAAAGCCCAGCATTGTTCACAATGTGCATGATTCAGAGCCATTCCACCTCACTAAGGCTTTCTAAGCAGATCAATATTTTAGAAAAGCAAGTAAGTCCTTCAGATCTATGAATCATCTTTATAAAGTGTGTTTCTCTTGCCTCTGCTCCTTAAAGTAGCCACTATGTTCATGTAGGTCCCCAGCAAAGCATCTGTATCTTCCCAGAAGGAATTCAGACTCAACAAACTAAACAACAAACTAAACCAACTAGCTAACAAACTAAAAGGTATCTTTACTATCTCTGTTTCTAGTGTTTGTGTTAACAGCAAGGTTTCCCTATATATATATATATATATATATATAAATGAGCTAACTTTTGAGTTAGTGTTAATCAGTATCGGTTCTCATTTGGCCTTCACAGCAGGTCCAGGCTGGAGGAGGGCAGTGCTTGGGCACCATTGCTGTGATGCACGGCCAGAAGCACTGCTTAGACACAGAAATCAGTAGGGACATACATTTGGGATTTGCACATGCCATCTGTAACAAATGCATTTCAGTTCTGTGGATTTTGGTGGAGATGGAAAGGAAAAACAAAAAGGAAAAGGACTTGCCAAGATGTTTTCACCTGAGAAGAAGTGTAGAGTAGATCTGTATTTTGTCAGGGTGCACCGACAAAATACTGATTTTATATGTGTCTTTTATTCTGTTTTCTTCTAGAAAAAGTAAGCATACTGTCAACCTTTATAGCACCTTTCAAGTATCTGAGTCCTGGCACAAGCACCATGGAGGATGAAGACAATTTAAGTAAGCAGTCTCTTTTCTTTACAAACAGATGAATAACAAAATTCAAAAAAACAAGCTCTGTAGTGTAGCGTCAATTGTGGTAAGGAGGTGGGCTTGCAAAAACTGGCAGGCCCCAGGCCCAGTCCTCATACAGAATGCAAAGTTCCCAGATGCCAAGTTTAAACATATTCTCTGATATCCAGGAAAGGCAGAGGTACCCTCAGCTCACCTTCCCACTTTTCCCTGTGCAGGCCTGGCAAAGGGGGGTTAGAAGCATTGTGTCACAAATACAAAGGAAATGTTTTCATTCAGGGTCACAGGACTGTGAAGTTCCTTTTCCTTTCCTGCTTGTTACCTTATTTTGTTTGCTTGCTTTTCTCACAGTCTCTAAAAGTCAGAACAGTTTCATTATTGTGTCTTCCCCCCAGTTTATACTTTCTCGATTACAAAGTACTTTTGCAAAAGTAAAGACTGCAAGATTTGCAAGATTGTTTTCTCCATCTGTTCATCTGTTCAGTGATATGACCTGGGGAACAACAAAAAAAAAAATTGGTTGAGAAGGGATTTAATCAGGCTTAAATGAAATAGATGTAACTCCCAAGCCACAGGATTCTCTCGGGCACTTGCACTCCAAGAAGGGCACTGATACCCCTGGTGCTGTGGCTGCGGAGCTGGATGGGAGCGCTGCTTGGTTGGAAGGGGATGTGAAGTCTTCAAAACACCCACCAGCTCAGGCATGTCTCCCTAGGACTGAATAGCCCTCAGCAAGCCCTCCCATTTACCACCCAGAAGCAATTGGCATGCGTTATCCAGCCCTGCTTGCAGTAACGTATCATTAAAAAAGTAGCATTAAAAAAAAGGAAAGGTGGGAAGTTTTCTTGAACCAAATGAGCAACTCTTTGAGTTTTAGTATCACCTACCAGATGGGTTTCTTTCCTAGCCAGACACACACTGATATGTTGCCCTATTAGAGGCAGTGGGTGGGAGGAATGTTTTTTCCCCCGTTGTTGCTAATCTGCTGTGGTTTGATCATGATGTAGCACAAGGGTAATAGCTTTTGAGCACAGCCCCCTACTTTCTGCTGCTGAGGATCAAATGGACACCACACTGTACTGCTGCAGGGGGACTGGCAGGTTTTTACATATCTCAGCAAAGGTGAAAAAAATCCTGAAAATCCTTCAGATTTGTCCCAGGGAGGCTACATTTTCAGGAAGAGATATGAGGAGTACACACAGGAAACATATTATGCACATGATGAGCTTGTGCAGGCACCTCCTGCGTAACGCTTCCCAAAAGTGCCACTTAGTTATTTTTAGGTAATGTAGGAAGTTTGTACAAGCCAAACACTGTAACACCATTTTCTTATTGCTGCTGTAAAGCTAAGCCTGTGCTGGCTTTAAAATAGCTCACATGGACAGGGTAAGCTATGTTTTCTGAAAAAAAAAAAAAAAAAAAAAAGAAAAGCAAATTTCACTATTTCACTGTTTTCAGGAACACTGTGCCTAATCCTCTCTTGGGTCAAACACTCACTCCAGTGATAATGACAGCAACTTCTTTCTTTCTTCGTGTATACAACACATTGTAAGTGTTACTATTAGGAACCTTCAAAAAAAAAAAAAAAAAAAAAGAAGACAAGAAGACAAAGATAAACTACTTTGCAATCATCCATACCTCACTGTTCACTTCTAGTATAATGGCACAGATCCCACTAATTTCTATAGCACACAGGTAGCTGTGTACTAATTAGGCATTTTAAAGAGCTTCAGTGATTTGCTCTGAATAAGCGGAACTTTCTATTGTGTTAACAATAAAATAGACATATAGGAGAATGCTAGGAAAGTAGAGCAGTGGTTGGGTTATCCCTGCTAAATGAGCATCCTCTGCGAGCACCCTGCCCAGACCATGCTGTATCAGTAGGCAGAGTCCCAGCAGCTGAAATTGATTCAAATCCTCCTTCACATTCCTTTAGGTTTTCTTTAGAAATGGAGCCATGGCAGGTTAACTGCAAGTGCATTTTAAACTGGTGGTTATTAACATATAGACAGTACTAATGTGGTTTATGATCCATAAACTAATGCTGGAAAAAAGGTACTGAAGGCCCTAGGTACCTTTGGATTGGCATTTGGGGTACATTAATAATCACTCTCCAGTGAAGACTTTACCCTGACCATGAGAGAAAAGGATCACCCTATTCATCCCAGAGGTCAGATATACCTAAAAGTGTAAGAACTGTCATATGGGATTAGAAATAGGATGTTTAGCTCTGTACACTGTCTTCAACATTTGCTGTTAGTGATGCATTTAGAAAAAGGACATTTAAAGGGTGATCCTCCCCTCAGTATATCTTTCTAGCACCCAGCAAGGAATTTACTCAGCTGGAGTTTGCACCTGACTCATCATATTTCTTATAGGCCAACAGACCTGTCTAGTCCTCTCCAGAGCCCACTGATGCTTTTGATCTCAACAGCAGTTAGGAGCAGGAGTTCAGCGATTTTGTGTGTTGTCAAGAAGTTCACCCTTTTGTTCTTTCAAGTCTGCTGTCTCTAGGGCTTGGAGTGTACAAAACAGTGAATAATCATTCCCCGTTCACTGCCTGCTTGCCTTTCACGATGCTACAGACCTCTGCCTGTCCCTGATCTTTAATCATTCTATCCACACTACACTACAACATCAAGGCAGACCATCACTAGACACAAATACTCACAAGTCTGGGGTCTACAGGAGCATATAATTCCTATGACTGACATTGTGCAATGGTGCCAAATGCATAGATGTGGTGCATCTCCCTTCTGAAAGTGCGTAACTCTTCTCAGTGCCAGCAGGGAGATCTGATGGTGATGGTCCCCAACGTAAGGATCTCAGACACAGCAAAAGTCATGTGGGATGAGTCCCATCCCACGATTCAGTGCTTTGAAGCATGTTCAGTTATGAGCCTTTTGGTCAAATCCCTTCTCAGATTGCACAGTTGAGATATAGCAAGGACCATGCTTGCCAGAATGCAGGGAACACCCTCCTCCAGCAATAAAAGCCCCAAGCTATCTCACACCAGCAGACATAGGAGAACCAAACCCTCTGGTTTTGTTTTGAAAACTGTATCTATTGCCCCCTTTCAGATCTCTCTCCTGCTTAAAGCTAAGCTTTAGGCTGGTCCAAATTCATGCATGTACTTAAATCCATTTCTGCTTGGGGCTGCCCATGCTTTTTGCTGCACGTGCTCATTTGCCAGCTTGGACATAGAACATCAGAGTGTGAGCATCATCTAAGTCAGGGCATTTGAATAATTTCCCTAATCAGTGAGAGTTGTACTAGAGGTGCATGGATTTCACAGTTATTTCAGACAACAATGCGAGCAGAGTATTCATTTTATTTATTCAAAAATGACCTCTCCCTCTTCCCTTCATGCTCCCCTTATCTTACGTATTACCAGTAGCATGGACGGTGTGGAAAATAGGATATATATCCAGCTTTGAGGTGGCATATATATCAGGGGCCAAGGATGGGCATTGTTTCTAAATGCTGGCATCTAGACAAATGTAGTTGTCCGTGCACCCTCGGTAGCTCATCTTCAGTATCTGACTGTGGTGGACAAACTGCCAACTTATGGCTGGAACAGCCACAGGCAATGGCAAACACCTTTCAAAAATGTTCAGTCTCCAGCTCAGCTCAGCTGTACTTTTTGTGCATAGACAATGTTTTCCTCACAGAGTGGTGTTACACACCAGTAAATCCTAGCAATATCGTTTTAAGCAGCCTGAGCCCTTTGAGCTGGTGAGGAGGGCTACAGCTGCAACAGAGAGATCAGAGCTGGTTTCCCTTAAGTAGACTTACCATAATGACTTATTTCATGAAGATTTAAAACTATATGTCTGTGTGCTTGCATCTAAGAGAGGAAGGAGTGATTTCTGTTGTTATCTACAAGTTTATTATTCTAAAGTCAGTAATATAAACCTAGAAATCCCCAGCAGAAGAGTTCCCAAACCTCTGTCATGGATTCAATATGTGTATGAAAATGTCATCTTGCCTGCAAGAGAAAAACTGCCCTACATCACTTCTGATGTAGTAGCTGACCTTGGACAAAGGTATCATGGCTCTGTCTCCCAGGTTCATGCCTACTGCTTCTGATTTAAAATTTTTCACTTTCAAGTATGCCAGGAATTATGGAGGTCAGTTCTTTTAACCTCTGCAGTTAATGTAATGTAGATGAACAGCAAAAACATACTCTAGGTAAGCAGGTCAAACAGCTAGATATTAAAATGCAGAATACAGGAAAATAAAAATTAAATCCTACCTGTATTGTGGAACATGCATTGGTAGCAATCTTGTGTTTGCTAAACATTTCTAACAGCAGTAACCTCCTGTTTCAGACAAATCTGTTGAATCAGAATTGTGCTATGCTACAGAGACTGCAATTTTTTTCTTTCAATATCAGAGCTTATCAATTATGTACTGCCCCTTGTGATTCAATATTAAAGATGCCAGCCAGAGTGAAGATGCCACCTACTACCTCTGCTTTCCCATCCTCCCTGGAAGTTGGCTTGGCAGCAGAATAACCTTCAACAGGAACAATATTATCTCTTCAAATGTAGCGTGGAGTATCGGATGGCTAGTTCTGCAGA
Source organism: Oxyura jamaicensis (assembly GCF_011077185.1). NCBI lineage: Eukaryota > Metazoa > Chordata > Aves > Anseriformes > Anatidae > Oxyura > Oxyura jamaicensis. Next base: position 11,345,001 of record NC_048894.1, on the reverse strand, counting down.
GCCCTTATGACCCAGAGACATAGGCAGTGTCATTATTAGTGATGCATTATAGTTCTGTAAAGCTCTTGATGATGCAGACTCTCTAGGTTAACTCTACTGTGCATAATGACCAAAAGGAGAAAATCATGAAAGAGCAGACAGAAGATTGAGGAATAGTGCATAAATAAATACATTTCACTAACTGCTTTCTTCTCTCCTATTCAATTACTGAAGCAAATACAAGACTGCAATGTCTCCTCTTGCTTGTAAAACTGCAAAAATCAATGAATAAACTTATCTGAGGACATATTACAGTGCAGAATTATTTTTTGAGATCTTACACAATAGGTTAGAATCTATTGCCAAAAAATTTGTAATATGTTTCTTTTTCCTTTTTTTAACTCTGTCCCCTTACAACTTTATTATTATCCAACCTTTAATCATTGGAGAACCATATTTTATTATAATTACTTCCAAATGTGTAGAGAATGTGTTTGGGGAACTCAAGAGCAAAGACATTACAAGAGATAACAGGGCTGAAAATGATCCACAGTTTTGCATTTTCCCTGTGTGTATCCTCTGACTTACCCCTTTCCTTTTAGTGCTCTTCATTTCTAAAATTGCTTGTGATTGTTCTATTACAGCTGCTTACTGTATTTATCTTATGTAGTTTGGTGTCATTTGCCTGCTTTGTCTGATTTTCACAATAGAAGTACATGTGCCACCATTAGAGAGGTAATCTCATGTCTGCTATACAGAGGTCTCATAAAAGGCACATTTCAAAGACCTCCTATTTCAAAGATACCTGAAAGTATAAAGTAATTTCACGTTGTCTGGCTATTGCCAGATATCACACAAGTCCATCAGGCTTGCAGGCTTTCTGAGGCACTCACAGAGTTCCAGCTTCTTCTGTTTTACATGATGCTATGACTTTTGGCCGGTTGCAGCTCCTACTCAGGTCTATGAGGAACTGAGCTGTGTCCTGGTATTTCAGGATGAGGTCCTTCAGAAATCTGGTTGCCCTCAGGGACAGTTGCAGAGATTTCCTTCACTGTGATTAGGCCGAGACATGCCATGCATCACCTTCACACACACCTAGCCCTGTCCGCCTATCCGCAGTGCCTAACCTCTAGAAGATTTGTGTTTATATCACCATATTTTTTTCACTGCTTCAGTGCAAACACTCTGTTGGCCAAAAGCTGAGCTAAAGAATTTCACGGACTGAGTTTAAGACAAACAAGTAATGTTTACTTTACGTTGCCATATTTTTGTGATTAAGGTATGATGCTAAGGTCACACATTCTTGTTCACAAATTTATGGTGCTCTGAATATGAAAGAAAAGAAAAAAACACCTGGAAAAAATACAATAAGAATTACAAATAAAAATAACCCCTGAGTTTTCTTATTCAGTGGTGCATAATCAATACAAATTCTTTTCAATCCCGAATACAGTGTGAAGCACAAGCTATCTTTCTTGTAATGCTTCCTGACTACAATATCATTATGTACCATAACTTGGTCTGTAAAAACCTGCTAGGTAAGAGGAGAGAGGAGGTGTGAAACACAGACTCAAACTCACTTCCTTCAAAAAGATGTCTGACTTGAAACATTTCACCTTTTTTTTTTTTTTTTAAAAAAAAAAAGACCCTTTTTTTTTTAAAAAAAAAAAAGGCAAGCAAGCAAAGAAGTGTATTTAGAATGGGTAGAAACAGGAGAAACAGAGTGGAAAATAAATGGCTGGCCAAAGTCACTGCCAAGGCAAATAGAGCAAAGTTAAAGCTGGCGTCCCCTTCCCCCTCAGATCAGAACTTCCATAAATAGTGTTGTGAACTCAACGAGAAAAGACCACATTATCCTTGTGTCTTACTTAACCTGACCTTTTAAATGTCTTATTTCCAGTTAGGCTGGTTCAACGATGTCACGTTTTATACGGCTGAATGCCAAGTGATGAAACTTTTCTTTTTCTATTATGTATTTCTTTTTCTTTCCTTCCTCACCTGTCTTCATTCTCTCCCCTTAGCTTTAGAAAGTAAAAATTAACTAGTCACTAAGACCTTAATTTGTCAGTCCATGTTCTGCCTCAGCAAGGCACTTCAGCACACTTATGGAGCTCAGCAAGCAACGTCAGTGAGACACAGACACAGGCTGGAAGTGCAGTGAGCACCCAAGGGTGTTCAGGAAAGGGAGCCGCAAGCCTCAGACCTGCAAATGGGCTCTCACACATGCAGTCATGCCAGGATTTTTATTCAGGTCCAAGCAGTGAGCTGCTCTCCGTGGAACAATTTGCATGAGTGCAGCCTTATCACTCTGATGAGAAAAAGTCTTTTGATAAAAGTGCAACTCATCGGGACACAAAGGAGGTTTTTAATTATGATGGTTGGTTCCACATAATTCTCTGCAGGCCCCTGTGCATCTGTCAGCACAGCCTAAGCCTGGGCTGCAGCAAAGGCACACTGCTCCAGCAGAAGCTCCTTGAGGCATAGACGGCTGTTCACCTCTTGTATCCTTGCAGCCAGCTTGTACATTAGGGTAGAGAGGAAGCCAAACATGGCCGTGGCCCTGCAGAAAGGGGAAAGATGATTCTTTGTCCTCTAAGGACCTCCCCTCTGCCTGGGACTCATGCATCCTGCACAGGTGGCATGCTCATGTCTGACAACAAAACATGGAAAAGGCTCCGCAAGCAATGCTGGTTGGAATGCAGCAGGCAGCCAGGCAGTGCTCTGAAAGGGATCAGGTGCATCGCTCCAGGGATGGGTTGCTTCACGGGTTGATTAAATTCATGTTTATTTCCCCAACTTGGTCTCTGCCCCAAGCAAGGCACAGGAGGGCTGGAGGATGCATCAGAGATGCAATACGTTTAAACAAAATCATCAGAAATGACAGAAATGTTCTATGACGCTTATTTAGATATAAGCACATTTTCTGTCTCATTCAGGACATCAGTGAGATGAATCTCCATTCTCAGTCATAGATCTGCTGTAGCAAAGAGCAGCACGAGCACTGCACAAGAGCAGTTTAGAGCAGTGATTCATTGGCACAACAGCAGCAGAGTGCTCCCCCCACAGCTCCCCATTGTCATTTCGTACCCTTCCCCCATCACTGTAGTGCTTCCTAGCAGTCACTCTCTCCCATTGCTTTCTTTGACATAGATCATCCTTTACAACAGTAATCACTCTGGTCATGATGCTCTGGCTTCTCCTTCTCTGATTTAGATTTACCTAGAATTTTTGTAATATTAGTTGTTGCTGATGCAGGAGCTAAGAGTATCTGCAATTGAACCTGACAGAAAGACTCTCACTTATTAAATTGGAATCTGAGGCCAGACCAAATTACTGTTTCAAATGCTAGGAATGTCTTTCTGATCATTTTTTAAGCTGGATTTGTAATGTTAGCAACCAAAGAACCTATGGTGTGAGTAGAACTGGTCAATGTATTCATAGCAAATAAATTATTCAATGCATTTGCCCATTTTTCTATTTGTGATTCATTTGTGAATCATTTCTGATTTCTAATAATGTGTTCATAAGTATTCGCACACATGGATTATAGAAAAAAAAAAAAGCCTCAGGGAGCTTTGCAAACTATTCACTTTTCACTATAATTATCCAGTGTGAATAGAGCATTTTATTTAAATCACATGGCATCAGTTATACTTTATCTTTGAGTGATGTAATCTTTTTTAAAACAGAAGGCTATTGACTAACAGAAGTAGGACCTTAGGAACAAATAATCATTCAGGACATGCAGAGAATCTGTGCTATGACAAGGAAACCAGCCAAAAAGAGGACAAGCAAGGATATCTATCATTAACTTCTTTTTTCTTTTTTGGCTATTTTTCCAGCCTCAGGCATGATGTCAGCTGCTCTGATGACAACTGTAATGTGAGGTTTTTTCTTTCTTTACTGACAGGTACCAGCAGTGCAGAAGTAAAGGAAAATCGAAACATTGGCAACCTGGAGGATCATCCAATACCCTCTAATGAGAGGGCAAGAGGGGGAACACCTAGCAGTAAGAGAAAAAGACCTTTAGAGGATGGCAATAATGGCCATTTCTGCAAACTCCAACTCATCTGGAAGAAAGTCTCATGGTCAGTGACACCAAAGAATGCTCTGGTCCAGCTACATGAACTTAAACCAGGTTTACAATACAAAATGGTTTCCCAGACAGGTCCAGTACACGCTCCAGTCTTTGCTGTTGCTGTGGAAGTAAATGGACTTACGTTTGAAGGCACAGGGCCCACGAAAAAGAAAGCCAAAATGCGTGCTGCGGAGCTAGCTCTGAAGTCATTTGTTCAGTTCCCCAATGCCTGCCAAGCTCACTTTGCCATGGGGAACTGCATCAACCCATCCACGGACTTTACTTCTGATCAGGCAGACTTCCCAGATACTCTGTTCAAGGAGTTCGAACCATCCACACACAGCGAGGACTTTTCAGTCTATAACCCGGTTAATAACGAATTGCTTTCCACCGCTTATCGCCATGGGCGCTTACTCTGCCATACGTTGGACCTAATGGGCCACGGTAAGCAAAACAGGCACAAGATGGCCTCCAAAGCGGAGAGCGAGAAGAACCCAGTGGTGCTGCTAAATGAGCTGCGGTCAGGCCTGCGGTATGTCTGCCTGTCAGAGACCGTGGAGAAGCAGCACATCAAGAGCTTTGTGATGGCGGTGCGAGTGGACGGGAGAACATTTGAAGGCTCAGGACGTAGCAAGAAGCTGGCCAAGGGCCAAGCAGCGCAGGCCGCACTGCAGGCCCTCTTTAACATTCGGCTGCCCAGCCACATTCCCAGCAGGAGTAAATGTCACCATTTGCCACAGGTGAGAGCTCCTGGGTAGCCACCACCACGCTGGAGGAACTCTTTCAATTAGTGCGATCGGTGTTGCTGTTACTGCTGTTGTGCTATCAGATGGCTCCTCTGACGTTATAGCAAGAGCAGTGCCACAAAATAGCTCCCTTTTCATAGAAAAAAGCATGTATCACAGGCAAAAGCTTAAAAATCATATCCTAAATCTTTGGGAACAATTTGCCAGCCCTTTCCATATGAGGCATAGATGAGAGGGCAGAAGGTAGGGCAAAATGTCAACATTTCAATTTGGTAGAGAGAATGATAACATTGACACATGCAGAAAAAGCAGGTCATCTTGTAATGCTGCCTCTTTCTTGATGTGGTTCCATAAACAAAGGGATGTCCCATATTCTTCTTTTAGAATTATTTTTTGCTGAGGACAGAACCATCCAGAGGAGATAGCAATGACATGGAATGTGCCTTTGTTAGAGCAAACTCTCCTGACAATTCTGTCACTAGAAAAGTTAAGAATTTTTGTTTTCTATAGTATTACATTTTTTGTTTTGTCCCCCCACCCCCCTTTTTTTTCCAAATATACCTCTAACAGGGAATGGTGAAAGCTCTGAAATTTTCCTGGCATAAATGTAGATATTACTGCTGTATTCATACAGAAAATACAGATCAGAAGTACACGCTTAGGACATCAAAATTTCATAGTTGGTTATATGCCAAAGGCTATCTTAGCATTACTCAGACTTGTGTCAATTTTCTAGGTTCAAAGGAAGCCAGGATTTGCAGACACTGAGAAGCATTATATGGGCTCAAGTGATTTCTTGGTTTGTTTCCACTATCATAAAAGGTTTGATCCACCAGCACCAGGAGGTGATCTACCACCACAAAGCTCCCTTTCTGAAGGGAGTTGTTAATGTCCAGGATTTATTGCAAAGCACTGGGAGCTCTAAGAATTATTCTGCTGCTGGCTTGCTGTGAGACCTTAGGCAAGTCATTTAAATCCAATATTCCTGTAATAAAAAATGGGCATGTTATATGAAAGAACACTTTAAGATCCTTAAGTAGTGTGTAAATGCAAATTGTTAGTAGCAATTTCCATTAACGTTAGTAAAGATGTTCATTAGCAAGACTGAGTTTGATAGGAGATGAATTCTTTATGTGACATGATTGCCTACAAAACCCAGGAATTTTATCTGGTGACCCGGAATTTTCCTTCCTATGTTTCCAAAAAGGAAACATGAGAAATGTGAGAAATTCTAAAATACATTGTAACCCTCCACTTCTTTCCCTTTAATTCTGGTCTATAAACTCCATGCACAAGTGGGATACTAACATAATTTAATGAGTGATCTTCACGGACTGCTTTGCAGGCATTTTGGAGGTTTTGGCCAACCTGGCAGTTCTGTTCTCCCAGTACTCCTCTGAAGTATGGATGAGATTAATTGAGAACTCCATGCTGTCTCCTACCTTAATTAGTTCTGGTTAAAAAAAAAATGTTTTGAGGAACATGTCTGTCCTTCCCCATGGAAACCTAGCAATTGGATATAAAGAGGAATCTCGCTGGGTGGATCAGCAGGTAAATACCATGCATTCACCAACAGATAACTTGATATCTCATATTCTGAAACTGCATGACAAGTACCACTGTTTTGATTCCTATCTCTCAAATATTTCCTGGTTACTTGGCTTCTTGGTATCTTCCATCCAAATATCACAACTTACCTGGATCCCAGATTGTTCACTGTATAATACATTCTTCATTGTGTATTCTCTCTCTCTTTCTTTTTTTTAAGGCTTTTTCTGACCTCCTTACCTTCGTTTTCTCACTGTTCTGGAAGTATAAATGTCAGTGAAAAGGTATCATCAAACTTTCTCTGACAGTATTTTTAAATGATTATATATTGTCCAACTAAAAGATTAGTCAGGCACTTTTAATGCCAGCACTCAGCACATTAATTGAGAGAGAAGCCTTAACACTGATTTCTTCTGACTTCCTTACTAACTTTTTTCATCAACAGACATAGCGACCATGACACAAAACCTGAATTTGTGATAGTCGGTTATGTTGTAAGCCAACTTCCACTGACACCAGCAAATGTATTTCCACTGACTTCCTTGGGCACTAAATACAGAAGCATCTCTACTTGTTCCGGCTGTGTTACGCAGCATCTCATCAAGTGGCTCTTTGCTCACTGCTCCAGTCAGTCCATCTGGCTGTTTTGTCAGTCGAAGCAGTGGTAACTGTATTGGAAAGAGTGTTGTTCACATTGAGCTGTGGTCAGAACCAGCTGCCTTGAAAGTTGTTTCAGCTCCTTCCTATCTCTCTGATCTTCTGTGAAACATAATTTCAAGGACACATTTCAAGCCACATTTTCAAAGCTATGCCTTCTTCTCATTTAGTAAGTTCAGCTTGTTTTGTGTCCAAATCTATTTAAAAGCATGAAAGCACTCTGAAACTCAAACAGCTTAGGGACAGAATTTGAAATGTTAGGAAATACAAGGAGTAACTGTTCTCCTATGTAGCCACCACTCTTTTTTCTTTTTCTTTGTGTGTGTGTGTGCACGCTCCATCTTATTTGTAGGATATCAGATGAATAACTCATGGATAGTAAGGACAGGCAAACTAGATCAGTTTCACCCATATTGTAACAGTTTCACCCATATTTTGAGTATTTTGTAGAATACAGGCATATATTTATCTCTGTGGTTGTCCTTCCCAAATAATTTGTGTGTCTCTGCTCCTGTTCCCATTGCAGCTATCAGTGGCTTTAGGAGGGCAGAATTTGGCCTTTTCTGATTACAGCCTGACTGGAAACAGGAAAAGCCAAAAACCTTGTAACACTGGTAGCCCAGCTGTGCTGAACTTAAGGATTTGACTTGGTCCAAGGAAGTGTCAAAAATTTCACATGTTCTTATCAGCTGGAACTCCAACTGTTGACATTTGTGCCTGGCTCATCAAGGCTCCCAGGGGACCTGGTGTTCCTCAGCCTGGCCCTCAGGCATGCTCTCAGCCTGACAGCCACTTTCCCTGCTGACCAAGGGAAATTCAAGGTAAAATATCAAAAAAAGGCACTGTTTTCTCCAGTCTGTCCTAATAGGTGCTACCTACAAGAGGCTTCTTCAACTGCCAGGAAATGTAGAGCGTAGATGTAAAGTCCTGCCATATTGATCTCTTCTGATTCAGGCAAAGCAAAGAAATGCAAGAACAGCAAAGCCAGAAATAGATGAATTCCCTGGGGCAACTAGAGTCAAAATTGGTTCTTCAGCTGTCTCCCCTGCCCCTCTCCTGCCAATGCTGAAAACCCACCATGAAATTTCGAGCGCTTTACACTGACGGTGTTTTTGTAAAAGAGTATCACTCTGCCTCTGATTTTCTTCTCTGTGATTGTTCCACTATGTATTTGGTCTGCCTGCAAAATTATAACCAAAAATAAGCAACACTTCACATTTTATGCCAGGAAAAAAAATATATATATATATATATATATTAACTCAAAATTTAAAGCCAAAATAATCCAAATTGTGACTTCATTGCAGTCCTCAACGGTACTTAGATCCACTTCTGTGATTCACGTACACGTACAATGATGGCTGGGGTTCCGAGCTCTTGACCATGTATAAAGTGAATAGGAGGTAGCTGAGATTATCAAGGGACAATCTGAAATGATCACAAGATTTGCCCATCAATCTGCCAGCAACTGCTCTTCCTCAAACCAGATGTCTTATCTGTGTTAGGCCACCGACGCATGAGGTAACTACTATTGATGGTCTGGGACTGGGCATACCATGTTGATCTGAGTAGCCAAGGAGGAGCCCGGAGAGCTGATAAACTAATGAAGAACGGCAGAGATAAAGTGAGTCATGAGAATGGAAAGTACAATGCACCACTGTGTGCCTTTTCTAAGTCACTAAATAATTGTTCGTTTCCTAGCATACTTGGTCTGAACTCAAACTGTCTATCAAATAGTATGTGCTTTCTTCAATTATCAGCTTTTATGGAAGTCTGACAATTATTTCTCCCCACGTTGTTAGCTAATATTCTTGTAATCCAGAATGGGAGATGACACCGAGGAGTGCTGACCATTAGAGCCAGCCCTAATGAGTCTGCACTGTAGATAACTGTGCTCACACTCCCAGACTTTCTGAGTGCCGTGCACTCATTTCAGGAGATCAAGGTGACCCCCAACTGCATCTGACCAGTTTACAGATTGTTTTTCTAATCTTATAGTCCGTCTAATCTATCTCACTCAGTCTAAACAGCATTCTTACTGCTGTAGAGCAAAACCATTAATTAATAATAGAGGGGTGCTTGGATTTCAAATGGACCTAAATTAAAAACGAATAGGTGTGAAAATCACATTCACTCTGCTTTGAAATTGCTTAACACTGCTGTTGCTGGTTCACATCATGAGCCTCCAGAGCAGTCCTTGCAAATTTATTTATTTAAATGAAGCCTCATTATGACTTGCATTTGTGTCATCAGAAAGATGCAAAGTTTTTTCTCCTTCTGCAAGTAAGGTTAACCATTTGAATCTAGTTAAATCAATTTTTCAAAAGTGCCATTTGCAGACCAGAACAATCTAATATTCACATTGCACTGATTCTTTACCCTGTGAAGATTGAAGACTCCTGCCAGCTAACCACACTATCACCTCCGTGAACAATGCCACAGGAAGAGCAAGCAACACGTCAGGGAAAGCCCTGTACCCCATGCCTCTTATCTGCTTCCCTCCAAAAGCTTGTTTCTCTGGCTTGTAAAAACTTCATTTCCATTCAGTATCAATTGTTCCTGCCTCCTTCACTTTATTTCTCTAACTATCCTAATTTGCCAACTTCCTTGCTACCGTGCCCTCTCACCTGTGTTGCAATTAAGCCAGTGCTGAGGATGGCAGTGATAGATTTGACTGTGGTGTGAAGAGGGGCAGCACAGAACTAACGCTGAGTTTTGAGAAGCTGTTCCAGTGTGCTGATGTGAAGAGCTTTGTCTCATCGAGTGACCAAGTACATTTTTATAACTGTTTCTGTCTCCTTCCATGCGACAAGAAGCAGCTGATAGGTGTGTGTGTAGCTCCTGACAGTGAGATGCGAGAAAGGGAAATGGTGGGGACCAAAGAAATGCCTCTACAATACTAATATTGTTTGATTTTCAACCATCTGTTTCTGACTGCTGGTGGGGGAAGCTGTTTTTTATAATCAGAGCAGCGGGCAGTCAAGACACTTATAGGATTAGAGTTTCTTAAGAAAAACAAGAGAAAAAAAAAATTAGAGGCACAGCGTTAGTGCACTGGATACTGTTATTATTCTGCTGGCTGCTAATAAGACTGCAGTCACTTCTAGGCTCACAGGTGAGGATCTAGGACCACCTCTGCACCCCTCATATACGTCCAACATAAAAGATGATTATCGCCCCATAGACATTACAGCAAGTCTCAGATGAAAAAATTACCAAGTTTTAATGTATATTACAAAGATCAAAGGGAGATGTTGAAGGGCTACCTACACAGAAGCAGAAGAAACAAATTAATAGGGTAGAAAGGGCTTTGATCTCTTGCTCTTATGGAATCAACACATAAGTGTAACCGCTTTAAGGGGTCTGCACATGAAGTACAGCACAATAGCACATTGCTTCCCATCAACCACTGTCTGGCTAGCTGCTGCAGGAACAAGCACCGGAGATGGTGAATGCATCTCCACCCAAACACCACCAAAAGCAGCAGCAGCCTGTCTGTGCCATGGGACACGTTTTGGGAGGCTTCCCATCCATACCTCTCTCTTCTGCTCCTCAGTGGGAGTACCCTGTAACCCTGCTCCCTCCTGCCCATAGATAATTCCAGCGTCACCCCAAAAGGACTGCTCTGCACTCGTCTTTAAGTTCTATGTGACACAGTGTGCTCGGGGCTTTCAGAATACCTGAGTTCTGCTAAGCTTCTGACAGAGATGTGAAGGTATACTGCTCACCTAACTAATAATAGTTAGAGCCATAATAACGATGATAATTAGTTAATGAATGGCTGATTCTCCATTTACAGAAGTGAAAAACTAATTTTAATATCTTCAATAAAAAAAATCTTCAAGGTATAAAGGCATTTTTCTCCAGTGTATATTTATATAAATTCAAGTTTATAAACAACACAAATCCCTTCTTTCTCTGAAAAAGGGAAAAATAAAAACATCCAATTTTCCTTTACAAGGAATCTGAAGAGTCCACTGTGATTAATGTGCATTTAGAGTAGGGCGAATCTGATTTAGCCATCTGACTTGGCTGCTGACTGCTCTTTTATTGTAACTGCAAATACTTCGTGCCATCGATACTGCCACAGAACCAGTGTTTCATTTCTTCCCTTCACAGCCTAGATTGCTTATTAAATATGGCTAGTGATAGGCAGAAAGGACCCTGCTTGCTTCTGCTATTTACCACAATGAACCAGCCTTGTCTATCCCGGGAGCCGATGGCATAGATCTGATTTGTGAAGAATTATTATTTGTGCGACATGTTATGGGGAGAGAGTTTATGCAGGGCTCTGGCAACGAGCAGAGCTAGTTAGTACATGAAAGCTGAATCCCAGCGTGGTGTCATCCACACATAAAACTTCCTCCTAAACCAGATACTCTCACAGCTGGCAGAGTCGCCTTTGTTGCTTTCTGGCTTTGTAACTGAACTAGAGACACTTCAAAAAGCTCCCAGCAAGCTGGACCTCATTAAAGCTCCTGCTTCATCCTGGACTCGCATCCTGACATTGTTTATGATGCATCATTATTAGCTACTTAATACGAGCCATGGTTGCTCTGCTCTGCTAAATGGAGCTGCAATACAAGTGCCCACAGTGAATTTTTCTTTGGTCGAGTTCCGTGCAAAGCCTTCTCTGCCCGAGCTGGAGCATTACGCTCATGCCAAAACCGCATTGTTTCTCTATTTTTGTCTGTAGTCACATCTAGGAAGCCTTAATTATTCAAACAGGTTTCTCGCTCCACGCGCGGAGGATCAGAAGCCAGCCACTGCCATCCATTTTACGATGACTACCTCCCTCTTGTGGTGCATGTGCCAGCTGTGCGGCAGGCAGCGCTGCCAGGTGCCAGGGGAAGGCCAGGGGAGCGGGGTGCCTGGGCACCTGCGGAGAGCCTCTGGTCCCTGGTGATGCTGCTGGGAAGAAAAAAATAAAAAAATAAAAAATAAGTGAAAAATAAAGAGAAGCAAGCTCTCAAAGAAAATGGGGAGAAAATACGATGGAAAAGGGCTCAAGGGTTGAGATAAGGACAGGGACACCACTCAACAATTATTGTCACAGGGAAAACAGACCCAACATAGGGAGATTAATATAATGTATTGCCTATCACTAACAGGCTAGAACGGTGAGAGAATAAAAGCAAACAAGAAGCACCGTCCCCACTATCCACCCTCTTCTCCCTCCTTCCCCTGAGCACTGCAGGGAATGGGGGCTGCAGGCAGTCCCTGAGGCTTCATCTCCGCCGCTAGCTCACAGTCCCTCTCTGCCCCTGCTCCACGCGGTGTCCCTCCCACAGGATGCCGTCCTTCCTAAACTGAGCCTGCGGGGGCTGCCCACAGGCAGCAGCTCTTCAAGAACTGCTCCCACACGGCTCCATCCCACAGGGTCCATCCCCCAGGAGCAAAATGCTCCAGGACGGGTCCCCCACGGGCAGCAGCTCCCCCCAGACCCCTGCTCCTGCGTGGGCTCCTCTCCACGGGCTGCAGCTCTGGCCCGGGGCCTGCTCCTGTGGGGGCTCTCCATGGGCCGCAGCCTCCTCCAGGCCACATCCACCTGCTCCACCAGGGGCTCCTCCACAGGCTGCAGCGTGGAGATCTGCTCCACGTGGGACCCATGGGCTGCAGGGGGACAGCCTGCTCCAGCAGGGGCCTCTCCACAGGCCGCAGGGGAACTGCTGCTGTGTGCCTGGAGCACCTCCAGCTGCACTGACCTTGGGGGCTGCAGGGCTGCTTCTCACCCCTCTCTCCCAGCTTCACAGCAGGTTTTTTCCCCCCCTTTCTGAACTCTGCTCTCCCAGGGGCCCAACCAGCAACAGCCATGGACCAGCTCTGGCCAGGGGTGGGTGCCTTTTGGAGCTATTTGGAGCTGGCTCTGATCTGACATGGGGCAGCTGCTGGGCTCTGCTCATACAGACCACCCCTGCAGCTCCCCTGCTACCAAACCCTTGCCATGTAATTGCAGTACAACATTGCATTTGTATAGTAGTTTTGGAGAAAAACAACATTTCTCTTGCCATTTATCTCAGCTAATCTTTTCATGCAGAGTGCTATTGCAGACATGCAAACACACCAAATAATAGGCATACCATAAAGTTCAATATGGAATATAATTAGAACTTAATTTTAGGATTGGTGAGAACAGACACAACAGACTTCAGACTTGTTATAATGGATACAAAATTATATGTGCTTTATATGTTCAGCTATTTATATAACCAAAGCTAGAGAATTGGCTGAAGTTCTTCTAGAAAGTAATGTCATTTGCTGTTCATTTAGTGCTTTCTTTATATGAACTCCTCAGAAATGTTTGCTGCTCAGATGGGAACAAAATTTATGAGAGCTAGGTGTTTAGGTGTTTGTTTTTTCTCTTTTTTTTCACATGCAGCATACATCATGTGAACTTTTGTGAAGATAAAACATTTTTATGAACTCCTGAGAAATAGAAATGAGAGTAGTAGGTAAATTCTCAATCTCCTTTTATCACAAAGTTTTATTCAATGAAAACCATCAATATTCTCTATATCTCATGATACCCATCAGCTTCTTAGGCTGAATTCTAAGAAACATAAAATAATGTGTCTGTGAACCTTTCCTCCTCCACCTTAAATACTTCAATATTGCCTTTAGACAAATCACGTTGCTTTTTCATCCTTTCTGGTTTTCTAATTGATAAATCAGTGTTTACCTTAAAGCAAACCAAGCATTGTTTCCTATTCGCCTTCTGAGCTGGAGAAGACATTTGATATGAAATCACCTAGCCATGATTGCTCTTAACCTACTTGTCATCACATCTACTGCAGGCACAAGTCACGTAATCAGACCTGAGTTCAGACAATGGTACCTTAAAATCAGTGCCATGCTGAGATGTCACCCAAATGAACCTATGCTACTGAAGCCACATTGATTTGCTGTATAAATTTATTGTGTGCTGTTTTTATCTTTTATCTACTTCACCTTTAAAAACTAAAGGTCGAAGGAGAGCATTCCTTTAAACAAACAAACTCAAATGAACAAAATGAATGTGTTTCAGTATCTTCAGAGAAGTAGCCTACAAGTCCCATGGTTTCTAAGTTTTTCCATTTGTGTAATTTCATTGCTGAGTTCCTATTTTTAGACCATCTTCTCTGAACTGGACATTACTACTCACAGAAATAATTACAATCCACTCCCTTCCCTCCTATGTGGGTCATTGCTTTATTAGGTTAAACACAATGAATAATGTGAGTCTCCAGGGTCTTGCAGGGAGGGTGAAGTCAGAAAGCATTGGCTTCATTTCTTGTTTCATAATTAGTTTTTATCCAAACCAACTCTGCCCTATACTTTTAAGGAATAATCCTCTCAGGGATATCAAAAAATAAACTCATTACTCCTGAATCAGCCCCCTCCTTTCTTCCAGTCTTCTTGATACACACAGGCAAGTCATTCTAACCCTCTGTGCCTAATGACCCATGTACGCTCATAATATGGAACAATGGTTCATAATAGTACCACGATTAAACTGTTAGGGCTTGGTTGTCCTGGTCATTGCAAAGAGACTGTGTCCAAGAGAGATGCAGGAATTGAATGTTCTTGTTTAAACCTGATCAAGCTACCCAGAAACCCTCTACAAACCAAGTCAGTGGCCATCAACATGCAGCAGCCAAACCAAACCAAACCAAACCAAACAAACAAAAAAAAAGCCAATAGCTAGAAAATAAAAGGGAGCAGTGGCTGACAACACAGGAGGCATAAAGTCAAGTTCCTCACAGCCTCATAGCCATGGCAGCAATAAGAGGGCAGATGAGCTGACTGATACACCCCAGAAGATGCAAATCAGAGCCACACTGAAGCTTGTGTGCCTGTGTATGAACAATCCAGATTAAAATGGAAATGGCTGTTCTGTGAGCCAAAAGTTAGCTGCTGTACCACTTGGAATAGCAGCATGATTCACCAAAGATATTTTCCTATAATAATGCTAATAGTGGCTCATAACATGATAACATGAAGAGAAGAGGAATGGCTCATAAGCGTCACAATTCTGGAAAACACTTTCACAGATGCTAAAGACAGTTATCAGCTCCCACCAAAAAAAAACAAAAAAAAAAAAAAGCCCTGGCACGCACATACCTATGGATCATATGGATCATTGAGCTTGCAGCTCAGCCCAAGAGTTTTGCTATTCCCAGCCAGGACTGGCAAAACATTACAGCACTGTCAAATTTTGCTCCGTTTTGGATGGATGTTTTCCCTCAGCATAGGGCAACTCAGCATCTTTTCCTTAAATCCACAGAGGGAGCTAACATTGTATTATTAGTGTGG
Organism: Oxyura jamaicensis; assembly: GCF_011077185.1. Taxonomy (NCBI): domain Eukaryota; kingdom Metazoa; phylum Chordata; class Aves; order Anseriformes; family Anatidae; genus Oxyura; species Oxyura jamaicensis. The sequence continues at coordinate 11,329,701 of NC_048894.1, read as the reverse complement.
CCTGACTGTTGTGACTTTCCGATATTGACTGCTGGTAATAGCCCTGCTCTCCTGGAGTCCATCTTTAGTGCTGGATTACTTTGGGTTTCGCTGGAAGGTTCATTTTATCGTATCGTAATATATCTGTATCATAATATAGAGTCACGTGGACATTAGCAGAATAGCAGACATGAATTCTTAACAGAGATATCTTTGTCCATTTTGTGCTCATCTTCTTCAAAAATACACCTTCTTCAATACCACAGCATGCTTCCTCTGACCATAATTCATGCACATTTTTCTGTTACTATGTGGTCTAAACCAGCAATCTTTAGTCTGGCAAGTATCTCACCATGGCTGGAGGAATCTGTGGATTCAATTTGCCTTTTCTTTAGGCTCTGGCTACAAAGAAGAGAAGACAGCAAGACCTCTTAAAAATTCTTTATTTCTAAAATAAGCCAATTTTACTCATAAATTCACAAAAAAAAAAAAAAAAAAAAAAAAAGTTTTGAAAGACATTTCACATTGCCATACAAAGCCTCAAGTAGAAATAATTTTCTTTGTGTGTGTGTAAATGTGTATGTGATATTTTTGGTCACAATCATAATAACAGGTGATGCCCTTTGCTTTCCCAGGGCAAGAACCTTCAGCTGTGTGTTTTACAGTTTACCTTTGAGGGTAATTCATTTAAAAGAGGGATGAAGCTGCTGCTGTCACCAAGTTCTGGAGAACCCTGGCAGGAGTAAATGAACAGAACAGCATTCCCCAAAACGCTGGCAAGCTGCAGTGCATAAATTTTCCTTTTAAATCCTGCATTCATCAAAAAGAAAATAATCTGACTTTCAGATTTCCTAGTCTTTGATATTTTGAAATCTTTGTCTCTACGAATAGGCAGGAACCTAAAATGAGTTTAGTTTTTCCAAAACTTACATCTTTGCCTGCAGCTTCTCTTGGACATTTGTGAACTTGGAGAGATCTTCAGCCCTCCCTCAAAAGAGAGAGAGAGAGAGAAACGTAAAAGAAGTTCATTGTCCTTTATGTATCAAAAATCAAGCCAACAAGCCAAACTACAAAGCAAGAGTCCTTGCAGGCAGAGTAGCAGCCTTGTCATGTAAATGAGCTGAAATCAAGCAGATATCTGAGCAAAGCTTCCCTGCGGCAGAACAGGAGGGCTTGTGCAAACGAGAGGGATCTTTTGGGGAGCCCTCGATATCCACAGGTCACCAGCTGAACGCCAGTGAGGCTGAACTGATCAGCAGCAGAGAAAGAAACATTGCAAAGACAAGCAGGGAGAAAAAAAAAAAAAAAAAAAAAGGCTTCCAGGCTGCCTTTGACAGAAATTGATCCGAGCAAATTAAACACTCATACTGGTGAGGTTAGCAGCCTTTTTTTTTTCAGCCTTTCAAAATGTAAGCTGTCAGCGGGGAGATGAGAGCAGCTGTTTTGCCTGTTCCCAGCTTCAGACACAAGGGGAACTCAGTGAGGTCAGAAATAAAAGTTCAAAATGTAGAAATGGCTCCATCAAGGACCTGGGAGCTGGGTTTGGGGGTGAGGCGCAAAACTTTCACCTTTGGTGGAAAATCAGGAAGAAAAAGAAAAAAAAAAACTAAGTCTGGGAGGGAAACTTCATGTTCTTGCACAGCCCTGAAGTGAAATCCTACTGACGGTCTGCGGGGTACATACAGGGACATGCTTTGCTGGTAGTTGGGAGCTGTGTTTTGCTGCCCACGCTACATTTTGTATTCTGGGAGCTTATTTCTTTGCATCTACACTTCCTAACACTAGAAATGTAAAAAGTCCTTTATGTGGTTGTGAAATTAATTTGATTAACTGAGCCAACATAAACTAAATTTGCTCTGGCACATATATGGGCACAGAACCACAAAGCAGTGTGGGAAGCTAATGATGCTATACCACATTTCCACAGGCATAAACCAGAGCAGAATATGAACCTGTGGATTTGTTGTGAATAAAATATCAAACTTACCCCCAAAATACGTTGCAGCTGTTTCTCATTCCACCATGCAGCTGATAAATGGCTAATCTCCAGCTCAGGCCTCTCTATTTAAATAGGCAGAGTAAGAAGTTTAGCTATCTCTGACTGAACTACTTCAGCTGAATATTCTTAGCTCAGTGCTTCTGGCCCCTATTAAATGCAATTCAGATAAAGTCTGTTTTCTGCTACTGTTTGTTTTTCTCTTGACACTGTTGGTATCTACTGAAAAATATATTATTTAGCCAGCATAACTAAGCATTGCTAATACTAAGAGGACAGAGTACTTGCTCTTTGTTAGCCATTAACAAATACATTGTTCTCTACAGGCACTGTTAGAATTCATCATTTTGCAAAGCTGGGACCCCAGAAAAAAGGGGGGCTACTACATCTTTACCTGTAGCATAGCAGACAAGCAAGAACAGTGAGACACCCTCTTGTCAGTCTGTAACCACTCAGTTTGCTGCATTTTCTGCTTACTTCACTCACCTATTCACAAGCTGCCCTGACAGTGTCACACGCAGCTTTCCAAAATCCCCAGCCTTAATTCCCTGGTGCTGATTTCCAGTCTCCTATCTCACACTCCCATTACTGGGGAGGGTCTCCTCCCCCAGTGTGCCTCATCCAGGCTGGGGCTGGAAATAAGAAAGCAGCTGCGAGAACAATTCCGTAACATTTTGGGTCAGATGTTAGGCGCCCTGTCCTTGTGATAATTGTTTGCATTAGAGCACATTAACACAACTGCACGTGCAGTAAATTAGCAATGATCTGTGCTGAGGCACAAAATCAAGTGCAATAATACTTCAACTGCATATGAAAAACAGCCGTGATCGCTATCTAATTAATTAATAACTAGTTACTGATTAAGAGGGGAACATCTGAAGCTAAATGCGTCCTTGACAACACCAACAGGATTGTTTAAGCACCGATCACATTTTACCGTAAGATATATAAGTACAAATAATTGCTTCCACTATATCATGGCATTAGTTCCATGACAGTTCAGCTGATTACTTCAGGGTTTTATCTGTGCTTTATAGCTGCAGGATCCGTTACCGTTTTGCACCTTGCTAGCCGGGAGTGAAACACCGCTGTCTGTTTACATGTATTGCATGTAATGTAGCAGGAGAAACAGAATCAATACCGTAGATATATACAGTACCTGCATCACAAAGGTTACTGCGCTAGAAAGTAGCTGATGAAGACTTGAGGTAATGAGCTGAAACATCCTGAAAGTAATTCCTAGCAGCACTAAAGACAATAATATAGCTTCCCATGACAGGGGTAATCCTCCGCAGACTGAGGGAAGAGTAATTTTTTTTTTTTATTTTTTTTTTCTGGAAGGGGGTTTTGTGGTCAGCTGAGAATTTGAGTGAGATATGGGCTATACCTTAGGAGTGAAGAGTGGCTCATAACTCAGGAGAGGTGGAAACTAAATGAAGTCCCAGAGGTCATTCTCATTTTATCACCGGGGGAAGTAAGCCCTGTGTATCATTCAACCTTTTTGTACATTTAGTTACAGGGTTACAGGGATAATTCTGGGTGTAAATTATTGTTCATGGTTTTTTTTCACTGTGGGTTTCATGGACAAAAAAAATCCTTTAAAACAATTAAAAACAGTTGGCAAGGGTCTATTTGCCCTGTGAGTCCAAAGCTACTCTCTTTACTGATATGTTTAATGACACACATAGTAACATAGACATTTTTTGCTGCTGCAGTGCAGGGGCTAGGAGGGTCAGTGAAGCAAAGAGGTTTGCCATCTTTTTATCTCCCTTCATGGTAGCAGCTATTTGTGTGATGCAAATATTTCTGCAGAAGAGATTTCCATGCGTGTTTTCAGACTGCTTTTCTAGCAAAATTAGCTTTCTGTGATCATGCTTTCTGCTGCTCCTCATAACCTTTGCGACTGTTCAACTATATGTGATAGCAGCAGATATCTCGAGACACTCAGTCTCTGTCTATACAATATGAAAATGAGGGCTTTGTAGAAGTGAGTGAAACCCAAGCTAGTGCAGGACAGGGGACAAGGCAGTTATCCCCCACAAGGGAGCAACCAGCAGCAAGGTAGAATGACAGCACAGTTAGGCTTGGGACACGGCCCTACTGAACCAGGGAAAGTGCACTCTAACATGTTCCCTACAAATGGAGAGGCCGAACCCACATCTTGGGCTGGGACAAGACTGGAAAATGAAAATATGAGTTCAGCTATCTCAGTGCTTGAAAGGTGGGGCCAGGGGACCAGGTGCATTTTACATCTGCCTATGGTGTAAAATTGATCCCCTAAATTTGAAGTAAAATTGATCCTATGGTGTAAAACTGATTGCCAAAATTGATCATCTGAGTTTAAGTGCATTGCAGTAACAGCTGTGAACAATGTCACTGTTTTCCGATGTAGTGTGCTGCCAGTTCAAGGGACTATTAGCTATCGTAACAAAACTATTTCTCCTTCTCCCAAATAGTAGGATAAATTCAGACATGGAATTAGTAAACTCTCCCTTTTTTTCTAATGTCCTGATTTCTGGGGGTGTTAACTGGCCAAAAGCAAGAGGTTGAGAAATTTTTGATTACAGTTTCAGCTGGAAATGTCTGTTCATGAGTCCAATATGGTACGTTTTCTATGGAAGAGGTGTGGCAGGTGCTAAAATACTTTAGCAAAACTGAAGAAAACTGATGTTGACAATGGATTAAATAGGGACTTTTGTTTTTCTAGGGAGGGTGAGGTATGTTAGAGGACAGGGACAGCCTGAAATAATGCATCTGAGAGCTTTGTGGGATTCCAGGAGATGACTCTGAGCCAGTATTGGGTGGAAACTGAGCACATAACATGGGATCAGGCCTTTGGGAAACAGATAAAATCACCGTTTGTGAATCTACATTGACATATTGGTTTCCACTGAAGCCAGTGGCAAAATTTTGTTGGCTCCAGGTTTCCTTTTTAGAGGACCACATTTAGGGAGTATTTGGAAAGGAAAAGACTGAGATACTGCAATTTAAAAACCACATTGATGGCTGTTCTCAAATAGCTGCCTGGTTTCCATTCATACCCTGAGGGTCTAATCAATAAAGCATAATTATCTCCTCTGTTTATAGGGTGATGCTTGTTCGCAGTTTGAATCGAGAACTATTGAAAGGCCATATGAGGAGGACCTGAACATATGCGTCAGGATCAATTCAGAGTTTAAATTGCTTATAATGGCTTTTTAATGCCAATGCAGATACCTCAGAGTGGCCTAAAGAGAAGGTGACAAAAAAAAAAAAAAAAAACAAAAAAAAAGGGAACTGGTTGTGTGGTTGTTGTCACCAGCTAGTTTTGCTTGTGTAGTTTAAGGGGATATTGTCAACCTGAAACTTTTGTAAGAAACCAAAAGTTGTGCTAAATGCAGCACTTTGCATCTTGCTGCCACAGCTTGTGATTACTTTATTTGTTTTAGCTTTCTTTTCTCCCTGACTGCTGTTGAAAGATCTAAATTTCCCTCTTGCACTGGGGAGAACAGTGCTGGACCCACACTCCAGGTGTGGCCCCAGTGTTGCTGAGCAGAGGGAAGGATCACTTCCTTCAACTCTTCCTAACACAGCCAAGGAAGCTGTTGGCCTTTTTTTGCCATGAGGTCACACTTCTGGCTCATGGTCAGCAGTGAGATTTCTAAATTATTATTTTTTTTTTATTTTTAAACTTGAACTTGAGCCTAGATGCAGCTGAATCCACTGTGGCTGAATTATATCCTTTATGCTACTTAGCTAAGTTTATAAAGCATGATCACAAAGCACCACTACAGCACATTGCCATGCTTGCCAACTATCCGTAGCGATAAGGGTCCTGTCAATCTGCAGAAGTAACCTTGGGAAGCATCTCTGCCCAAGGAGGGTCCTGGTGTGAAGCTCACTGTTGTGTCAGGAGAGCTCAAAGGACTCTAGGCCTGCTCACTGTTGGGGTAAGATGATGGATTTATGGTCATACTTGCATACTGATGTTAGCTTCTTCCAAATTTGGCTTTAGTTGGACTTAAATTTGGCTTAACATTTCTCAAATTAGCCCTGAGCTATTTGTCTTCTGTCTCCCCTGAATCCCAGACACAGCCATCACAGTGGGACACATCCATCACATCTGCCACTGATGGCTCTGCTCGGACCAGGTGCTGTGGTGGAAGTGGGGGCACACCATCACAACTGCTCACCACCCTCTGGGCTGGGTTGGTCAGTCAGTTTCCAAGCCACCTCACTGCCACTTATCTAACCCATACATTGTCAGCTTGTCTATGGTAACATTATGGGAGACCGTGCCAAAGGGTTTATTAAAGTCAAGGTAAAAAACATCTACTGCTCTCTCATCCACCCAGCTGGTCACCCCATTGTAGATGACCATCAGGTTGGTCAAGCATGATTTCCCCTTCATAAATCAAGGTGTTAATCACCTTCTGGTACCTCCTGTACTTGGAAATGCTTTCCAGTAGGATTTAGTCTGACACTTTTCAGGTACAGAGGTGAGGTTGACAGGCCTGAAATTCCCGAGATCTTCCTTCTTGCCCTTCTTGAAGATAGGATTGATATTTGCTCTCTTCCAGTCTTCAGCAACCTCTGCCAGTCACCACGAGCAGGAACAGGATACAGAGTAATATTCTCCATCCAGTTTTACTACAAGCTGCAAGTTAACTGAGCTAATTTCAGCAAAACCTATTGCAACACTTCATGGTCAGCACTGTGCTGGACTGTGGCCAAAAGAAAAAAAAAAAGAAGAAGAAGAAAAAAAAAAAAAAAGATCAAAATGGCCCCTTCTGGCTTTAAAGTCTTTTAAATTATTTATAATTCTGTCAGGTCAAATGCAACTAATACAAATGCAACATCTTTTTAAGTTGATTGTGTCCCTTTGTCAGGATTACTTAATAGTCCTAAACACTCCTGTTAATAACGTGTGACAGGCAAGTGTGGTGGGAATGCTCCGTGATTGCTCCTTATGCAGTATCATGCTGGGATTGCAGACCTATGCTCCACTGTTTATGTTATCTCTACTTCACTTCAGACATGTTTTATTATGGTACTTTAAAAAGGAGAATGGAACATTTTATCATATTTTCCTGCCAACCCCCTTGTGTCTATTTTTTTCCTTAAAGAATTGTTTTTATCATCTATCTTTTACTGTGTATCACAGCATTATCTCCACCTGTTAGGGGAAAAAATGAATGGACTTACAGTGTACAACAGACTGACAGCAAATCATAGCATGGATGTTCCCTTCAGAATGACAGTTATACCCTAGACAGCATAGTGACTAAATAACTCATTGTGAGAAACTCCTTTTCACAGACAGTTGTTAAATTGAAGGTATTACCAAAACAGAACCTAAGAATTATTGCTTGCTCCATGGTCATTTTTCTCTGGGTAAGGATATCCGCCTCTTTTTTTTTGCCTTCTGGAAGGAACAAACTGAAAGAAACAGTCCAGTCCTCAGCAGCACTACAGCACCATTATGGTTTATGCTGACTTAGTATTTTCATTGTAAACCCCATTTTCCACATGAGGCCTGAGATCAGGGTCCTTTTGCAGTCCAGGCTTGTTTGGGGAAGAAGTGTTTTTTAATGGACTTTGAGGACTGAGCCCAGCCCTTTTAAAATTTGCAGTAGATTGACATAAAAATAAAAAATACTTATTTCACATGCTTTATAATATTACTCTTTCATTTTTTTGTAGTAAAGAAGCTAGACCTCAGTTGGAAGCTGAGGTTTTGCTGGCATTTAATGATAAATTATTACAATTCTACTCAGATTAGAATCAACACATTGAGGTGAATGGCTTTATTTACTTTTAAAAGTGCGTACATTTTCATTCTAGAAACTTTACTGTACAAATTCAATATAGGAACTGAGACATCTCCTGTAATCTGAAGACTGCAAGGTGTTTTGTTTATTAGAAGGTCATCAGCAGATCAGGTGTCCTAATGAACAGATCTACCTGTTCTGAGTACTGAGGTAATAATAGATCAACACAACTGTACCCATTCAAAAAAAATAAAAAAATAAAAAGAGGAAGGAAGGAAGGAAGAAGGGGTCCCTGTAAAGACAGCATTCATTGTTGTGGTGCCTTTTGATACTATTTTGTATCAGCTAAGACTGTGTTTATCCAGTGCATCCATATTTTTGCCATACCTTTTTACCTTCCCAACAACCATGTCCTTCTGTAGCCTTTCCTTTCAGAAAATTTTCAGTGCTCCCTGAACTCTCCAAGGCACTTAACTCTGTCCCAGCAATCTCAGGTGTCCGCCCCGGTGAATATCTTACTGTGACATCCAGAAACAGCCTCGGGATCTGTGATCTCATATTCCACCACTCTTGAGCATTTCAGGCAAAGAAGGAGGCAGCAAGTCTTCAAGGGGCTGGAGGACAGGGTCTATAGCAGCTCTGCCTCTGCTGAAGGCACTCAAGCCCTCCCAGGTGTTTGCAGTGGCTCCTCCACTGAAGCTGCTTGCTCCATTGCCTGGCTGCTGAAATATATAACTCAAATGTGCTGCAATCCACTGGAGATGGAGGCAGTTGGATTATTCAACAGCCACAGCAAAGACTGCTTGAAGCCTTTGCTTTGGATCAGGGACTGGATCCCTGCTGCCAGCAGAGCTGGGATGTGCTGAGGGGCTGCTGGAGATGGCAGTGTCTCCAGCCAGCATCGCTGGGCTGGGAGGAAGAGGCCTGACTGCAGCTCCAGCTCCCATTAAGGCCCACACAGTGTGACTCAAAACAGGAAAAATGCTCTTTCAAGCATATCCCCAACACAGAATCCACCACATGCTCAGGCAGTTGTTTGGCATCACGCACAGCTGACTGGGGGCACTCGGTTCAGTTTCCCCATGCCCAGGAGGTGCTTGCTGTGTGCCACCCCAGTGGGCATATAGAGGCCCTGGCTGCATCCTTTTCCCCTGGCTCAGCCACAGCAGCTGTCAGCTCTGCAGCAGAAAAGGGCTCCTACCTACAGCATCCACAAAAAACAGATAAATTAGGCTCCAGCTCCATCCTCTACCTGCCAGGACGGTGCTACATATTGAACAGAGTCTGCCAGGTCCCTCATCGACACCTGTTTTTTGCTGGATAGAAGACCCTAGCTAAGCCACCCAGATTTAGTCTGGGTCCATTCCTACCACCTATAATGTATTGGTTTAGCAAGGTCAGTACACAGGGTCCGTTTGCCACTATCTGGGCTCTTGAGCTTGGAGAGCATCCACTCTCTGAGCTAGGATAGCTCACACTGAGCAAAAGACTTTGCCTCAGCAATCGAGTTAGTGCTCAAACACACAGAAACCTGTCCAGCAGGATAATTGGGGCAGTCCTCTGGGATAACCAAGCCTTGTCAGCCCAATTCCTGCTTTCCAGAGCCAGGAGGTGAAACTAAGATTGACTTTTGCTTAAAAATGAAACAAGGAAGGAAGGGAAAATCTTTGATTCCTGTCTCCCTGCCATCTTCTAAGTACATGAAAATAACACAGCCACACGTGGGTTCATACTGGTTTAGCTTCACCCAGATTTTAAAAGCTGATTTAAATTCAGCAAGTGTAAGTTTCTGTATGGATAAGACTCAAGACTATTGGAAATCAATGGGCTTAGCCATTTCTGAAATTTTCCCCTGTGCAAGGCGGTATGAAATCCTGTAACACTGGGGTAAGTGGCTACACAAGGTGCAGGTCAATGCCGAGTCAGGCCAGTGGACTGGTTTGGATAAAATCTGTTTTCTGCCTCCCTCTTAACATCCGCTCTCATTTATTTTTTCAGATACCAGTGTTAAAATGACATCAGGATCCTAGTTTCATCTGGCAAAGATTAGGAGAAGAGAGAGATTGAGAGGGTTGTTTGCAAAACTGTCAAGAACATGGAGCAGTCGAAGTATAAAATCTATTCACCTTTACTTTTTGCTGCTGATCGGTATAATAAGAAAATATTTTTCATTCATCCATCAAAAAAGTTAGAGCTATTTACACATATATATGCAGAATGCATGATGTGATTTGGCATAAACGCTTGAATAGCGTGCATTTTAGATATAACCTACTTGTAGCTCCACAACTGGGAATGTCAGACATCTATCTCAAGTGCAGGCTGATAATAAGCATCATGAATCTTCCCTCTTCATCCTGCAGCACTTCCCAGCTGAGGGGCTTGCTTGTGCCTGGGCTTTCATGCAAGGCTTTCACTGAAGGCAAAAGCAATCCCTTGTGCAGAAGAGCCACTGCACCACACAAAGACAGCCAGCCACTGCTGGGGGATGAAGCACTGTCACTGGAGACACCACCTTGTCATCAAGAGAATTTTTTTCCCCCTCCCCCCAAAAAATACTTGAGCCAGGAGAATAAAAACGCTCACAGAAAATGTCACAATATCATTTCTGTCCAGGCAATGAGAGGGGACATGTTCTCCTTGTAAAACTGGTGTGCCTTAAAAAAAAAAAAAAAAAAAAAAAAAAAAGCACAGGGGAGTAATAGAAATGCATAGGATAGTCTTTTGTGATGTGGGGAAAGGCAAAAAGTCAATAAAATAAGAAAGAGTGCTCAGCTGTATATGGGAGATCATTTTATTTCCTTATAATTATACTTATAAAAATAGTTTCTTTCCTGTCTCAACACTGAGAACACTCCCAGCACAGGGAGAAATAGCTTCAGTCTTATATCATGGTGTTAGCTAGAAGAAATACAGCTTTGGTGTAATTAATTTTACTAATTTTCATTTGCACACACACACATAATTGCAGAGGAATATAATGGTCAATTCTGCAAGGTCATTTGGACCAGCTCGCTTGCTAAAGTAAATCTTTAAAAATAGCATTTTTCATAAAATCTGAAACAGGAAAAACATATTTTAAAGGCAACTAGAAATTAAATTTTGAATCTTAAATACTTTCCAGAAATGTTTGCAAAATTATCAGAAATTCTCTATGAGTTTGATCAGAAACTAATTAGTGGGATTTATTTTTTTTTTTTAATACCACCACTGGAATTTGATCTGGCCAAGTTTACACAGATAGATCACATCTGAAGTGAAAAATACTTTTTTTTTGCCTATCTTTACAGACATTTATGGAGAAGGATTTTTTGCTTAAGAAATGTAAATATAAAATTCAGTGTATTTATATTTTTTGAATGAAGCCTTGTTGAATTAAATGTAAAGTTCATATACAGTGAAAACCTTTAGCATTAATTACCCCTGAATGTTTGTGAGTACCCAAAATCCTGATATAAAAGCTGTAATTTCTATGCAAAGCAGATAGGATGATTGAGTTATAATTAAAATGGTAATTATACCCTTAATGCTCTGTATTTGACTTCTCAAAAAATGTTATGCTCCAAGAAAAGCTATTTAAAGATCAGAGAAAAATGTTTGAAAAATGAATGTATTCAAGACATTCTAGATCTTTTAAAATCCCGTTATTGATTTTTACATGCTTTCATGTATAGTCTGAAACATTTTCTTCATTTATTTCGGTCGATGGAAATAATAAAAAATCATTGGAACGTGAAAAGCTTAAACGAAGGCAATATTCTCCCAGTTGATATTTAGCACGATAAATATTTGAGGTGTCGGAGGAGAGGCAGCAGCGTTCGCTTGCTGGCTGCAAGCCTGGCCTTCATCCTCCTAACCAGGTAGGGCCAGCAGGACCGAGCACCCCGCAGTCCCCCCCTCGCCACCTTGGCATTTCCTCCAATCCCTCACTGGCTCCTCCAAATTAAACAGGGAGCACCTAGAGCTATACATCAAATGTCAGGCGTGGCAGCCTGCTGGAGCCGTGTCAATGTTTGATGATGTATGGCTTGCTGCGGGAAACGCCAGCCGTGGCAGCGGTGACACCCGGTGTGCTTTGCGCTCGCTCAGCTGTGCTGCGTGCCCAGAGCTGCAGGGCACAGGTGGGAGAAGCAAGGGGTGTGTGCAGGAGCCAGCATTCACCTCTTCCCAAACCTCTGCCATGCTTGTTTTATCTAGGGCTTGTGCATCCCTGTGAAATAGTGAAACCAAAACGGGATTAGGAGTGCCTTTATTCACCCTGGTATGGGAGCCCCTTCTGCTGCTCAATTCATCTGAGGAAAGGAAAAGGAGAGCTCCAGTTAGCTAAAAGTAAAATCAGTAAAATTCTGCAGTCTTAGGTTTTATTTATTTATTTATTTATGCATTGCTTACAAAGAAATCCATATCCTCCACCCATCTATTCATCTTGTGTATCCATCACTCACCCTGGACTTCCTAACTTTTCATCCTAGTTAATCTTCAGTAAAATTTGAACTTTTTTCCTTATGTGACTTGACTTGGATCTTTTAGATCGGAATGCTGAAATTGTGTGGTTTCTGTAAAATAGTTTCTAGCTAGCTTTCCCAGCATGAAAAGGGAAAAGAGCCAGGGACTTTGCTCTTTCTGGTCTATTTTCTGCTCCCTTTTTCCACCCATGGGTGGTGGGAAGAACCTCGTGGCAGGTTCTAAAAACAGGGTAAAGCTAAGCCATCCCTGCAAGACATGAGCTATATTTTTTGTTACAAGTTCCTCTTCCAGTACCTGATCCAAAGCCGGGGCACGCATTTGTCTCACTAGCAGTTCTGCTAATTCCTGACGCTCATCCATTTCTATAAGGTCTTCTGGTTGATGGTAGGGGTGATCACACCTTCCAGAGCAGGCACTGAATGGCATCCTTGGCTTGCTGTGTGGCAGGTCGTGTCTCTGTCCTCTGTTAAGTACCACCTGAGCCCATCATGACGTATCTGTCTTTCCTTCTCGTGCCCTTATGCCTTGTGCAGGTAATGCTGAGGATCCCCTCTTCTCCAAGGGGAATAGAAACGGCAGCAGGGGAAAAATAAACATCTAAAAAGTGGAGGTTCAGGAGAAACAGTGAAAAGCCAAAGGGTGACAAAAAATGAAAGAAGACAGTATTACAAGAGAAAGAGTAGAGAAATCTGGAAGGAAAAGGACAAGGACTATTTCCTGATGTCTTCTCTTGCTTTTTTTTTTTTTTTTTTTTTCATTAAAAATTTTTAAACTTTTTTTTTTGTTTAGATCAGAGGCTATTTCAATATCCCATCCCTTGTTTCACACAGTGGTTTGTGGTCTGTCTGCCTCCTGTAATTGAGAGCTGCTATTTGCAAACCCCTGCAGTAAGTTCTGAGTGACTGATTTTTAGTCATTGAGATCTTTCGAAACAGTACTAGTTAGCAAAAGACATGCTACGGGTGTATATCAGTGCCAGTTGGCCCAACAAAATGGGTTGTTAGGCATCACTGATAGCCATTAGCTATTCCAAATTTCTACAGATGTAGTCTGAAATTAAATGCACAAGCAAATTTTTTAAAAGCTTTGCATAAAAAGCTGAACTTACAGAATAGCAAATATCTTCCACTTTTAAAGACACAGGGAGTCCAAAACAAAGCCTGCTTTAGTAACAGTAAATGTTTCTATGGATTTCTCCAAGGTTTGGCTCAGGTTCTAAACTCTTTCCATATGCCACATAACTATAGTCTGGCAGGGAGGTTTTGTGGAGGAAAAAAAAGCAAGAGCAAAAGCTTTTTAAAATGTGGTGGATTTAGAAATTGTTTTTCGAAGTGTTTTATCATTAAAAAGAAATCCTGTTGGACAGCCAAGTCCAGTTGGTTTTGCCACATTGAAATGAATGTAGTTCACCTTTGTTTTTACCAATGGAGGGTCTCAGCAGCTGTGGTTCCATCCAAAGCTGGAGTGGAAATTTGCCAGGCATTCACAATGATTTATTTCCTCTTCTTCATTTTGTGCTAGTCCATACCTTCTGGGCTGAGTTTTACATTTGAGGCTTCCTAAACTAAAATTCTCAAAGTAGGTTGCTTTGTGTTCCCTTTAAGGGACTTTGCTAATCTCTTTAGGGATGTGTAGAGATATTTGTGGTATGAATGCTCCTGGATCTTCAGCCTTCCAGGGGAAGAATAACAGCACCAGCAAGGGGGCCTCCCTCTCCCCTACCCTGCATTTTATAGTATAGTTATACCTGCAAAACTGGTGCAAGCTACATTTCACTGCTGCCAGGTACTGAACCAGAAACAGAACCAGCCCATGGTCTCCCATAGCCCACATAAGCCATTTTCTACTTAAAACCAGTAGTCTCTAATGGCTGTGGCATTGCTGGCTGTGATGGAGGCTTATTCCCAGACACCATTTCCCAGGGGCAGCCTCCCTTGGCGATGTCCAAATCAATACTTGCTGTATCTTTCTGGATGGACATCTGTGTTCCTCCTCGCAGAGCTCCCGGTTGTTGATTTGCTACCAGCCTGCAAGCAAAGAAAAGAGCTGCTGACAGAGTCCTGCAGGAGAAGGTGGCTCTCCAACCTCCTACAATGTGTGGCAGCCCATGCACTGCACCACCATCACGGCAAGGCAATTGAGGAGGCAAAGCCAGCACATGGACCCATTTAACTTAAATACAGAGGCACACAGATGGAAGGATGGTTATGGGGTGCCACCTCCTATTGGGGTTGAATGGCTGGTGGCAAAACCAAGTGTTACTAAGAGCTGCATTTCACCCATGAGGGAAATAAACATTCATTTTGTGTCTTTGATGTGGACTGCAATGTGCTACCCCATGCTGCTGATGTGATGACATCGTGGCATCAGTGTTTTGCTTTTCCATAGAGATTTCCGTACTGAGGCCGTTTGCTAACAAGGACCAACATCCTTGATATCACATAACTTTAAAGGATAAATGTACAACTATTTTCAGTATGCAATGAGGCTGAGATCTTCAAAGACCTCCAACCATCCAACTATGCAAGTTTAGTACTTACATACCTCAGGGGAGCTCACTTTTTATCCTTTCCTGTGCTACTACAATGCATTTTGCAATGTCAGTAAGCTCCCTGAAGAGTATCCCAGTTTTGTACCCTGAGAGATTTGCCATCATCTTTACTTTGAAAGACACCTTTATATCTTTTTTTTATTTATTTTATTTTTTTTTATTTTTTTTTTTTTTGTGAGAGTTTGTTCTGTGGTGGGCTTTTTTTAGTTTAATTAGACAAAAATATTAAGGGAAAAATAAAAGGAGTAAAGCCTGTCATATTCAAGCTTGGATAGACAAAAATGGGATGACACTACCACATCGCTGCTAGAAGCAGATGAGTGTTAAACTTTCAACAGCTAAAACCTCTATGTGCTGAAGAAACCATCAAATATGTGATACATGACATAAATTTTAGCAAAACAGTTGTTGAGATGTGTTGGAAATGTCAGCTAAAAAAAGTCTACTTAACTACCTTAATGTATAAAAAATGGCAATCTACAACTTGGCATGACATATGCATATATATATATATACCAAGTACGTGACAAAATGCAGCTGAACCACATCATTTTAGCCTGCAAGGGTAAGACTTTCTTATTCTGTTTGTTTCCCAAGTCTCAGGGTCTGTGATAATTTCATTAGTTACTGAAACATATTGTTATGCATTCCAAGGACAACATTAAGTGCACAGGGCTCCTGTTACTAGCAGTGAAAATTAATATCTAAGACATTGCAATAGCACCTGAACATTTCACTACAAAAGCATGGCAATATAATGAATGTAGAGCTAAATGGGATTTAGGAGAGGTGATTTTATTTATTCCATTTTCTGGTGTAAGGAAATCACTTTATTCTGATCACCTACTACTGGTACCTGTTCATTACTACGGCATTGAAACTGAAGAGGGAGATAAATGATTCTAATCTGCTCTTGAAAGCCAGTAGGCCTGGGCTCCCCACTTGGTCAGGGGAAAGAAACAGTCCCAGATGGGAAGAAGTGGGCAGGATATGGCCATCGCTTGGGTATTGCTTGGTGCACAAGCTCCCCATTGGAAATGAGGGTAACTGCTGAAACGCTCACCTAGAAATAACAAGCCAAAACACTCAAGAAAAGGTGGAGGGTGTTCAGTTCCCTAAATCCACCTCCCTAATGCAGCCTCTCCTGGCATAGCTGACTGCCTAGAGACCATTGCACTGCTTTCCATCAGGGCACCCCACCCCAGGATCCAAACCTTGTTATCCTCCACAGAGGCAGGTTACAGCTCATAGTACCTTTTAGCATTATTATTCAAGGAGATGAAAATATATGTAATAAGAAGCATCTTTTCGCAGCACAGTCCGAAATGAGCCATTGCTTGATGTCCCATGGAAACTGAGGGATGGGGTCTCCCGGGACACATAATACAGACTAATACGCAGACTGGGTTTTAAAAACAGACTGGGTTGTAAAAAGAAGGAAAGAAGAAATATAAGGAAGAAGCAATAAAGAAAACCTCATGGTAGTGTTGGCTGTCAAGAGCAGAGAGCCCAAGGTAAAACTGTTGTCCAGCCATGTATTACCCAGCCATTCATTGAAGCAGATATCTCTGGGCACCGGAGGGAAGTGGCTAGAAACCATCAGTCAGAAGATAGTGACTCCGTGAAGCTCAGGGACAGCTCAAAGGTGTACAGTTTTGGTGAAAGGGTATTTTGGCACTCTGACACGAGAACCAGAGTCGTGTTTCCCAGCTCAGTGACCTCGCAGAGCACTGTCTGCACTGTGAAATAGAAAATGTGCTCATTTCAGCTGTCACTGCTATATGGGCAGAATATTATTATTATTATTGCTGCATTATTTCATGGCTAACCAAATGTTAAAATGCAGTACATCACCCACCACTTCCATGCCAGGGGATATGATGGCTTTTCTTTCTTTCTCCCCTTCTCTTTTTTTTTTTTTTTTCTTTTTTTTCTTCTTTTCTCTCTTTTTAATCAATTTCATTTTTAAATAGATGCAGAAGTTGTAGTAGTCAGAGTAGCAGTGCTCAACTTTGGCAAGAGAACTCAATGGTTTCAAATGTTTTGTCAGTTGCAATCAATGAGAGAAGGTCTGATGCTTTTCAGCCCCTAACAGAGGTTTCCTTCCATTCACCCTCCAAAGAGCAGCATCTGTTGGGGTGTAATGGCCACTACGGTTCTTCTGTGATGAGGAAAGGACAAATGGGCAACCAGGCTGGAAATGCATTGTGCACACACAATCACACGCAGAAATGCTTTCATACACTCCCTACCCACGCTGCTCTGAAAAGAAACAGAAAAACCCACAAAGCACTGCTAGAGGAGACTTTGCCAACCTGCTACTCACCTGTGAAAATGAACTACCTAGATTAATTACCTGACAAAGGCTGGACCACAGCTGTCAGCTAAAAACGAAAGAGTAGCATGTCAACAGAAACAAAGCAGGAGACATGCTGAAAAGGATTTTCTCCAGGGCTTTGAGTGCACTAGGCTTTTCTTTTCTTTTCTTTTCTTTTCTTTTCTTTTCTTTTCTTTTCTTTTCTTTTCTTTTCTTTTCTTTTCTTTTCTTTTCTTTTTTCTTTTCTCTTTTCTTTTCTTTTCTTTTCTTTTCTTTTCTTTTCTTTTCTTTTCTTTTCTTTTCTTTTCTTTTCTTTTCTTTTCTTTTCTTTTTTCTTTTCTCTTTTCTTTTCTTTTCTTTTCTTTTCTTTTCTTTTCTTTTCTTTTCTTTTCTTTTCTTTTCTTTTCTTTTCTTTTCTTTTCTTCTCTTCTCTTCTCTTCTCTTCTCTTCTCTTTTCTTCTCTTTTCTTCTCTTTTCTTTTTTTCCTTGCCTTGCCTTGCCTCGCCTCGCCTTGCCCTTCCCTTTCCCTTCCCTTTCCCACTTCACCAGAAATGTTCCCATTTTATGAACTGGAAACTGAGGTGCAGGGTGAAAGCAGGCTTGGCATTGGTATGAGGGCACAGGGGCAGAAACTCAGCCCATATCCCTGAGGCTCAACCCACCGCTGCCTGCCTGCCAACAGACTTGCAGGACGGGCGAGTCTTTTGGGGCTGATTTGATCATACTATAGATAATACTGGAAGGTGCTGTAGCTCAAAGCTTATATACAGACTTGGGAGTGGTCCTGACCCTGCAGATGAAATATTTGCAATGCAGGCAAGGGTGACCTGGAGTCAGAAGCGACTGCGTAAATCGCTGCTTGCCCTGCAGCTGCCTGAGCCCCCACCCCAGCCATCACACCTCCAGCTGTTTGCAAAGCCTTTCTACACCCAGGGGGAATTTTCAGACTGATGCACATAGAAATACTCAGATTAATCTTTTTTTTTTTTTTTTTTTTTTTTTTTGGAGAGGCAAGGAGATTTAAGTGAGGTTTCAGTTTTTGTTTTTTGTTTGTTTGTTTGTTTGTGTATATTTCTCCCCTCCGAGCAGCCTTTCATTGCACATTTACTAGTTCTGGAAGACAACACCCTGCTGACACTTAGAGAAGCATCAGTGAATAAAGTCTGTTATACAGGCTGCAAAGCCATCTGGACTTTCTACTGAAAAGGTTGGACATGGTTTTAGGCAAGATTTTATCACATCTGAAAAAAAAAAATAAAAAAAAAACTTCTCACAGTACCTCTTCCAAGGTTGATGTCAGTTTTTTTTTTTTTCTTTTGTAGATTGCAAAACAAAAAATTGACAAACAGTTGGAAGGCAGTAAGAATGGAGATATAAATCTCTAGAGGAAGCTTTGTCAAAGGTAGCAGAGTATAAACAAAAAATAAATTAGTTTTGGTGTTATCAGAAACTGGACAGACTTCGATTTGTATAATAGTTTGTCTGGGTTTCCAGACCACCTAGGCAATGCCTCTGTGAGGCTAAGCACAGATTCGCTCAGCAAAAGAGTGGATTTTTTTTTTCCTCTCAAAAAGGAGAAACAGTTAAGTATATAATCACAGGGGCAGAAGGGATGAAGAAAGACAAGAGACAAAGGTGCAATGGCAGACCTTAAATCCTCTGTCTTTTTGCCTTAATTATTTCCAGGGGCTCTGAGCAGCATATTTTGCTTTGCTTTCTATATTAGCCCTTGAGCCCAATAATTTTATGTAGCTACAGCCTTTGTGCTACAGCCCCCCAGGACAGCTCTGTGGGCCAGAGAGGGCAGAACAAGGCTGTGCATCAGCTCCTTCTTGCTGAGGAGCCCTGTGAGCAGTGCAGGAGAGAGCGACTGGCTGGATGGTGTTTATCGGGGTGCCCTTTAGGACAGGTGTCTCCTAGTAAGTGAGCCAACATCCAGCAGTTACCTTAATAGACACACTGGTGACACAATTTTATAATGAGAGCTGGGTGTGAAAGTAGAAAACTGTGGGTTGTTCCACATTTCTCTCTGGAGTTGTTTGAATTTGGGGCCATTCTTGCGTTATCCCATGGCTTTACACGGGAGCCCAGACATGTATCCCCAGACACCTTAGAGACCTGTAGAGGTATTCTTCCAGAGGAGTGGTGTGCTGATAAAAGAAATTTTTACATATTTGTATTATTCCTTTTTTTTTTTTTTTAATTTCTGTAAAGGAAGAGTTGCATATTCTATTTCTTGTCTTTGACAATGACTTACCTGAGCAAAATATTAAAGCTGGTTGTCTCTCAATTTAATCATCAGTTATATAGGAGTAAATATACTTACCTATTTGACAAATCTTACAGGGTTTGGTCAATTTGTAGGTAAAATGAGCTGAGATTGTTTTTTCTAAGCAGTTAAATAAATAGAAATAATTTCTTTTGAAATTAATTATTGGGTTTATCCAAGTATTCTTTGTTTTGTTTTTCCCAGGAAGCTCTTCTTTTGTTGGCCACAGTAAATAATTCACTCTCTTATGGCGAGGAAGTTTTCTTAAAGGTCTGATTTGCAGTAAGAAATCTGAGCTGCAATCGAAAAGTGTAACACTTCATCCATCTGGGGGCAGATCATCATGGGCTAAAACTAATGCTGAATTTTTAGCTTCCATTGCAGGTTCTCGGCCAACATGCAACAGTATAGTCCTTTATTAATTTCAGCTATGTCATGTTAATGACCTGTGTTTATCCAATGAAGAAGAGTAAGCGAAGAAGAGACTGGTTTTAGCTCTGGCACCACACACACCCCAACCACCACAGCCACATACACCCCAAGCCGCCACAGATGAGGAAAATTATCCTTGCTAATTACATGTTTGAGGAGAAGCCTAGAGACAGGTGAGGTAACATAAAATGCAGTTTGCCTTAATACCCCTCCCAGCGAAGGGAAAGGTGGCTAGCAAGGTTACAGCTGGATTTCGAGAATCATTACAGCAAATGACAGCAAGATCTTTAACAAGAAAGGAAAAATTCCAATGTCAGTATAGTAATTGCCAAGTAGTGTATTATACAGCTCTGCAGTGATTCAGAAAGTTGAATTGTGCAGTGCCTTGCTGGGATCAGCAGTTCAGAATAGATTCAATTTGTTTTGGACACTGTCTGCACCCCACTTTATCTAACAAAGCATATGTGTAATGGGGAAGGCTCTTAATGGTGCAGCTCCTTAATGAGAACCATAAACACACAGGCGTAGATTTTCCAAGTGGTGCTCAAGGGATTTGAGCAAGCACGGCTCTCTCCCTGCTTTCAATATGTACCCAAGAGCTACTGACTGGTTAGGCTGTAGGAAGAGAGTGGACCTCAAACAGCCAAAAGTATTGTATGTGATGAGGGGTTTGTTCCTGTTAGTTTCCAAAGGATATACATTTTAATGCACCTAAGATAAAGCTAGGAAACAGAAAACTGAAAGGACATTTCTCAGATAAAGCATTGATTTTATTAAAGAGATACGGCTCATAATATGAATCTAAAATCTAGTTTTTTATAGGGAACATAAAAGCCTTTTTACAGAGTTAGCCATTCCCAGGCGCTGGTGGCTTTATAGAGCTTTTATCTAGTTAAAGAAAACCCATTCGTGCTAATTTAATATCTGTAGTGTACAACAGCTTGACACCTGAGGCTTGTCCTAAAGCAGGCACAAGGCTGCAAAGTGAACACTACTTCATTGTTTTGAATTATTCAGCACTCGCAGCCAACCTTATGTGTGTCTCTGTAGGAAGAAGGCTTTTGGGTTAAGGATCAGTAAAAGAAAAAAAAAAAAAAAAAGCAAACAAACAACCCCTCCTTTCTGGCGTTTGTTAGCAGGTGCAGTATTGACTTCAAGAATGATTCTGCAAAATTGGTGTGGACATCCTTCATTACCAGAGCGATAAATGCAGAGCTGTACTCAGAAGCAGCAGAAGCTGGAAGCTGAGTATGGCTTCCTTTAGGGAACAACTGTTCGTGTCGGTGGAAAAGCTTGTTTCCTCTAAATTCATTGAAATGGTACTTGTTGGTAGCATCTTTTTAGAGCAAGATGAATGCAGATAGTAATGAATCAACCTCAAATAGAGGGGCTCATCTGTTAGCATCCTAACATTAACACACTAATGTGAATTTAAAGATTCTAATTAAACCTACATACTAAATGTTTTGCTACTAAATAGAAAACCGTACATTTTGGAGGAGCTGGGGCATTTGGATTTTACATTATTTCCTTTTTCTATGGTATGCTTATTTTATATATTCTATTTTCTTACAGGCACTCCAGGGGGTTCTGAAACAAATAAAAAGATACATTATATTAAGTTTGATTGATTTCCTGTAGTCGAGGAATATATTGAGAAAACAGACCAATTTTTTCACTGAGCTCAGAATAAATTCCTGTTTGATCTTCATTACTCCCCACCGTGGCTACAAATTTCTCTTTAGATATTTAGCATTGATTAATCTCATTTACAGGATCACATAGTTGTACTTATGGACAAATTTACGAGTTGATTCAATATAGCAGGACTCACATCATAGCTATCTGTTTCCAAATTTGTCCATCCATCTCCAAATGTTCCAACAAACGTTTCTTTTTTTCTCCATTTCAGACTTGGTATTTGTGAAAATAAATAAATAAATAAACTTTTTTTTTTTTTTTTAAGTGACATTTTTTCAGTACCCCTTTGACATTCATAAGAAGGACTTAAAAGGACTTAAAGAAGGACTTTAACTAACCCTCCCGTTCATCCTTTGTCCCATCTTAATTTCTCTGTGCATTCTATATCCTCTCAACACTAGTCAGGGCAGTGCCTATCATTTTCATAAAGCCCTTGGATTACTGAGAAACCCAAAAACCTTTGGGTGGAGAAAGGACTTTTCTATCCCAAATCGCATCTCAGGGTCTTTCGGTGCATTTTTGTCACCCTTTCATCTGCTGCACAGTGTCTGTCTTTAAACTCTGCTTCATACAGCAGCCAGCACAGCGTTGAAATTTAGTAAATGATCACTAATGGTATAAATAATGGTGTGGAGGCAAATATGTTCTGTGGGGCCTGGGAAATTAGCAGAGCAATCAGCCTCCAGCCGGGGTGAGAGGAGGAGAGGCAAGCAGCCAGCAAACGATGGCTCTGAGCCCACGAGCCCCTTGCACAGTCCAGACAAGACGTCCAAGTCAGCTGAGGTCAGCCAAGCCTTTACAAATGCAGAGCAAATTCAGAGCATTTGGTGATTACAGAAATGTGGAATTTATTAGGGTAACACAGCATCATATGTAGCTAAAACTTCTGTAATAGGACCATGAACAGTGTAGGGGGGTTGGTGAAAGGGATTCTTTTGACTGAATCGATAGGAGCAGTTGATCTTCCCCATCAATCTTGATAAGAAAACCATGAGGATATTCAGTGTCAGAAATGTGTTATTGTTATTGGAGTTTTCATTAGAAGCTCGGTGTGGGAACGCGTACCCAGCTGCTGCCTGTACAGCACGAGCACGGTCCCCTCTGAGGAGCGCAAATGAGGAGACCTCTCTGAGTCAGGATGTACACAGGATATATGAGCACGTCCAGCTGAAATGAAAACATACAGCCAGACAAAATAAAAGCACGTCCATCTAAGATAAAACAAAGCCTGTATATGCTGGCCCTGAGGGATAAGCCAGAACCAGACATAATGATCAATACTATAGGAGTTAAGATCTGAGAGAAATAATTAGTGCACATCTCAAGGAAAGGACCACAATGAATTCCTTGGCAATGCCTTGTTCTTTGAGTAATACTCCATAAATGCCTGTGCATGCTGAAGGAAGGCAGAGTTATGAGGGCTGCGAGTGCCTGCAGCCTCCAGAAGTACCTGCATGACCCTGCTTGGAGGTTCTCGCTGCTGTTAATGTCATTTGCCTCCCTTATGAGGAAAGTAAAAATCATCCCCTTTTACCTCTAGAGAAGCAGTACTCATGGTAAAGCAAAGAGCTTGCACCGAGGCTGCGGGAAAGAGTGAACCCAGCCTCCAACCTGCCACCCTCCTTCCTTCCATGGGCCGCCCCTGCCTGCTCCTTCCACTCAGTCCTGGTTCAGCCCTTCCCGATGAACAGGGGGAGCTCCTGGCTACACGAAATTGATGCCAGCAGACAAATGGTGGAGGGCAACCCATGACCCTCTGCCATTTCTCTTCTCAAGGCTACGTCTTGAAGATGATGTAGTACCTGGGAAGAGCCTGACTAATTCATTGGCTCTAGGGTGCAATCTCTTAGTGATGAATCTCCAACTGGCTACAGCAAACTTATTTACAAGCCTGGGAAAAAAGTGTGTTGTGTAGCAGCAATTTGCTGCACACCCTGACCAGGACCAGCACTCCAGGATTGATATTCGCTGTGCTGTTTTCCTCCCTTCCCATTTAGGCAGTGAGAGTACTCCACAGGAAAAAAATACAAACTCCCACTGTCAAAGAGCGCCTGTTTCCCCCTTGGCCAGTAAATAGAAGTAGGTGTGCATCTCCTTTTATTGGTGAAATAAGTTGTGAACTTAATTCAAACCGATCCCCATTCATTGTGTTCAACATTTACCCCCAAATGTCAGTAATTTTCTGGAAAATAAAGTACTTGGGAGACAGGAGAAGCAGAGCCCTTGGTGATATCTGTATAGTAGAGTATTTCTTCCCATCCATATGCAAATCTAACCTTTTTGATATTTCAACCCCGTAAACCCTAAGACAGGTTTTCAATAGAAAATGTTTACTAAAGGCTTTCTCCTTTATAATCTATTGATTTTAATATCCTTACTACTCCTGTTGAATGTCAGTTTTACCCTGAAGACTGCCATTGCAAACTTGAACACATTTAATTATTTATGCCATTTGAAATATTAGTGCTGAGAAATGACTAAAAGTTTTTGATTCTGTAATGGTATGATCTAAAGTTTAATTTTCCTGTGTGAATAACACTGGTAATTTGATATGGTAATCAAGGACAGATGAATTCCTCAGACAACATAGTGCAGTTTTAGTAGTAATGACATCTATTTTTCATTTTTCCAGCCTACTTTTACATGATAAAATATAGCCAATTGTAGTATCTTACGGTGTTTCTTTGTATCAGAAATTTTAGTATTGTCTGTTTTCTTTCTTCTGCTAGGCACCTGAACCTACATGTGCCTTTCACCACTGACAGTGGGCATTTAGGTGATGTTCAGGACCTGAGTGCACGTAAAAGCAGATTTGGGCTCCATGGTGGGTTGAGCAGCCTTCTTTGTTTAGCTGCTATCACTTAGTCTGTTAGTAAGAATGAGCAAAGTTTTGATCTCAAAGATATTACCACTGAGACAAATATTGTTTGTACAGAAAAATATAAGTAAGGTCCTATAAAAGGCAAGATATTGAATGCAGACAAACCAAAGAAGGCCATGTGAAAGAAACACATCAGCTGGAAGGTCAGTCCTTCTGGACAGAGGTGGTTTTTGCTCCCGACAAGCTGGGTTGCCCACAGTGCCAAAAGCTGGCATGGCCAAGCTTGCCCTGCCTGGCCACTTGAATTCCCCTCCTTGCAGGCTGAGCCTCATCTGGAGCATCTCTAAGTCAGGCACACTTCCACTGGCTTCAGTGGAGTTTTGGATCAGACCCCAGTTTTCCAAGGAGAAACACTTAAACAAAATTTTCCCCAGGGCCGAGCATTCAGGTGGTATTTCAGCATCTGTACAAATTTGCGGAGTTCTGACTGTCCACATTTCTTTTATTTTCTTCTCCCCTGCCCCCAGCTACTATTTCTCTGCGATTACATATTTATTTTTCCCAAGGAATGTTTCTAGTCTTTTTTTTTTTTTTTTTTTTTCCATCTTCTAAAATCTTCCCTTTTTCTGCTACCAACCTGATAGTTGTTCAGAAGCTGCCAAGATGTATTTGGCTCTTGTATTTACTCCAGATGGAGACTCTTATTCTCACTCATATCTGGCATTAAGAACTGTGGTATCACCAAATGCAACTTTTCTACGAGATTATTATTATTATTATTATTTGAAGAGTAACAAAAGACTGGTTTCTTTTGTGCATGGTTGGTAAGTCATTCCTTATGGCAGATAATGTAGGGTAACCTGTATCCCAAAGTTCAACCAGTTCACAACAGTCATCAATAGTGGGATATTTCTGGTTTATATCCCATCAAGAATGATCACGTGGATATGCATCTTGCAGTAATCTAGGATTATTGATCAACAGTAAAACAAGAAAATCTCTAAAACGAAACCTCTGGTTATAAACTGAACAGGGGTAAATGTAAGAACACTTACCCACCATATCTGTCCTGTATGCATTCGGTAGATTTGTAACCATTTTTGTTTCTATACAAACACTGAAGGCCAGTTTAAAGGCTCTAAATAGGCAGAAATGCTTCTGCTGATTTCTGTGGGTGTGACTGGCTCAAGACAAATAGCTTTTCTGCTGTGTGTTAGAGGGGAAGGCAGCACACTACACATCTTGTAACTTGTGGGCATCAGGAAATCAAGCCTACACCCAGCCCTGCCACTGGGCCAGCTTTCAGCGCTGCATTATTCAAGACCCTGTGATTACACTGCACTACACATGCCTAAATCCTCAGGGTATCAAACCCCTCACAGGGTTGCCTTGACCTCTTATTTTTCTCCACCTAGAAGAACAGACTGCTCCTTTTCCTCTCCTCTGTACTCTGCAATACCCAAAGTTAGGGCTGTATGATTGCCCTTAAGTGACCTCTTGGATTAGACATTATGGTTCTGGTTGTTTTTCCTGCATCCTCCATTTATTCATGTATTCCATTTCTCCTACTGATTTCACTGGCATCCTTTTAGGCAATGAATTCAAGACAAAAAATATTCGCCTGACTTATTCTAGCTAAGAGGCTTCACATCTAATGGATTTGCTATTCTTTAATGTCCCAGGTCACTCCTCGAGATCAGTGAATGCTGAATTTCTTATCGTCCCTAAATGTTATCTGAAGTCATGTCGTTATTTTGCCTTTAGTGAGTCTCTTTGCATTCTGGCTTTGGAACCTACTGCCAAATGAAGTAAGGAAAGCTCTGACTGTAGGGATTTCTAAATCCAAAGTTAAAAGTTATTTGTTCTATTTAGCATTTTTAAAATGATTCTTTTAGGAATTGTATGTGCCTCTAAGCTAATTAACTCTTAATGAGCGCAAAATGCCCTGGGATGCAGATTTGGAGGGTACTCTAGAAGTGCAGGCATGGATTGAACTGTAATACTGCAGGAGATGAAATTTATGATTTGATTCTTTTTTTTTTCTTTTTTTTTTTTTAATTATGTGCAGATAGTTTTATTTATATACTCTTTATTTTTTCCCCTTTCTTTCAAGTCTAAATAAAGCTGATCAGATTTCGGACCACCACATGGGACCCAGTTACATCAGTCCTGCAAATACAGTTTAGTTTTCCGCTATGGATGAAGTCACCATCCAGTAGGGAAAACAAGTTTGGAAACAAACTTCCATGTTATGAAAGACAGGCAGCGTTCCAGTGCTGAGCACGTAGCCAGAACATCAGGAAATCAGAACACCTGGCTCTGCCCGGCTCTGTGCTATTCCCTTGGACCAGTCCCTCACCCTTTTAGTGCCTGCATTCATTCATCTGTAGAACAGCTATAATTGCATTTATATCACAGGGGTGCCTTGATGCTTGACAAATGAGAATTGACCCAAAATTCATCCTTCAGAAGCACTGTATTAGCAGTACCTTGCTCACATGGTGGTTGTGGACAATTAGATTAGAAAAGGTATAAATGCAGTCAAAGTGAAATTCCATTTAGGAACTGTCAAACTGTTCTTGATAATTTTTCTTAGTTTTCATCTAATTCATGTGTAGAATTTTGTGAGCATCTCACAGATGAGTTTAAATGCCTCTTCCCTTTATTTGCACCAAGCCAGAGCATTTTGTTCCATGTTATATTAAACTGCCTTCCTTATTATGTGCAAATGGTTGGTTCCCAGAGCAACACCTTGGAAAACTGCACTTAGCAAAACAACAAAAAATTATCATGCTGAAGAAATCCTATTCTTTATGAGCAAATCGCAATCACTTGCAAGGACCGTCTGTTGAAAAAATATTCAAGGTTTTACGAAAAGAGGGTTGCCTAATTGTTTTTATATTTTATTTAATTAGATATTATACATATATTTTCTATAATAATGTTTAAAAATTAAGCTGATTTTCAGCAACAAACTGTAGAAACATATGGCATACAGCCTGCAGAGGTGCTCAGTGGCAGTAGTATTACTGATAATATTTGTGAATTAGAATCTGCTTTCCTCTGAAAAATAGCTGTGTGTTCTCCCAGTTTAAGATAACATGTTTTTGCCATGTTTTTATAGCCATTGACAGTTTAGGGAGGAAAAAAATAAAATAAAAACATATGATCTTCCTAAAGACATTGTCTTAATTCTGCATGACCATAGACCTTTTAGGGTGAGGGAGGGAGAATATCAGACTCAGCCTCTCAACTAGGGGTGCTCAAGAGGTCCTGTTATACCAGGTGGGCTCAGTCCAACACCAGAAGAAGAACAGGAACTGTTGCTCGGCTGAGCCACTAACGAAGACACAGTCACTTGGGACTAGCCAGATTATAGAAGGTCTCAGACCAGCACCCTAGAGTAAGCTCTGGCCTCCAGGAGTGACTCCCAGAAGGATTTGTAGGCACAGCTTGGTTTCACGTGAGAAATCAGATGGCTCAAATAAGAAAAAAAAAATCCTTTGGATCTTTCTTCCTTATGCTCAGACTTGCAAAGCATTTAAAGAACAACTCATGCTCACAAACAGCATTCCTCTGACTTATCTCTAATGTATGCTTGAAAGGCTCTGTGGCAGCCAAAGTTCTGAGATTAAGTAAATTAAAAGATACTAAATGTTGCAGGAGGGAAACAGTCCAAGAAGAGGTGTTCTCAGGAGCATCACAGATGTTTTAGGTTCACATTCATCACATGCAGTCTTCAGAATTCACCTTTTAGACTTTTTGCCCTGCTTGGCTTCAATACCCACCTTCACAAAGATGTCCTAGCAGACTGAAATCACTCATGCCTAAGGGTTCAGAGCACACAGTCTGCACAGCCCAGACCACAGGAAAATCTGACCTTTCAACAAAGGGGCCGTGCTCACCCCGCTTGCTAAGAAGTACAAGCAGAGGTTCCCCTACCCTTCTTCCTGATGGCAGTCAACGCAGAAACAAGACAGGCCACAGTGCTTCTCTGACAGCATTAAACACAGATCATTTTACTCCAGTAGCAGTGCATCATTAAAAGCTCACCTTGACTGCAGAAATAGATGGCCCTTTGATACCTTAACTATAACTCAGGCCTCGCCTCTGCTTTTAGGCTTCAGTGAGGTAATGGAAATTTTCCTTCCTTAGCATTCCTTAACAACAAAAATCCTGAAAATGACTAAACCTTGACGTTGGTGGTACCTAATCCACGTCTAAGTGGTTTTATGGGACATATGTTCATCTCTTCAGCTCACTACAACAAAATTATTGAAGGTCTAACATAATTTCTGTGAACTGATCCCACACCAATGACTAGGAGGATAAAGAAAAGTCAACCTTGAAATCTTTTCCCTTTACCACTAATCCCAGTCAATACAGGCCTTCGCTTTAATTCACTTAATTTGGATTTAGAACCTAACACCAGCCATTTCTGAGGGGGGTGAGGGTAGTCGGCAGAGATGCTCCTTTCATCTCTGCTCAGGTAGGTGGTGTCTAATTCTAAAAGGGACTGCTCAGCAGTTGACAGCAGGTGATTAATCTGCAGAAACGCCCAGGTGCTTCAATCAAAGAAAGTGAAAGAATTCTTTCTGACTGTGTCTTTCAGGACTTTGCAGACTCCGTGTACCAAATGGTTACACAGAAGTTCCAGGAGCTGACAGACAATTTCACTTCCATGCATGCACGCCACAAAACTCTTGCAGGAATTGTGATGACCAAAGGTAAGATATCCTCTCATTTATTTTCCTCTGGCATTTTTCATGACTAAGTAATACATTATTTACCTAGTCCGCAGTATTGAAGGATGCCTTTGCTCCCACACAGAAAAAATAAATAGTAATGCAGAGAAAAGACACATTAAATATTTACACCTCAAGTAAGTTCACACAAAAAAATATTGGCAACAGAGGTAAAGATTTATTCATAAATATGTCCCTACATTGCTGTGTTTACAGGACAAAATGCAGACCTGTCTTATTTTGCATTTCCTAGTAGATGTTTTTTGTGGTTTGTTTGTGGTGTGTGTTTTTCTTTCTTTTTAGTTATCAATAAAAAGCTGTATTATTTGTTAACTGCTTTTTTTTTAGATCTGGAAATACTGAGTTCTGTTTGTACAAAACCACCATAAACCTTATTTTAGACCAACAGTAAAAGCAAATCTCAACCCATTTCCTTCCCAAAGAAAGGAAACCCAGAGCATGTGTAGCTTTAATTCTGCTCTGCTCTAACCATGGAAAGTACTTATCAACATGGACACCATTTGATATTCACTCCACTTAAGATTTACCCGAAGGGCACATACCAGACAGAAGTCTTTATCCCTTTGGTGAAACTGTTGCATAAATGGCCTTTCCATCCTTGTGAGCACACCTCAGTTCAGACACCTCAGTATTTATGAAGATGTCAGCAGCGGAGATGCTTCCATAAAATCCCTTCTCACTCAGGTGTGTGGTGCACTGGATTGAGTTTAGAAATGAGAGGATAAGTTCACGGGGGAAGGGTATGTATAATTCATCCAGGCTTGTCTTACTTGTTCCTTTCAGCAATTGTATTAGCTAGACTCAATAGGAACAATTGTGAATATTGTGAGGCAACAGGATAGAGACAGGATGATCTGCTGTACATTTTCCAACCACAAAGCCTCTGCAGAATAATTTCTTTCTGATGTGGAAAGAGTGAGCAATCAGATCCAGAAGTAAGAAGCAGAAAAGCTGACGTAAATATATTTTCGACCTCTGGTTGAAAATGAACTGTTCTCAGAATAAATCTCATGTCATTACAGATCATCTGTTTCCATTGATTGTTTTATGTATTACTTCAGGACTTGCAATAATGGAGGAGACTTCCATTTCTTAGGTGTTGTAAAAAGAACATAGCTCCTTTGTGGAGCCACAAGTTGGTGTCGATGATCCTTGTGATTCCCTTCCAGATCAGGAAAATCTGTGAATCTATAATTATATTATTGTACATACAACATGGTCTATGAGCCCTAAGGACCCCAGGAGACATATTTGGTACCAAGAAAGAAAACTAAAAGAGAAAGTCCTGTTGACTGTGGGATGTGAAAGATGTACACTAGGCCCAGCCTACTAGCTGCCTTATCACAGCCAGGTTTCTTGACCATGGCACTCATCAGATCTAAACAAAGTGTTGTAATTTATTTAGAGGAGCTCTTTTCAAGCAGGAGGACCACAACAAAGAAAGTCTAAGCATGTCTTTTAGAAGAAGCTAAGTTACAGGACGCAAGAACTGTTGCTTTAACCAGTTTCTGAGGGGAGTCCTCAGTGTCCCTGTTCATTTTTCTTACACTCAGTATGAATTTTTCTGTAAGAATCTCACCTCACTCCTACGTTGCCAAAGTATAGCACCAGCATCCTTTAGACCCGGGTGTAAAAACAAACTTGATGGAGCCAATGCAGTTTCAATGCTCTATCACTGAAGAAGCAGACGGGAAGGACAGTGTAAGACCCCACATCACAGGGAAAGAGGAGTCATCCAAAAGGGTCATAACTTCCAAAACTGCAGCTGCTGAGGGGATGCAGTGCTAGGGGGAGGAAGGAGCATGTCCAGACCCCTGCCAATCCTTCTGGCCAGCTGGGGCTATCTGTGCATTGTCTTTGGGGAAGAACTGAAAGAGTCCTCCCACTGTTTTTTTTAACAAAGCCACATGCCTTTAGTGGGATTTTGCACATTTTTATTTCATATCTATTCTTAGTCAGCATTAAAGCAAAGTATAATTGTTCTTACATTCATAAACCATTTTCCTCAAGGCTTTTGTTTTAACTCTGAATTCCCTTTTATGAATTTCCCCAATCTGTCAGCCATCCAACTTGTCAATATCTTCCTGGTCTTGAGGAGCTGAAAAAAGAAACTCACAGATATAATGTGATTCATAGAAGATGCAAAGCTAGAAACAGCCTTTTCTTCGTACATTTTCCAGGAAGATTTGAGTTCCTTCCAGCGTGAGAATGTCTGCCAGCCATGGCAAGACGAATCATTTGCCATTTGTGTCATTTTCTGTACTAAAGTTGTAGCAGTGTGGTCTGTTCCCCACTGTCTTCCCCAGAGGGAGCAAGGATCTTGACATGCTCTGTTCAAAGATGGCACAGACAGGTTTTCCACATCAAACACTCAGATAAGTACAGATTTCCCATGTTTTTAACATAGAACTTGGCAGAAAACCCTTAGATCTCTGCAAACAATATACTAATGACATCAATAAAAACAAATCTGGTAATGTCTTGTTGTGTTTGGTATCATACACAACTATTACGGTAGAAAAATTGATTTGTTTTTGCCTTCATTTCAATTTAATGTCATCGTGACTAGAAACAGATTTATCTGTGCTTGTAGAGTTTTCAGACAAAGCTGGTAAAAAGCACATTGTGATTCTGTGATAACTGCTGTTGAGATAATACATAAATCTCTACAGAGAAAACAGAAGTGTGCTAGATTGGTTTTCTTTTCCTGAACTCTGACATTTTTTCTGCCATTTCAGTTTCCCAGGGAAACCAAAGAGAGCTACATTTGGGCACTGTAATTGACTTATGCTGTAGCACCCAGGGCATATTCCAAAGCAGGAAAAAGAAAAAAACTTTAGAAAATTGTGTTATTGACTGACTGTGAATGTTCTCGAGTAATAAATTGCCAGTCAGAAAAACATGGCAGTTCAATGTATTTACATATGCTTTGCTCTGAATTTTTATGAAACTTAAAATCTCAATACATTTTTTGTGAAAGTAAGTTTTCAAAACATTTGGTTAGTAGATATCAAGACAATCTTTGAAAACTTCTGCCTAGAATTAATGCCTAAGAGCAAATTATCACGTTGGATACAGATTCTTCTATCAAAAAATATTTGATTTACTCTAGGAAAAAAAAAAATGTTTTAAAAGTAAGACACTGCATTCAAATCTTCCATGTATAGCAAGCCAAATTCCCACATATCCAAGCAGAATAATATCTTGGAATAAGTAGAATATCTCCAAGTAGAACAATAAGTCTTCTTGCCATTGTAACATAGAATTAATACAAGGACCTACATTTTATTGTGTACGGACTATCCACAGGAGTTCTGACTTCTCTGAAGATATAATGGGTTTACAGCTGGTAAATTATTGTCATTGGTTCACCTGTGGGAAAGACAGTCCAGACCACATCTCAACAGCCACAAACCATCAGCTCAGAGCATGCAAATCCATGCATCTGTACTTGTTGCAGTCAAAAGGGATTTAAATGTATCTCCCATTTATTTGTCCCGTAGGTTCACTAGAAACTCTTTCAAGACAGGAGGAAGCAGATTTCATTCTATCAAAGGGTTAATTTCTGGTTCCAAAACTGGAACCAGAACTTTGAAACAAAATCTTAAGATAAGACAACGTAGACATATATATACCTTGTTCGTGATGTTAATGAAGTTTTCTCTGAAATTTCAGCTGTGAGAGTCAAACACATAGCTGAGAAAAATATTGTGCGTGAGACTAGATCCTCAGACTTTGGCTTTCTGTCTCATATTCAGGTTTTCTTGTTGCTGCTAAGCAGGCATATCTTTAAAAAAATCTCAAAAAATCCCTAATTCTTCTACTTTTTATATGTCTTATTTATAGCCTAAGCACCACAGGATCATAGGATCCTTCAGCTCAGATGGGACCTGAGGCTCTCAGGAAAATATCTGTGATCCAAGTGTTTATACCAGCCTTTTTTCCAATGTGCCCAGGGACTGTGTTTTGTATTTTGAAGCTGGCAATCCTACAGAAAGACAAAGACAGTAGGCACAGTAGAGGGAGGAAAGGGAATTGGGAAATGCTGACGACAGGCCACCGAGGACATATTTTGATCCATCGGCCTGCTTTACCACTTTCCTAGTGAAGTTTTCAGGGAGAAATAAATTTATTAATCTTATTATTAGGACAGTTATAACAGTTGGAAAAAATAGAGGGCAAACAAGCTAATATTTTCTAACACAGGCCAGCAAATGTGAAACCACAGCACTCTCATTCCCAGTGCATGAAGTCAGGTTGTCAGATGACAGGAGGACGAGGAGTTGCTGGCCAGAAGCAGCTCTTCCAGGGCTCAGTGCATGGCCCCACCATGGGTCTGGCCCAGCCAGATCAGAAGGATTTACCAGCACATGGGTAAATCCTCGAGGAGAGAGGGCGGACAGTGCTGCCCATCAGAGCTGGGAGGTTGGAAGCCCCAGTCCAGGGCAGTTCAAGGTGGGAGTTAGAAGTGGAGCTGCACACAAAGTGCTGTGATTTAAAGGCTGGTAGCATTCACAGTGTTTATTTATGCCCTAACAGAGTTTGTCTTTGCCAGTTCTGAATAGATATGGGCACACATTTTTGCTCTACATGAAATCACCGGACATAGTGAAGAAAAACTGCCACTCATTGCAAGGATGATGATTGCTGAGGTTCTTTTTGCTCAAAAAAACCTCCCATAATCAGTGTGGACAAAATGAGGCTGCTATTTAAACACTATTTTCCCATTTGTATTTGACAAATCTTAGCAGTTTAAATACTGATAGGAACTTTCTGTCATGCTTTCTGTTAAAAATGAAGCA
Source organism: Oxyura jamaicensis (assembly GCF_011077185.1). NCBI lineage: Eukaryota > Metazoa > Chordata > Aves > Anseriformes > Anatidae > Oxyura > Oxyura jamaicensis. Next base: position 11,295,850 of record NC_048894.1, on the reverse strand, counting down.
TTAAGAAAGTTCATTCCTTTTCACAGGAGCATGGCATTCATAGAAAAAGGTTATAAGTTGATTTTTCACTTCAATTTTCTCTTTTCTATCTTTTTTTTTTTTCAGGCTGACAATCATTTTGATGTTAAAAGCAAACTAGGAGGTCTTTTCAGTTATCTTGTATGAAATAAAGATGAACTGGACAAAAGAGCCCTAAATAGTGATTTCATGCTGTGATAAAAGATGGCAAATTATCATCTATACCTCATGGAACAGATCTTCATAATTGCTAAGTGGAATAACAGAAAAAAAAGTAAAGTTGACAATATGTCTCCATGGATCTTTACAGTCATATTAAGATTCATAAAGCCTGACACCTAAGTGCAATCAAGAATATTGATGGGCAATTGATTTCTGCTCCTTAGCTTAAATAGGAAGTTGGAAACTGGTAAAATACAGGAGAAAATTCAGGCCATATGTAGAGTATCAATCTGCTCCATCCCCATTGAATTCAAGTAGCCAAAAAACATTTAGAGCAACTGTGATTAAGTAACAGATTAGAAGGGCAGATGCCTTCAAGAAGAGAGTCACAGGAGGAACTTTGGGTCTCCAATCCCATTTGCACAGTTAGATGGATGCTAAGAGCCCGTGTCCCACTGACACTTGGGGTTTCAATAAGACCTAGATTCCTGACATGGAAAACGGGTGCCCAACCTGCTGGAATGCTTTCAAAATTATCGTGAGGTCTCTTCAGTCTCTGTTGTCTGATGTTCTTAAGGATGTGGCTCAAAGTCATCTGACATTCTTGGGAACATTATCTGCTGCGTACAAGTGCCCAAGTGACACATCATTACCAGACGAGAAGTTTTTTTGAACCATTTTAAAATAATACCTGTCTAGTTAGAAACCATGTATGTCATTCTGTTTCTCAGAAACCAGTTTTTCTCTGGTTAGAAGCCTTCAACCAATAAAATTCTGATTCTCTGTAAGTAACTTTGAACTCCACAAGAGCATCCTTGTTCCACAGTTGCAATTCTATTCCTAAATTGTGTAACGTGGACCTGCAATGGGCAGACTGGGATCTCTGTGGCCCAGCAGATTTGGTTTCCAAATTCCAGCAGGGTCCAAAAGACGATCTGAGGTTTTGCAGTTAAAACTGCAGCTCCACCAGGTTCACCTCTTCTTTCAAAACGTGGGTTGTTTTGAAAGGGAAAACACTGCAATCATTCCCCTCACAAGAGTTATGTCGTGAGTCTCTCCATCTCGTCTGTTAAATCGGTGCTAAGGAGCAGAAAATACTTCAATATACTGACTTAGTGACTGAAAATATAAGATGGGTCATAGCCATGTAGCCTGCTGTACTTCCACAAAGTAGGAAAAAAATGAGTGGAATATATCCATCTTAAATATATAATCAGGCCTGATTTTATATTTTGCATTGAACTGAAATTAGAAATATGTATGCACCAGCTGGGAGCAGCTTTTCAAGGTGAGCAACCTGACCAGTACATCAACCGGCCCCTCCTTGCTGCTATCCCCTAACCTACCTCTGTCCTCTTAGCTGTTTGGTAGCACAGATACAACCAGAACAGGAGAAAATCCCCACTTGTTTGAGAAGGGAATCGAACCCCCACTGTCCACCTGCTGCACAGGCTGTGGGTGTCTTCAGCTCTTCCTACTGGAGCAACTCCAGTGGCATACATCTTCCTCTGCACTGTGCCCACTGGTTGTTCTGGCTTCCATTGCAGAGCAGCTAGCTCTTCGCAGACACTGAGCCTTTTGTCCCAAATCATTGACAGTCTCTGGACCTTTACGTTCTTGTTTAAAGGATTTTTCTGACTGAAGTATCAATGATACCTCTCAAAGCCTGGAGGCAGTCGAGGCCCTGGCTTTGTGTCACATATTGTTGTATCAGCCACTAGGTGATAATATTTAACATAGAACATGGAAAGGAGAAATAGACACTTCTGGTCCGTTCCTGCATGTGTGAGGCAAGGAGTTGGAATGTGCAGATTTTTATTCTGCTCTATGAAAAGCCAAACTGGAAACTGTCCCAGTCCCATTACAAACAGTGCATCTGATCCCCAAACCAGGGAGGTTTCTTAGGTGAATAAAGGCTTAGTGACATTAGCCATTGCTTTTACTTTGTGACCCAGAAAAACAGATACGAAGACTAAAATGCAGGTATACTTAATAAAGTAAGATTTGAGAATAAGTTCCTCCTGTACAAAATCCACATTCAGGATTTCATCATTTCTCACTCTAATTAAGGATCTCACTAGCACATAAGACTGTCAATTTACTTAATGCTTAAATATTAGTGGCTCAGAATGTATTAGAGAAACACAGATATCAGTCAGCACTGAGGACTCAGCAAGGAAAGTGCAATTCAGTCCTGTTTTAAAATTAGGAATTATTTAAGCATCTACATAGCTCTGTTCCTGAGCAGAAAACTGGAGCTCATACTCACATGAAAGGACCCTCAGATACCACTGATTCTGCTGCTATTAATCTAAGTTGGAAAAAAATCTTGTGGACTTGATACGGAGATGAAGCATGCAGAGGCCTGTGCTGTTTGACCGTCCTTCCCCTCCAGATTTCCAGACCCCAAAGGAGAAGGGAAGGGAAGGGAAGGGAAGGGAAGGGAAGGGAAGGGAAGGGA